>NC_142924.1:16897142-17211785 GCF_054131065.1 Drosophila arizonae
GGTTGTTTTTTTTTTTCTCTTTTTATTTTTGTCTGGTCATCGCTCTCAAGTGGGGATTCAAATCTGAGAAAGGCGCAGAGAAAGTGCCGACCACGCTGTGGAGCGGAGCCACAGTTAAATCTGAAGTTGACTAAGTGGTTTGTCATTGTCGTGATGAAAACATGTCAAATGCCAGCCCGAAGCTCTCCAGCACCCAGAGCTAAGAATAATGGTAAACTTTGATTATTACCGTGTCAAGCAGCCGCAGCAGCAGCCGCAAGCAGCAGAGAGAAGCAGGAGGAGCAGCAGCAGCAGCTGGTCACAAGTAGCCGAAGCGCTCCACATTGATGTGTCTTGCGGTTTGGCTTGAAGCATTTTAATAGTAGCCATAAAAAATCATGTTTATTAATGATGCGGATAATTGTGCTGCGCTTGCTAGAGAATCGAGGCATAAGACAATCAAATGCTGAGATTTTATCCAATTCAAATTTGTTGTTCTAAGCTTTGGCTGTTGCTTTGGAATATATGTAATAAATAGATTTATTCATTTGATACTCATTAAAATGCTCATATTGCCACGAGGATCAGATGCTGCACAGATCTGAGACCAGAGATCAGAGATTGAAGTGCCCAAGACTCAACTGCTTGAATTGTCCTTTTAAAATTTATAGTTTAAATTCCTTTTCTACCGGCCTATACTAAATCTATTTTAAGTACTCGAAGCGATTTGAAACACTCCTGCAGTATCTTTTAAAAAATATAATAAAATAATAATCAAATGCAGCATAGAATATCTGAGATCTAAAATTGAGACAGATCACCGAAGCACTCCTACTTGAATTATCTTTCGCAATTGATTGGCAAACTAGTTTTTCGGCCAGCTTCAAGTGCATCTATTATATTTTTAGTAAAAATTCAATTGCTTGGCTTTAACTCTATATTTATTTGCTTAACGATTAACAATAATTTGTATTAAGAACAACTTTAGCATAATTTAGTAAAGCCTAACTTTCTCAATGCCATACCACAGAGTGGGGTACGGATCTTTCGGCTGGTATCGCTCAATAATATTGGTGAGCAGTGGCAGAGCCATCGCTAGTGGTTGCAAAGTGTTTTCATATATCTGGAACAGTTCCGCCCACTGGGCTAGCACTGCCATCAGCTCTTCATCTTTGGAGATGGTCAACAATGGAAAGTGTGAAGTGAGCAAGGCGCTCAGCCATTGGAAGGCTTGCAGCTCTGTGGGCGTATTGCCCAGCGTAACATTATCCAGGCTGGGTCGCTCCTCGAGCAGCATATCGGGATCGGTAGCCAGCACGTATAAGTGACGCAACAGCCGCTGAACATGCGACATTTCCAGACGTTGCTTGAGATGCTGCTCAATTGCCGTGGAATTGAAGCTGCAAGCGAGCACTGCATTAAGTAGCTCATCATTAGCCGGCTTGCTGGCATTGTCATCCGTTTCCATGGCGTCGCCATTGGTGAGCGACGTTGCAGTGTTGTCCAGCGCATAGCGCAAGCACCAGGCTAGCATATGCTCCGAGATGTTTGTGTAGCGCCGCACACACATCAGAATGTGCTCCGTGTTTCGCGTTTTAATGAACAGCGTTAAGAGTTTCTCTGTGATCTCCTCCTCGCCAGCGCCGCTGCGTTCCAATTGCCTGACTATTGCTTGCACGGCCAAATTCTGTGGCCCCTCATCAAAATAGTTGGTCATCAGCGTGATATTGACATCCTCCAGTCCGTTGGCCACTTGTATCACCTCCCCGTCAATATGCTGTTTGATGACGTCGTTTAGTTCGCTCTTCGATATTTCTGGTGATTCAAAAGCCACAGTTTTGCCATCGGAGGGTGGGAGCTCTGCTAAGAGTTGCTTCGACATCTTAAGCTTCGGCATATTATTGTGTGCTGCCTGATGGCGACTGCTGCCTGCAAATTTGATCGCCGCCTCAAGGGATTCCTCCTCATTAATATGATCCAGCTCAATGGGCGTCAAGTGTGTTTCATTCAACTGGGAGCCCAGCATATTCACCAGCAGTTCGGCATTCATGCGATATTCCACTGCGGCAATATTCCTGCCCATGGCCAGCAGGATGTGTTCGTCGCGTGCCCACAAACGCGAGAAATCCAAGTAAACTTTAAAGTATTGCTTGGCATTGACGATCTTAAACTGCGTGTTGTAGACAAGCAGAGAGGCGCCTTCTTGGCCATAGTTAGCCCCGTAGATGGCCGCAAAGTTCCGCGACAGACCATAAACTGACAGCTTGCTCTCCACATTGAGCTCGGCAAGCATTGACACAAACTGACCCGGTGAAGATTCATGGGAACGTTCTCCAAGGTTTAGAATGAAGATGCGTTTATCGGACCCTGTTCAAAACGGTTAAGGAAGAATGAATTTTCGGTACTACTAATGTTATGTTATTACTTACAAATAGTCATCAATTGTGGCCCAGTGTCACCTTCAACGACAGCGTGACCGGTTAGGCGTACCGTTTCCCTCTTTATGGGATAGACGCGTTTCTGGGGACTGGATAGGGCCTGCCGTATCAGATTAAATTCACCCGTAGCATGCTTTTCCTCAAAATACGTGAGCAATTTATGTCCATTTGCAAGGGTGTGAACTGTTGGCTTGCTCAGTGTTTTGCTGGCAGCAAGAGCCAATTGCTCGGCCGTATCCTCTTTTTGATTTTTCCGGGATTCCAAGGCTTTTGAAAGGGGCTGGCAGGAGCCATCGCTATATAAAACGAGTGCTTCGACTTCTGTATACACCACGTGCGCAATGCTCTTTTGGAACTGGGTGGATACTTAGTTAGTAACAATATAATCACATTTAATCCATTACAAACCTTTAACTTTTTGCACTTGGATACATCGGGTGTGTCCACATCCCACAGGCGTATCGAATGGTTGCCGAAGACCCCAACGTATTTCTGACTATGTAGATCGTAGACCACCTTTGTGGATAACTTTTCTGGCATGGACCAGCTGTACAACTGCTTATGTGTCCTAATCTGAAATTGTTTGTTCAATATTAACTGAAATTGTTACAGTATAAACGCATCGCAGCTTACATTCAAAATAACAACAACATTGCGAGCTAGCGTGGTGATTACATTTCCCGATTCCTTGTCGGCCGCCATGCCAAGAAACTCTTTGGGATCCGGTATAGGGAATAAATTGTAATATGATAAAAACTTGGACATTTTAAAGCAGTTTAATTAATGAAAACCGAATCAAAACAATGCAACACGTGCGGCTTAACCAACTCGGAATCTATCGAGTTGATTTTTGACGGGACTATCGATATTTTATAAGAATATCGATGGTATTAGATTAGAATTTTATTGGATTCATAAGATAAGAATAGATTCCAGAGAATAATGCAATTTTGTGTAACTTGAAACATGTAAAAGTATTAAATTAGTGGATTTATTTGTTTAATTTTGTTCGAAATTAATATATGCGAAATAATACCGTGGCTATAAAAATACCAAACAGCTGTTTTTGGCGTATGATTGCGTGTGCTGTTATGTTTTTTGCATTTGCTTACGTGCGGCCACATTGCTAGCTTAATTCAACGTGTTAGAATGGGTGGAAAAACGAAACAAGCGCCTCGCGTTAAAAACAATGCAAAGGTACGCAAAAAAAAACATGCTTGAGACGCACACAATGACTAATGGTTTTTGAATTTCATGATATTGCGATTAGCCGTCGAGCAGCAGCCGTACCGCGGAACTGTTGGGCACAACAACGCCCATATTCGTCGGATTCTCGGCTCAAGCTGATGGCAATTTGGTGCCCTTTGCTCCTGGCTTTGCCAGCGCCGAACAAATGCCAGAGACATTTGATGCCAACATAAGTCCACAGACCCAAATTATACTGCGTAAGCTATCCAAAAAGGATCCACTGACAAAGAAGAAGGCGCTGCAGGAGCTGCATGAGCTCATATCAGAATCCAATTTGGATGCACTCAAAAATATTTTGCCTTTGTGGCCAAAATTCTATCACAATCTGGCGAACGACGTAGAACATGCGGTGCGTGAGCAAACGCAGACCGTACAACAGTTGCTTGTCTCCAAATGCAAACGGGCCATGGCCCCATATCTTAAGCAACTGGTGCCCGTTTGGCTGGCCAGTCGCTACGACAGCTATGCGCCCGCAGCGAGCATTGCGAGAAATTCATTTCGTGAGACCTTTGCACGCTCCGGCGAAGTGTGCCTGCATTGCGAAAGTGAAATAATTGAGTACTGCGTGCGCAATTTGACCTTCCATACGCCGGCCACGCTGTCCATAGGCAAAAGCCTGAAGCCAGAGGAGGCAGAGCAAAAGTATCAACGCGTTGTCATTGGCAGTTTAAAGATGCTAGCTTACTTTATCGAGCAAACGGCACAGACAGCGCAGGAGAAGCTGAAGGAAGGCTTAGTCACGCTGCTGGCTCATCAAAAGTTCTGGACATTTGCCAAGCACAAGCTGCCCGCCATTAAGTAATTATCCTAACAAAGAGTATAAAACAGTCGTACAATTACTTTCTCTTCGCAGAGCTGCTTGGTTCGATTGCATCTACCATGTACTGCAATGTGCTCAATTGCTGGAAGTGCTCACGCCTCAAAAATCGCAGTTAACTACCACCAGCTTTCAGTTAATCGACGATGCCGATCCACTGGTCGCACCACACGTTTGGGGCTGCGTCTTGCTGTTGCAGAGTAACTATGCGGATTGGTACTCTCCGCTCAACATACGCAAAGCCCTGCTGCCGAAGCTCTCTTCGCTGCTGCGCAACGCCTTCAATGGCAATGCTCAGGCAATTTGTCCGAATCTGTTGCCGTTTCTATCGAAAATTACTGCCGAAAGCTTGCAGGACTTGGACCTTTATGAATTCTATCAGCGCTTCTTCGATGACCTAAAATCAGCAGCCGTGAACCCACATGAGCCGCCGCTCTGCAAACAAGAGATCTCCATCATACACAATGCGTACTTTGAATGCTTGCGCTTTATGCTGCAGCAGATCAACAACAATGCTCAGCGTACCCCTGAAATAGAGGAGTTTGGCTATGGGCTGCTGGAGCACCAGATATTGGAGCCCATTGGCAACTTGCTGCACAGCGAAAGTATTCATGTCAAGTACTTCTTCCAACATACATCAGCGTTGGTTGCGTTCTGGGATCGTGAGTGCAATAGTAATGCGGATAAGAGCGCCTGCTCCTTATATGTGCAGCTGCTAAGCAAGTTCTGGACGCGCATCTTTGAGCTGGTTACCCAAGATCTCGCAGCGGAGGATGTCAATGAGCAGCTTCTGTCCCATGTGCTGCTGTTGGTGCAGGATCTGCATGTGGCCAATCCCAGCTTGGAAACACAGAGTGTTAAGTTTGCCGAGGCAGATGAGGAAGCAACTGCTGCAGAGCCCACTTCCCAGCAGTCGACGCCCACCAAAAAGGCCCACGATGCGGCCGCCTTCATACAGAAAGAACTCAAACAGTTGGTTGTGAAACTCGTGCGCATTTGCCTAGATAAGGCGAGCAGCAGCAGCAACTGTGCTCGCTTCATTAGACAAGTGCGAACGCTGACCAAAATGTTTGCAGACGCTGACTTCTACAAGAGTTTGACCGAAGAAGGCGAGCTGCGTGCTACACTGGATAAATTTGTATCGATTCTGGAACAGTTAAATGGAGATGTTTGTGAGTCGGTTGTTGATATTGTCTTTGAGATTCTGTCGATGCTCGACCCTGGGCCGCGCTTCGAGTATATTGGGGACACTCTGCTGAAAGTAAGCGAATATTACATCAAATTGGAAACTGTTTTAGATTTATTATTCTTGTATTCCAGATTCAACAACAGCGCGTACAGAATTTACTGCTGCATCGCCTGCTCTCGTATCCCCTATGCACCGAGCCTGCCGTGCGGCAAATGCTCGCCAGCTCGGAGACATGCGAGGTAATCACACGCATTGCCAAAGAGGTGGTGCTGGATAACGATCGGGATAAGTTGAATTTGCTCCACAAATGCTTCTTTCAAACGGACACGGGTGATATTCTAATAAATGCAGCCACTGTGGACAATATACTGTTGGCCATGTGCGAGCCATTGAATAAGATAGCCGAGAACGATATGGTCGAGGTGTGCGGCAGTTTTATAGCTCAGATAATGCCTGTCATATGCAGCAAGGCGAACTCATCGCTGGCCGTGCGGCAGCAGGTGTTCTTGAAGCTGTTCAAGTTTAGCCTGGAGCAGAAAGTTAGCGACTATCTGTCGGAGGACACGCTGTGGGAGATAACCACCTGCTGGCAGGATGCACTGTCCAGCAAGGACATCGAAATCAACGACGAGCTGCTGCACAGCTGTGCGCGCATAGTGGAGGAACTGGTAACGAATGCCGAGCACGATGCCAACAGCTTGCAAGACATGGCCGAGACAATGGCCAAATTTATCATCTGCTCCACGGAGAACATTGAGGATGAGACTCAGCGGTTGTCGCGCATAGACGAGACCTTGGTGGCGTTGCTTACCTCTCAGCTAAAGACAAATGAGCTTGTGCTGCAATTCGAACATCATTCTGTTTATTTGGAGACAGTGCACAGATCACTTAGCGCTGGCATTCCCTTCAGCAGTGCAGGCTTTGATGAAGCCAAGGTCATCCCACTGGTAAAACGAGCCACCCTCAATTTCACCACAATCTGCAAGCTGGTTTGCCGCGTTGAGAGTCCACAGATGACGGAAGTCTCCAACGAAGGCGAGGATGAGCTCACCGAAGATTATTGTGATCCCAATGCCAATCTGCTGAAGCAATGGAGCGACTGCCTCATTGCTGAGATGCTGCAGTGCATGCATGTGGCCTCTGCTGCCGATGCCTGGCTAGATCTCGCCGAAAACGTAGACGACGCCAGTGAGGATCTGGTGCTCTATCTGTCCGAGCAGGTGTGCAGCTTTCTGGGGAACGTCAGTGAGTTGGTAGAAATCATACAGGAACGGCTGCAGCAGGAGGCGTTGCAGGAAAATAATGCCATAATCTATCGTCTGTTGGGCTATTTGATTAACACTGCTCATTACAAGTCGTTTGAGGAGAACGCCACGATTGTTCTGCACGAAGATCTCGCCGAACAGTTTCTGTCGAAGGGCGCAATTAATGCTTATGTGCTAATAATGCAGGTAAGTAAACTGCAAGTAATTCCCTTAATCATTTACTAAAGCATTTCTCTTTACAGCATTTGCTGCCGAAACTGGCGCAAAACTCACTCAACTGGAGTAGCACCATCATGCGCACGGAACCCAAGGATGTGTGGTCAAAAGCAGCTGTTTTCCGCTCTGTGATACTCAATAATTTCGAGTCTGATAGGAATATGCAAACGGATCGCAATTATGTTGCTGCTGTGGTCCAGTATATAACTTACATTGGGGATCAGCAGAGCTCAACGAAAGAGCTGTTCCACCATAATGTGTAGGTTTATATTTGCGTATATTCTGATTATATTTTGTATTGAGCTTTCTTTTACTAAATCAGCGAATTACTTAATCAACCATATGAGGCAGTGATAGGCACTGTGGAAATTATTAAGCTGCTAGAAGAGGTCATACGACGCTTTCCCTATGAGCTGACCATTAAGAACTGGGATACCATACGCATTGGCCTTGGCTCCTGGGTGCTTACAGTTTCCAAATCGATAGCAAATTACAAAGACCCAAAGGTGAGTAGACCATAACTAGCTAAATATGTTTATCTTAGCTAAGACACACTTTTCTCTATTTGGCAGACATCCTTCTTCATTGTGGCTGTGTTTAAACTATTTTCTAAGCTCATTGATTTCGTTCAATTCGAGAAGGAGAAGAGCTCAACACAAATGCTTACGAATATGATTGAGGAGTGGGAGAGCCTGTTTGCCAGGGAGGTGAATGTGGTGCTCTTCAAGTCCTACTATAAGCTGACTCACGAGACAGATGTGGAGCCAGAATTCCGTGCCTGCTACAGGGCTTTGTTGAACCGCATAATTCCTGCGCTGGAACTGATGGACTATAGATATATTTATCAGGTAGCTAAACTCAATCATAATTATATACAACGTCGACTTCAATACGATCTCCTTGGTTTAGTTTTGCAAGGCGCCCAACTCAACGCTGTCTCTGGATCATCTCTGCAATTTCCTGCTCAAGCAGCTACACAGCTGCCAGCATTCCGTTCGCATGAATGCAGTTCACGCGCTTCGTCAGCTGACGCCGCAGTTCGTGGCCGACGACATTGAGCTAAATGATAAGCAAAGCGATAATATTGAAGCTGCCTCTTCGACCATATCGAAGTGGCATTTCCTCAATCGCTTTGAGGACTACCTGAATCGATATGATGCACTCATACGCAAATATTTGCCAGAGTTCAACTTTAAGGTGACCGAACTGGAGGATCTGGAGCCAATCGATAGGCACGATGCCTTTAGCTATTTGCTAATCTGGGACTGTATAATAAATTGCTGTGCCAAGTCGCCAGTCGCATTGCGCTCTGTCTACACGAGCTGGCTGAACGAGAATCATTACGAGGAGGTAAGAGTTTTCACGACAATTAAATTTTACTATCGATTTGGGCCTAACACACTATAAATTTGTTTATGCACTATATAGAATTTTCTACATTTCCTGTTCCGTGCCATGCCAGTGGACATATTGAAGAATCATAGCGCCAAAGTACACAGCAATGGTGTTTTCAAAGAGTTAACTTGGATTGAGCTGCAGAGTAAGTAGTTCTCTCTCCACTCATTTTCTCTCTCTCTCTCTCTCTCGTCTCAGCATTGATTTAATTTATGAGCGTCTCTTCCGAAGGTAAGTCATAACGGAAATCTTCGCCAAAGGTCTCATAATCCGTTATGCCCATATCTAGATCCTCCTGCATTTCATCGGCCTGCTCTTCCGACAGCGAAATGTAATCCGTAACTGGCACGAATGTCTCGTCATTTTCACCGTGCATCGAACGTGCCACTGGTATTTGTTGTGGTGCCATGTATATGTTCAAGTTCGATATGAATTTGTTGATCCAAACGGTCAGATTGTTGGCCAAAATGCGTTGATAGTCGCGCAAGTTACTTGTTGTATAGAATTCTTGTTCTGCAACAGATGAAACAAGTGTATATATAGAGAGTAGACAGTAGAGTAGACATTCAATCTTGGAATCACTTTCGACTCACCAGTAAACTCCTTGATTCGCTCCAATATGACAGAGGACAGAGGCGATTGCTCATCGATGATGAACTGATCGTTCAGCAGGAAGTCCTTCATCTCTTCGAAGAGTACGCAAATAATTTTCATCATCTGCTTGCGTTGACGCTCAATGATGAGCTTCTTGAGTCCAGTGCAGCGCTGTTTGTGCTTCTTTCGGAGGGCACGACGCTGCCGTATCTCCTCCTCCAAGTACTCCATCGCCTTTTCCAGGGACATCGTCTCGACCGCTGGCTTCGGCTTCATTTGCTCTTGCAGCGCTGCCAAATGGCGCGGGGAGAGAATGTGCCTGAAATACTTGTAGGTGTCCCTGACTCGCAATGGATGCGGAATCGCCAAGCGTTCCATGCGAGCCGTACATATGGGCACGTAGATCTTTTTGGTGATATAACGGGGCTGTCTCAGTCGCTGGGGCGAGAGGAAATTCTTCTTGGGTGTGGCCAGAAAGCACGTGTGCTCCTCACGCTTCAGCATATCACGGTCAATGATTATCTGGCCGGTGTGCTGGCAGGGCACATAGCACGGATGGTAGCGCGGGCAAACACAAAAGAACTTATACATATGCTGCGGCGAGGGTATTTCCGTTTTCACCAGACGCGGTATGCGCTTCGCCCGATCCGGCCGCAGCTGCACCATGGCCAGGCGAGCGTTCAGCTCATCAGCCACCGTAATGTCGTCGATCTTGGGCGGCACAATCGGCTGTGGTGGCAGATCGCTCAGCATCGTATTGAAGTTGACCGCCTCCGCCACGCTCTTCTCATTCTCTAGCCTTATTTCGCGAGCTGGCGCCTCGCTGGCGATTTCATAGAAGTTCAACGGTTTCTTTTCCATAATCAATGTTATTAAATGAACAACACGACAAAAAAAATATATACATATATCACAAACGAAATATTTGGAATGAGTTTGACATGAGTTTGTGTGATGTGTGTGATGGTTTGCTGCTTGTAGTGGCCTGCTCTAACATTAATAAATATCATTTCTTGTACTCGAACAGATCCCCGCCTGTCAGTGGAACGATATGCCTGCCATCTGTATACGGAAGTGTTGCGCAAGTTGCCCGCCGTGGTGCGCAAATGGTGGAACACCAGCCAATCCAGACAGAAGAACTTTGTGGACAATCTAACATCGAACTATGTGAGCTCTCTGATCTGCACCGAGGAGCTGAAGGCAATCGTTAATCGCAAGGAAAAACACGAGAACATGCAGGTGGGCATTCGTTTCACCTGAACTCCTAATGTATGTGCTTCATTTAGACCTTCTCCTCGATGCTCATGCGCAACGCAAACACCACAATAATGCTGATGAGCAACAGAATAATGACTACGGCTCGAAAGATCTCTAGCGGCACCATTCTGTAGCTGCGATAGTTTTGCCGCGCTTCGTTCACGATCGGTGTATAGGAGTCGTCCGGCACTAAAGGTCCAAGAGCAATGAGCACATTAATTCTCGAGCGAGTTGTTTTGATAGCGCTACGATCGTTTGTCATCTGTGGTCGTTCAATCGGTTTGGGTTTTGTTTTGGGTGGAATTCGGCTGAAATATATATTATATATATGTAGATAGTAAACTTCACAGAGCTCTTTGATTATTATTATATTTCGTTCGCTTTCCTTTACAGGTGACTGTGCACACGTCCACTCGAGAGGTCTTGGCCGTCTATGCCATTGACGAGGCACGCATGGAGCTGGTCATTACGCTGGCGCCCAACTATCCGCTCGGCGCCGTTAAAGTCGAGTGCGGCAAGCAGATTGGCGGCCGGGCCAATTCACGCAATGTTGGCATGCAGCTGACCATCTTTTTGACGCATCAGGTGAGTGAGGAACTGGAAATATAAGAATTACAAATTTTAATATGGATTTCAATTGCTTTGTAGAATGGCACGATTAATGACGGTCTCACGATGTGGAAAAACAATTTGGATAAGAAATTCGAGGGCGTGGAGGAGTGTTATGTTTGCTATACGGTCATACACCAGGACACCTGCCAGCTGCCCAAATTGACGTGCAAGACATGCAAAAAGAAGTTTCACGGACCCTGTTTGGTGAGCTCAAAGAGCTTCTTCGCCCATTGCAATTCAATCTATAATCCTTGAATTTCTCTTACAGTACAAATGGTTCACCACCAGCAGCAAATCCACCTGTCCAATTTGCCGTAACGTCTTCTAGAGCATCTGCTTCCTTAATACAATTTTTGGCGACACGTATTAATCTAGGCACAAGAAAAACATTGCTGTTAGTCAGCTGTCAAATTTTTCGGGCTCTATATGTAAATCAGTAACAATAAATTCGCAATAGTTTTAAATTACATAAATGTTATTATTATTATAAGGTCGAGTAGTATCAACATCTCATCAACCTAGTAGGCCATGCTGGCAACGAAACTCTTTGCCCACTGATATATAATTTTCTTATATTACTCTCGATATTTGACACGCTCAGACCTAAAAGCGAACGGAACATTTTTCAAATCATAAAATTCGTGTGAATATTTTTTCTTTGTCTCTCTCATAAAAATGGCTAAGCAAATGAAGATAATCGGCAGTTGTCCGTTTTGTCAACGTGAGGTTGGCAGCGATATGCGTCCCATTAACCAACTGAATATGGAACACATCACTATACTGGCCAACGAGCTCAAGGATCTTCAGCCAGCTGCATCGAATGAGTGCCAAACAAGTCACCATAGCACGACTGCAACAATGGGTTCCAATACCGAATCGAATGAGGCCAAATCTGTATCACTTCTAACGGAAGCTATGCTGAAAATGGTTAAGGAGGAGTTTGAGCGTCCTGCAGGCACTGAGGTAAATTTCCAACAGACTTCATAGACTCCCTTTTATTTTGTGTGATTTTTGTTCAGCGTCAAATACCTGGCGATCATGCGGAGCTCATTCTGGCCATGCTCTCCGAAGAGCAGAATTCCTATGATAAATTTTTGAAGAATGAAAGCTCTAGGTCCGTTCCGAAGCGCTCCAGGAAGTAATAGTGCCAGCAAAGCAACTCGAATCTTCCCCTCAACTCAATTCACAAAATTTACAGTCTGTGCTGATCCTCTTTCCATGTTGAATACCGCTGTTATTGTGAGACGCTGAGCCGTCATTAAATATAATTTTCATAGTCGTTTGATTAAATTGTATTTGTCTCTTTCTTTCGGCTAAATGTGGTTCCTTTTGCCTTTAGCATTTCCTTATCTATTAGGCTGCTATAGCTCAAGGCATTCCAAAAGACCTAAATCCATTGAGAATGGGAAATCGGGTTATATTGTCTTTAGATTAAATTAGATTATCTTACCAAATATAAAAAAATATACTATGTACAAAATAATTGATAACATTTTATGAATATTTCTAATAAGCGAATATAGAAGTCAGATGGAATGTATTTAAGAGTATTTCTTGATCATACATTTATTATATGTATTTATATCAACAATCTTTAAAAAGAAAATAAAATGGTTGCTACAGAATAAGACGTCACAGCAATATGTTTATTAAATGATATATATTTATTTTTTAAATATATTTTTTTTCATTTATTTATTTATTTTTTTTTAAGTTTGTATTTTTAAAGGAAATTTTGGAAAAAAAAAATGCTTGAAGGTAATTTTGAAAAATTAAAAAATTAAGTATTCGATATATATATTATTTTTAATTTATTATTATTATTGATATATTTTTTGCCTATTTAATAAAAACCAATCAAATAATTTAATATATAATAAATATAAAAATTAAAAAAAAAAATTAATTATAATTCATTTTCATTTTAAATGAAAAAACCACTATTTTCAAATAAATATATTTAAATAAAAAAAATTCGAAATGTCAGCTCCCATCTGGAGCTGTTGCTCCAACAGCCGGAGCACTCGTAGCCATCGCACCGTTTACTCGTTTCCAGCCACGTGCTGTATGCACACTGATTGAAGCAACCACCCGGAAAGTTCACGATTCTGCGCTGTGGCCGCAACGCCTTCGCTTGGCTCCCTTTTGGGGTGGGGCAGACGAAATAACGAAATGACGAACGCATCAGTTTTGCAGTGCAGTTTGGTGAGGGTTTGTTAACTGGGATTAGGCACGCCATCGCTCGATATATAGCGGCGGGCCAATGCGTTAAGCCAAAATGACGTAAGCTCTCGCACGAATATGTCAACAGCTCAACCGAAACTTGGCCAGCGTGTACAAGTAGCGGGCAAGCATCAACTTAGCGGCCGTGTCGCCTATGTGGGGCGCACCACATTCGCTGGCGGCCAGTGGTTCGGTATTGTGCTGGACGAGCCGCGTGGCAAAAACAATGGCACTGTCCATGGCAGCACCTACTTCAAGTGTGCGCCCAACTGCGGCCTCTTTGTGCGTGCCCAGCAGCTGCAGCCGTTGCTAGGCTCCAGCCCCATGGACGAACTCAAGCGCAAACAGGACAATAATCGCACAACGGAGAGCATGCAACGTGAAACGAACAAGCTGAAGCTGACCCACAGCAGGCAGCGCAGCAGGCAGACAGCAGCAGCAGCAGCGGCAGAAGAGCAGGTGAGTCACCCGAACAGCTGTGGGTGGAGTAGAGTGAAGTGAAGTGAAGTGGAGTGGAGTGCAGCTGAGCCATGTCATATATACATATGGAATGCCATTGTTAATTAATTAATTTAATGCTCTGCAGAGGGAGGCGAGCTCATCAGCCGAGCGCTTGAGCAGAAGGCCACCAGAGAGTGCAACTTTTACCATGACCACGTCCAAGACTTGGATAACTTCCACACAGCTGCAACCACAAGCGCCACCAAAGGTAAGCAAGCTGAAATATCTTAGAGATGTTGAAAAGTGAAAAGTAATAATAATAATTAACAATTATAGGTACCAGATCCAGAGCCAGTGCCTTTGGTGCGGCAGCAGCAGGCAATGCAGCCGGAGACTGTAACACAGAGTAAATCAGCAGAGGCTCAAGCTCAGGCTCAAGCTAAGACCCTGGCTAAGGATCAGGCTCAGACTCAGGCTCAGGCTAAATCTCAGGCTAGAGCTATGGCTCAGGCTCAAGCCCAGCCCCAAGCTGAGGCTCAGACTCAGGCTCAAGCTCAGGGCGAGACTCAGTCCCAGGAACAAGCTGAGGCTCAAGCTCAAGCTAAGAGTCAGGCAAGGGCTAACGCTCAGGCTCTGGCTAAGGCTCAGTCCCAGGAACAGCAACAGGCTCAGTCCCTGGCTCAGTCGCAGGCTCAGTCCCAGCAACAGGCTCAGGTTCAAGCTCAGGCTAAATCCCAGGCTCAGCCACAGCCTCAACCACAGTCTCAGTCTCAGGCAGCTCGAGCCCAGTTCGAGCGGGCCGCTGTCCAGTCATCCGTATTGACGCCACCGGCCATGACCTGCAATCAGCGACGCTCCACATCCTATACACAGCTGCGGCCGACGCGCATCAGCCAGCCGAAGCCGACGACGGCACAGGCGCAGAGCACCACGGCGCAGCTGACGCTGGCCATGCCCGTGCCGCTGGCGCTGGCGCCCAAGCGCAGCAAGACGAGCATGAGCCCCACGAGCAGTGTGAAGCGGGTGGCGCCCGCTGCATTTGTGGAGGCTGGATTTCTGGAGATTTTGCGGCCGCAGTTTACGCCGGGTCCGGCGCTGCGCACGCCCAGCACTGTGGCGCCACCTATGGAGAGCGCCGAGCTGCGGCAGCTGCGCGAGGAGTTGCAGCTGCTGCGTGTGCAGCGGAGCGAGGACAAGCTGAAGCTGCTGGAGCTGGAGCGCATCAAGATCCACAACGAACAGCTGCTGGAGTTCAAGTCGCAGATCATGACGCAGCAGGTGCTGCTGCAGCGCGAGTTGCAGCGCTGCCGGCACGAGCAGCGGGAGTCGCTGGAGCTGACGGCCAAATACAAGCGGGAGCTGGACGACGTGGCCGAGAGTGTGGAGCTGCTGACACTGGACAAGGAAATGGCCGAGGAGCGTCTGGAGACGCTGCAAATGGAGCTGGAGACGCTGCAGGAGCGCAACGATGAGCTCAGCCTGGATCTGGAAATACTGCGTGCCGAGCAGGAGCAGGACCACAACGAAGACCAATGCCTGGAGAAGACGGAGAAGCAATCCACGAACACGACGACGCTGCAGTCGACGGGCGAGCTCCTGCGCCTCGAGCAATATAACCAGCGACTGCGAGAGACGGTGGTCCGACTGCGAGACACCCTGGCCCATGAGAAGCAGCTGGCGCAGCGCACACACAAGGAGCTGGAGACGAAACACTCGGAAATCAACGAGCTGAAGAGCATCAAAGAGCTGCAGAGCCGACGCGTCGATCAAATGGAAATGCAGCTGATGGACCTGAAGGAGCAGGTGGATGCTTCACTGGGCGCTGAGTCCATGGTCACGCAGCTGGCCACGCTCAAGCTGGAGCTGGAGGAGCGTGTGAAGCTGCTGGAAGATGAGGTCTCCGAGCTGGAGGCGCTGGAACAAATACAGGAGCAGCTCATCGAGAGCAACCAGGAGCTGGAATCGGATCTGCGGGACGAAATCGACAAGCTCAACAGCCAGGTGAAATCGCTGGAGCAGCAGAAGAACGCCGCTGTGGAAAGCCTCTACGATCGTGATGTGACCATATTGAAGTTCAGAGATCTGGTGCGTCAGCTCCAGGAGCAGCTGCAGCTGAAATCAGACGGCGGCAATCTCTCCATCGAGGACTTCAGCAGCGCCAATGAATCGCAGCAGGAGGAGACCTCCCAGCAGAGCCTGGCCGACTACCAGCACATCTTCAGCGTGAGCAAGGCCTATGGACGGGCATTGGAGCAGCAGCTCAAGGCTGTCGAGCTGCGACTCGAGCGCCAGCATCTGGAGCACGTGCTGGCCTTTGTGCCCGAGCAGTTTCTCCTGCGCGGCGGTGAGCACGACGTGGTGCTGGTCATGCTGCTGCTGGAGCGCATGAACGACAAGCTGGAAATCGTTTGCCAGGCCATCAATGAGAAGTTTCCGAATGCCTGCGAGTTCGGTAAGTTAAAGCAGGGATAACTAATTGGAGAGTTGGAGGAAGAGATTATAAGAAAATTGTTGGTTATGGGCGAGAATGCAGAGAAGTGAAGAGAGTACCTAATATTCGAGTGCATTCTAATTAGTTTACCAATTGGAATATTTTTTGGCACTTAATAAATTTTGGCTATTAAGTAATTTTAGTATATTCTATTCATATTTTTAGACATAATGATTTCCTTTATTTATTTTAGTACTAAATTCCCAATTGGAATGCATGTGCACCTTAATTTGTGAATTAATTTTTATCTTTCAAATGGAATATCTATGGATCTTTTAAAAATAGAATTCCGCGTAGTTTAATAATTTTATTGAGCAATTAATCTCATATTATTTTAATTTTTAATGGATAATTGAAAAATTATTTTCAATAGAATCTAATTAGATTCCTTCCCAATGGACCTTTAGGTTTATTTATTTATTTATTTTTTCCAAATATAATATGAATCTCTCAGCAATTGATTTTTATGATTGATTAAATTACTATATATGCTTCTATTTTAGCATTTGAGTTAGTAGTTAGTTAGTTAAATAATTAATGTTTCTTAATATATTGCTGCATACATATATGATATCTCCTTCACTTTCCCACTCCTTTCTACCAGGTCGCGATGCCATCTTTGAGGGCTACTCCGTGCAGCGTTACATCTTCCGGGCGCAGTGCATCTACTTGCTGAAGAGCCTGCAGCTCGTGCTGCAGCAGTTCCGCTACGGGCTCAACCACTGCGACTACGAGCTGTGCACGCACGCGGCCATCTATCGCATTGATCTGGAGGCACAGGAGCAGCAGCTGGATGAGTTTGTGCGGCTGCTGAAGACGGGTCAGCTGGACGAGCATACGAATTGTGAGCCCATACGCCGAGTGCTGCACTACATCAATGGGCTGCACCAGAATCTGATGCCGCCGCAGACGCTGGTGGATCTGCTGGACGAGCAGCAGCTGTATGGCGCCCTGATTGAGGTGTACGAGGCGGGCATGGATTCGGTGAATGCGAATGCGGGCATGCTGCACACCATTATACAGCTGGGCGATGAGCAGACCGCCTCCTTCCACTGCATGCAGCTGCTCATGGAGCACAGCTGCGCGGCCAAGCAGAAGCTGAAGAAGCTGCAACGTAAGCTGAGCTCCAATAAGACCGCCGCCGCCTGGACGGGCATGCAGTGTGCCCGGTACCAGCGCATACTGGAGGCCAACGAGGCCCTGGGCGCGCTCATCAGCATGCTGGGCGTGTCCGCTCGAGAGGCGACCAAGGACTCCAATGGGGGCATAGCGCACGAGAAGCTCTGGCGCATATTGAGCCTGAACTACAGCAAATATGCGCCTGCGCAGGAGACGGAGCAGCGGGAACTGGACGCGTACAGTCAGCGATGCATGCAGCTGCTGGAGGAGCAGCTCGAGGAGCTCTGCGCCCTGCTGGAGCCCCGCGATGTGAACACTGAGTATGTGCGCCACTCCAGCTCCAATACGCTGCAGCAGCGCGCCGCCCAAATTAGGCGGCACTACGAGGACGTCAAGAACCTGGAGCTGTCTGTGGCCGAGCGGGACAAGGAGCTGAAGGCACTGAAGTACTCGGCCAAGCTGAAGCAACAGGATTACTCGGAGCTGCAGGTGCGCAAGGAGATGGCCGAGAAGCAGGTGCATCGCTTTAGCCACGACTATTGCCAGACGCTCACCCAGATGGCAGAGGGCCTGGAGCAGCTGGAGCAGGCCATGCTCTCCAAGGAGGCGGCCATGCAGCATGCCCTGAACACACTCAACGACAAGCTGACCGCCCTGGAGCTGGCCCAGCAGCATTGCCAGCAGCAGCAGCAGGTGGACAGCGCCTGTGTGAGCAGCTCGACGCGCATTTGCAACCGGGAGCTGAACATGATGCATCAAGCGCTGCGCCAGGAGCGCGCCCTGCGCGTCCAGCTGCAGGACAATGCGCTCTGCAGGAGCTTTGCTGCCCTGGAGCCGTTGCATGTGCCGCAGCTGGAGCAGAACGGCGAGCTGGCCCGCCTGGAGGCACAGCTGCGCCGCTTGAAGAACCAGTGGCTACTCGCCCACCTCGACCTGGGCCCCGCTGGCCACGAGCGTCGCTCCCAAATCAAGCTCCAGGCCAGTCGACTGCTGCGACATATCTTCCAAGCCTATTGCACACAGAATCCACATCGAGCGGCGCCCACAGATTTTGGCTTATTCATCAGCGACGATCTGAGGCGCGTCCTATAGGCCAACTTATATATACATCTATATATACACATACTTATAGTATTAGACTTCAATTGTATTACGGCGAAAATAATAGTACATTGTGATTTGCTGCTTAAACCAATTAACAATTATAGTGTTCGTTTTGTTTGTTAATCGAAAGCTAATTAAATTTGCAGCATATAGCGAAAATATTGAACAATTAACAATCGAGTTTTGTTGCTCTCGTGAAGAAATAAAATCTCAAATATAACTGATGGGCTTATGCATTATTTGGATAAACTTACATATATCCAACTAGTCCCTCTGATAAAAATTTGAGTTATTATATATATATAAATTATATAAATATATATATTTAAAAAAATTTGAATTTTTCGTTGTGTGAAATTACAGAATTTTTGGTTTATACTGACTGTTTAATAATTAGATTATTTAAGTTGATTAGAAAAATTATAATTTATTAATTTTAGTTTTTTTTTTAATTTATTGATATTAAGCTTGTTTATAGTTTTTATCTTAATGTCATAATTTTTAATTTAATAGAATAAATTTGAAATAAAGCCAAATTTGACGGATTTTTGGAATTATAAAAATTGATGTTCATGATATAAAATAACAAAATTTAATATTTATTGAACTAGGTCAATTTTCATAATTCATTACGGTATAATGTTAAGTATTGAGCATTTCGAATTTTCTGCATGATTAATTTAATTCAATAAAGTTTTCTTTTGGAATTTTATAAATCTAAGAGATATTGTCAAAATTATTTGAATTTTCGTTAATAAAGCCAATATTGTTAATTTGTGTTATAAATTTATTTTTAATAAAATATATTTATTATTAAATTTCGAACAATTGTTGAATTTCATTTAGACATGCAAAATTAATTTTTCGGCCCTTTTGATATATTTTTTAAATATAAATCTTAAATATGTAAAATATTTTTTAAATTTTGAGAGCGAAATATTAGTAAATTAAGGTTTTATTCCCTAAAATAATATAATATATATAAAAATGTATGTTTATTTAACATATTGATATAGGTTTATTTTTTATTTATGAAATCAACAAAATCTACAAATAATTCCAATGTCGAGCGCTCTCGACTGTAGCGTTCTTAAGTGCTGTTTATTCAGTTTACAATTTACAATATACAATTTACACAATATATATACACGTATAAACATATGTGTGTGTGCATGGATGTGTGCGTGTATAGACATCCATGAGAACGCGCAGTTCAATGAGAAGAAGAGAGCAGTTCAAGCACTCCAAGTGGAAACGCTTATCACATGAGCAAGAAAGAGATAGATAGAAAGAATGAGCAACTATAACGGTTATGTGGTGGTGCAAGATGGCAGCTCTCTGCTATGTTTTTTGCTAGTTGCATTCTGTTGATGTTGTTGTTGTGGTTCTTGTTGTCGTAGTAGTAGTAGTAGTAGTTGTTGTTGTTGTTGTTGTTGTGGGATTTACATAAATACGTTTAATGTTTAATGAGAAGAAAATTGAATCGTTGGCTATTTACAGTTGTGCTGGCGAACAAAACAAGTCACTGATGCATTTTGAGAGGCGCTATCGAAATGTAATTGAATAAGTATCGATAGTGGTGTGCGCAATTATCGATAGTTTGGCAATCGAGCTTACCTCACGACTTGGGCGCCGCCTGACGCTTGGCCACAATTTTGCCCTGATCGCGACTGTTGATGACCTCGGCATGGAAGCCCGTCTCCCAATCGGCATAGTACTTGACGGTGCGCACATTGCCATCGGGCTCGACCAGGGAGTACTCGCCCTTGACCACATCGCCGTCGCGCTCCTCTCGCTGATGCTTGTTGTCGCCAGTGTGAGGATCATTTACTGCATACTCAAAGGCGTAGCGTGGATGCGCATCCTGTGAAGCAGTCAATACATATAATGGGCCAATGGCCAAGCTCTGTCTGACTTACAAAATGCTCGAGATGCTTCTCGGGCAGAACCTTTAGCAGCGCCGGCTGGGCCACTGGGGCGGTCTTCAGGTAAGCAGCGGGCGTAAGAGGAGCCTGAGCACTCAGCGCCGAGACGCTGGGCGCATAGCGATTGAAGCCGGCGCCAAAGGCGCCAATGCCATGGCCCAGACTGTAGTCGGCCAGTGGTGCGCCCAGCTGCGCCAATCCAGCACCATGCGCCAAGGCACCCTGGTAGGTGAGTGCGGGCGAGACGGCAGCATGACCAAGCGAAATGGCGCCGTAGTAGCCGCCAGTCGAGCCCAAACCCAATTTACCTGAATAAGGAGAGAGATAGAGAGAGAGAGAGTATAGAGATTTCACTCAATCGCCTCTAATGTCCCTTGGCTCACCTGCATTGAGTCCATAGGCTGTGCTGCTGATATAGCCTTGGCCAAGTGCTGGTCCCGTTGTCAGCTTGCCCAGTGGAGCTGTAAGCAGTCCAGGCTTGGACACATATTGCGTGGCGATGGCGCCATGGCCAGAGGTCGAGTAGCCCTGGCCCAGACCCAGACCCAGGCCCAAGCCCAATCCCAATCCCAATTTGGATGGGGAGTAGCCTTGAGCAACTGTTATGGCTGGCTTGGATGCGTACTGCGTGCTGGCATATCCAGTGCCAATGGTCGAGACTAAGCCTGGTGCTCCATAGGCCACCTTGGCAGGAGCAGCTCCAATGGTCGCAATCGCCGGCTTCGACACATATTGATGGGAGACGGCACCGGATCCGCCATAGCTAGTGGATACTTTTGTCAGAGCTGGAGCAGCGGCATAGCTGCTGATGGCTGGCGCAGCCGGCAAGTAGGTCTTGGAGAGCGTCGCTCCATAGCTGGCGACAGCCGGAGCTCCATAGCTGACAGTCTTGGTGAGAGCGGGAGCAGCTGCATAGGTAGCCACAGCGGGCTTGGACACATATTGGTGGGAGACGGCGCCATGACCAGAGCTACCATAGCTGGTGGCCAGCTTGGTGATGGCTGGAGCTGCGGAGTAGGTGGATATGGATGCAGGTGCATAGCTGGCAACCTTTGAGATGGCAGGACCCGTTGAGTAAGTGGCCACTGCTGGTGCATAGCTGGCAACCTTAGCTACGGCTGGAGCAGCAGAGATAGCCACCGCAGGCTTGGAGACATATTGATGGGACACAGCGCCGATTCCTGAGCCGCCGTAGCTGCTGGACACCTTGGCGATGGCGGGGCCAGCAGAATAGGTGGCCACAGCTGGGGCTGCATAGGATGCCACCTTGGCAATGGCTGGAGCAGCAGCGGGATAAGCAGCGACTATGGGCTTGGAGATGTACTGATGGGAGACGTCGGCTGCCTGGCTGTAAGTCGCCACCTTGGCAACTGAGGGAGCTGCCGAGTAGGTGGCGATGGCTGGAGCAGCATAGCTGACAGTCTTGGCGAGAGCTGGAGCAGCTGCATAGGTAGCCACAGCGGGCTTGGACACATATTGGTGGGAGACGGCGCCATGACCAGAGCTACCATAGCTGGTTGCCAGCTTGGTGATGGTTGGAGCAGCGGAATAGGTGGCTACGGCAGGCGCTGCGTAGGTAGCGACTTTTGCAATCGCTGGAGCAGCAGCATACACTGTGGATGGCCTGGAAATGTACTGATGGGAGACATCAGCTGCCTGGCTGTAGGTCGCCACCTTGGCAAGCGAAGGAGCTGAGGAGTAGGTGGAGATAGACGGAGCAGCATAGCTGACAGTCTTGGTGAGAGCAGGAGCAGCTGCATAGCTAGCCACGGCGGGCTTGGACACATATTGGTGGGAGACAGCGCCATGGCCAGAGCTGCCATAGCTGGTGGCTACTTTTGTAATAGCCGGAGCAGCGGAGTAGGTGGATATGGATGCAGGTGCATAGCTGGCAACCTTTGAGATTGCCGGACCGGTGGAATAGGTGGCCACAGCTGGAGCGGCATAGGATGCCACCTTGGCAATCGCCGGAGCAGCAGAGATTGTGGCCAGGGCAGGCTTGGACACGTACTGATGGGAGACAGCGCCATGTCCACTGCTGGCGTAGCTGACGGCAGGAGCGGCATAGCCCACCTTGGCCACAGCTGGAGCGGCTGCCGGATAGGCAGCGACAATAGGCTTGGAAATGTACTGATGGGAGACATCAGCTGCCTGGCTGTAGGTCGCCACTTTAGCTACCGAAGGAGCTGAGGAGTAGGTGGAGATAGACGGAGCAGCATAGCTGGATATCTTAGTGACGGCAGGAGCAGCATAGCTGACAGTCTTGGTGACAGCAGGAGCAGCTGCATAGGTAGCCACGGCTGGCTTGGAGACGTACTGATGGGAGATGGCGCCTGAGCCACTGGCACCATAGCTGGTGCTCAGCTTGCTAAGGGGAGCTGAAGCATAGGTGGACACGGCAGGAGCGCTGTAGGTGGCCACCTTGGCAGGGGACGAAACATATTGGGTGGCAATGGCGGGCGCTGCGGGCAAATAGGTCTTGGCCAGAGCGGGCGCATAGCTGGCCGAGTAGCCGGAGCCGAGCGAGGAGAACAGCGACGAGGTGGTGGCCAGCTTGAGGGCAGGCGCAGGCGCAGCATAGGAAATGGAAGGCGAATAGGTGGCTATCTTGGCAACACCTGGCGATGCCTGGGAGTAGCTGTAGCCGGGTGAGCTGTAGGTCTCCACCTTGGAGAAGCCAGGCGTGGCCTTGGAGTAGGTGTAGCCAGGGGAGGTATAGGTCTGCACCTTGGTGGTCACGGGCGGGGCATAGTATGCTCCACTGGAGGCCGAGGGCGATGTATAGGTAGCCGACTTGGAAATGCCCGGAGTGGACTGACTGTAGGTGTAGCCGGGCGAGGAGTAGGTGGACACCTTGGTCAAGGCTGGCGAAACCAAGCTCTTCAGCTCAATGCCAGAGGGCGACACAGTGGCGTACTTGGCAGCCGGCGACTTATCGGCATAGGTTATTCCGGGACCACCGTATTCCGCCGAGGGAGTGAACAGCGTTTTCTGTACGGGCGCCACATACTTGTTGATCTGCGTGAGACCGCCCTGCGAGTAGCCCGAGAGTCCTGCGGTCGACTCATACGAAGCCAGGCCGCTGCTCACAGACGATTGCAACAGTTTCCCATTCTCGGAGTAGCTGGAAACGGCGGGCGTTTGGCTGTACTTGGTGACGCCGGGCGTTATGGAGAACTTGACCTCAGCTGGCGGCGCATACGAGTAGTCAACTGCACCACCTGCATGGATGCAGGGCGCGATTGTGGGCGAGGGTTCTGCCAGTGCTGAGCCGAGCAGCAGGCACAGCAGCGCTAGGAGTCGAAGCTGTGAACGAGGAGAGGAAACAGATTTATAAAGAGCGAATTTATAGCTGAAAGAGGAGGCTAAGCAGAGGTGTATTAAAACTTTTAATCAAAGGTTTTTTTTTTTCAAAACTTTTAGCTAAAGCTAGCGCTATATAAAGCTGATTGAATTTTATCTTCACTCTACTTTATTTTAGTTATAGATATACCGCATAGGTTCGTTTTCTTTAATTTCTCATCATAAATTAAATCAATTTTGGTTCAAATTAAATAGTTTTTTAGAATGTCTTGCCAGTGAATTAATTTAAGAATGTGTTACAAAAAATGTAAGTAGCATAGGTTTAAAATTTAAATAAAATTGAAGACTGTTAAAAAATCCAACAATATTTTAAGTTGATAAAAATTTCCTAACTATGAAATTTACTACATATAAATATTTATTAAATTAAAATGAAATTTAAAAGAAAATAAAAATAAATAAATGAATACTAATATTATAATAAAATTAAAAACTACAAAATAAAATAAGTAAAGAAAACAAAATAAAAAATCCAGTTAAATAAAGCTTAAGTAATTAAATTAAACTAACTAAGCAATTATGACAATACCTAAAAAAAAAAATAAAATAAAATAAAAAAAAATTACATCATACAAATCCTCAGTAAGTAATTATTGAAAGCACAATTTAAAAAATATAAATAAAACCAAATATTGTACAATTCTAATATGTTAAAAGACGTAAATTTTGAAAAAAGGAACTGTAACGAAATATATTTTTAATATTTTAAGAAATAAAAAAAAGAACATTCAATTCTCATCAAGATCCTGAGCACATTTAATGTAAGATAATGAATATTTAGGTTTTAAGTAATCCTTTTTGGAAAATCGCTTGTGATTTGTGAAATTCTGTTATCCAGCCAATTTTAAGCAACTATTTAATATACATAAGCACAATTCAATTATTAATTATTCAATATTAATTTTGAATGAAAACCAATCCTATTAACGAGGACACTCCTTGTTCTTTAGAAAATAACATATAAAGTCCATAAGCAGCCTTTTGAGACCCGCTCTACTCAGCATATATTTTAGAGTTTTACTTTACTCTATTTTTTTTTTTTTCGTTGTAGTCCTTTTGCTTTTGGCGACCCACCTTCATAGTTTCACTTGTGTTGCACTTATGAAAACGTTCTGATATAGTTGAGCGCACTATATTAACTGTGTTTTTATAATAGTTCACAAATTGGTTCGATCGAATCGTAATCCTTGTGGCAATGCAACGGTAATTCACGATGAATGTCCTTCGTGGATGCGTATACTTAATATCGTATCGATACGTATTCGAAATATCGGCACACGGCACACGCAACGCACGCTCGATGTAGAGCAACGCGGCTGACTGTTGGCCAGCCCGGCCCTATAATCGCTTATATACGTTCGGTCAGTTTTGGCTCACACGCATGCGCAGCAGCCACGCACCAGTTTAGCGACAGAAAAATCAAAAGCAACACATACAACAACAACAAAAGCGGCTTGGAAAAACAAGTAGAAAATCAGCAGCAAAAATATTGCAGTTAGGAAAAGCAAAGTCGAAGTCAAGTCACAGACTGCAACGGGCTGACTGCCTGAAGAAAAATTGATGACTGCTCGACTGCGCTGCTGGCAGTTCGCAGTTCGCAGTTGGTAGTTCTCTTTGTTATGGAGTTCTCTCGCAGCAACCTGCAATGTCTATTGGTTGTTGGCCCCACCTTCGCGCTGATCTGGGGCTCTGGCATTTTATTAGATCATAGCAAAACGCCTCGGCTTCAAAAAGTGTGCGTGGTGCGTTTTATGCCCAGTTCTCTTGATTGCTGCTGCTGCTGCTGCGCCTGTTGCTGCTGTTGCATTGTTGGCCAAGTTGATTTCTTTTTCTTATTTTATTTTTATTATTATTATTTTTTTTTTGCATATGCTTTTAAAGCGACTTAATTTGATTTAGATTTTAATCGCGACCATTGCGTGTAGCTGCAGCAAAAATGCAGTCAACTTTAAAATTCATACGCAATTTGCTCGGCAAGCAGAAAAAAATCAGTAAAAATAAAAATAAAAGAAAATTTGCAATTTTGTGGTATTAATGTCGCTATCAATAAATTTTGTCTCTGTCTCTGCGTGCCTGGGGCCTTGATTGTGCATTAGTTAGATAAAAGGCGCCATATGTGTGCGTACACACACGCACACATATGCTGTCAAGTATATGTTACTAATAGAATAGCCAGCGATATGACCAAGTGTTGACTTGTTGGCAATTAAGGTCACTTTTGTGACTTTTGTCACTTTGCCGCGTTTTAAAACGCTCACAAAACGCGCGCGGGTGTGTTCGCTAACTGCTGTCCATAACTGTTTTTTATTGTCTGCAAATGAGTTGTGAACCTGTTAAATTAGAATTGCTCGAGGCACAGTTAATAATTTTATCACAATAAAAAATTATTAAAAATTAAAAATCATTTTTTTTTGAATTTTTTATATTACAGCACAATTTTATTCAGTAACCATAATATTCGCAAAAAAAATAAAAATAAAAATAAAAAAATAAAATAAAATGAAATAAAAAAAAAAATAAATAAAAATAATAAATGAAATATATATTTAAAGTATATCTATATATGATATTTAAAAGAAATAAATTGAGAATTAAATAATATAAATTTTAAATGAATTAAAAATCCATCTATTCTACAGGAATGTTATTAGCTCTTCAGTTTTAGCCTAATTTAAATTTAATTGGAATTTCATAAATTCAAATACCTATAAAATTGACATTTTTATTAAATTTGCAGGAGTCGTCACCAATCTATAAAAATATAAATTTGTATATATTTTAAAAATTACAAAAAATATAATAAAATTTTAGCCAATCCTATATTTCGACAAATTGATTACATAATTAAATATATAAAATAAAAGCCCACTCAAAATTCAGGATATAAAAGCTGTCAATTGTTGGCCAGACATGGCCAATTTCGGTGGTTAGCATAAATAAATAAATGCAAATACCTATCAAATATAGTTTTTAATTAGCTGTCTAGGAGTCGCCACAGCACATGCCACATTTCAGTCAGAGCTGCCACAGGTTTGTCCCTGACTTGCGACTGACACCGCATGCAACGTGCAAATCAATTAAAAGCGCTCGCCAATATTGTGAATCGATATGTGAAATCTTGGCGATCTAGGCAAACCGACGGCTGACCATAAGCAGAGCTGGAAAATTGATTGAGCAGCACACGCGTTGACATTTCAATTAGAAGTCCATGCGGACCAGAGCACAGCAGACCAGATCAGAGCAGAGCAGAGCAGAGCAGACCTGGCCAGACCAGACACCAGATCGAGCCAGACCAGAAGGTATGCTGATGCCAGTTGGCCGGCAGGCGATAAACCTTATGGACCAATTAAGTATTTCGTGTCATGATGTGATTTTTTATCGCACCAAAATGGAGAATAATACGCATACGCAGCGTGTACCGAGTGAAAGGCTGTCGTTGGTATTGGGCTGTGTTTTTCTATTTTTCTGCTTTATGTGTATTTTTTGGGCCTGTTAATTGAACATGAAACATGTTTCAGGCTCTGGCTGCTTGCTTCAGTCTTGAGTCTATCTGTCTGACCGTTTGGCGTTTTCTTTTTATACCCTGAACCCATTGAAAATGGGAAATCAGGGTATAATGGTTTTGTGAAAAAGTATGTAACGGGCAGAAGGAGGCGTGGCAGACCCCACAAAGTATATATATTCTTGATCAGCGTGACGAGCTGAGTCGATATAGCCCTGTCCGTCTGTCCGTCCGTCCGTCCGTCCGTCCGTCCGTCCGTCCGTCCGTCCGTCCGTCCGTCCGTCCGTATGAGTGCGTCGATCTCAGAAGTTATAAGAGCTAGAGAGCTGAAATTTGGCATGCATACTCGTGAGTACCATACGCAGTACGAGTTTGCTTTATTTTTTCGATAAATCGTCCGATAACTTTTTTATCGAGAATAATCGAAAAATTGATTTTGTTATTTTAGCCTAATTTGAACAGTTTTAGACCTGGAATCTTCAAATTTGCGTTGTATATAAAGTTCATCGATACACAGATTTTGTAATTTACAGATTTTGGATACCACGCCCCCTTTTCCCCCAAATTGTAAAAAACGCATTTCAAATACTAGAGACTTGTGCTTTGGAATGTACACACATATTTACCATATGATTACACTCTGAAAGTTTCATTAAGATCGTATGTCTACAAAAGAAATTATTTGACAAATAAATTCTCAAAATATTGCCCACACTGCAGCGCAGCCCAAGCGCAGTCGCTGCTTACTGCGCAGTTAGCAGAGCGCAGGCTTATGCGTGCGTGTGGATGCATGTGTATGTATGTGTGCATAAAAGAAGTGCGGAATGATTAGAGTATCAGCTTAGAGGGTTCAGGGTATCTCCTAGTCGAGCAGTCTCGACTGGAGCGTTTTTACTTGTTATATATGTATATATAGGTATATTTTTATTTGATTTGATTTGTTTTTATTTTTTGATTTTCGGGCTTTCGCAATTTGATTGAATTTTAATTTTTGCATTTTCAAACCAATACGCAAAGTCCGAGACTACAAACTGCAATACTCCAACGGCTAGTCAGCTGCAATTTTAACCTACTTCGGCTGAGACTGGTCGAGTTTTAGTTCGTCGCGCATTTGTCACACACACGCACCGGGCTCCGGCCGCGGGGCGTTACGTAATTGCCAACGGGCAGGCACTTGGCTAACACAGCTGGCCATGGCTAACGCATACTACGAGCGATGCCTACTTAACATCATGACGAAATCCGCTTGACAACCAACAGCCAACGAATACAGCTCCTGCTGGTGTGGCTGCTACTGCTGTTGCTCCTCCTTCACAAGTCAAATGCACCACCCACCGCCCCGCCGACAGCACTCAACGCTGCTGTTCCACCCGCTGCACAGCATCAGAGTATTTTAATTGAAAAATCTAGATTTCACTTAAATATTTTCACGTCGCCTATTTTTGCATGCAGCCACATGAGCTCAACTTTGTAGCGACCTGTGGTCGTGTGTGTGTGTGTGCGTGTGTGTATTTGTCTATCTAGATTGTTTGTCGCTCATTGAAAATCGAAATGCATGTTGTACATGCCGCGTGCGTAAACATTTCAAAATTTGCCAACACATATTCATAAATTTAGCGATTTAATACCGCTTGCCAATTTGCGCAATTGACGATCTCGAATCTGAAATCTCGAATCTCTGAATATACTCAATACCCAAATTTTGAATCTAATTCTACACGCATCGAAAAACTGAACCAGTTTGTGTGTGTGTGTTTTTTTTATTTGATTTTTTTTTATTCATGCATTTTCAAAAGTGCAAAAACGCAATAAAAAATGCTGAAAGGCCGAACGGGTTGGGTATCTAACACTCGCTAAGTGTGTTTCTCTCTCTCTCTCTGTGTGTGTGTGTGTGGGGCGTACAACACTGCGTATGCGTGTAATTTTGTTGGCACTCTAATAGCCACAGGATTGCCTGCCTGCCTACCTGCTGCTTGCAATAATAGCCTAGGGTAGCCGCTTACGCTCAGTGATTAAGCACCTTGGGCTTGGGCAAACGCTTAGCCAACACGTTTTTCACGCTGAGACACATTTTCGCCTCTAACGCATATGAAACAAGCTAACTGCAATTGTTTAGCTGCTGTCGTGTTTTAAGGCGCTTTAATGCAGCACAGATGAAAGTATGGCGAATTTTATTGCATAACACTGAAGTAGGTCAAAAATTGAAAGGAATTATTTACTTTTTGATTTACTATTTAAATGATATTTGATTCACTTTTTTAATGCCACGTATATATACTCGTCTCCAAATTTAATTTAAAAATTGTTTAAATACACCTACACATTAAAACAAAATTTCATATCATTATGATTAGTATTTTATATATATTTCAAATATCCAATAATTAGTTGCATTTACACAAATGGCAAAAATAATCCAATTTGTTATGGAAATATATGCAAAAAAAAAGACAATTTGATATGGGTTTATTTTTGCAGATTTGTTTTGATAATGGATTAGCTAATTTTGCTGCAGCATCACGTCATTGTTTTTTAGTATCATATTATGAATTTACTAATATTATAAATAAATTATTTATTTTATTTTAATTTTATAATTTATTAATATTATATATATATATTATATATTATTATTTATTATCATGTAATTTTTTTGCTAATATTATATTATTCATTTTTTAATAATTTATTTTATATATTTTATTTGTTAATTCTTTAATTTATTAATTTTATATATTATATTATTACTATTATATTATTTTAATTAATATTTTATTTTTTTTTTAATATTAATAATTTTTACCTTCCTTTTTATTCCACTCGGCTTTTAAGCTTCATCATTTACACTTAATACAGCTTTGCATATCTAAACAGGCCCAGACAGCTATTCTTAATCTTAGCCTAACTGACTCATTGAGTCTCGCTAGTTTGCATATATAGCTCTAGCATAAATATTCTTGGCTCCCTCGTCTATCAATGGATGTAATTCATTTGTAAAGAACTCCCACTGGCGACTCTAAGCATATGCGCTTTACAGATGCTGCCCATTCTCCCCTCTGCCTTTGCTGTTGTGCAACTGCAACAGTCATGAAATCAGCATTTGTAAACAATAAAACTCAAATTGTGGGTAGGCAGGAAATTGCTAACAAGCAAAGCAACAATCAAATATGATTTCTGTTATTCTGTTTTTCTTTGGATCTCTGTCTCGCTGGCTGTCGCCTTGCCCAACCTCCAGCAGTCAAGTGAGTAGCTGGAATTGTGATTATGCCATAGAAACACAGACACACATAGCATATTTACGATTTACGATATGCGATTTACTTGGACAACCATAAATTAACACCCGGTCATTTGGCAGGCGGGGGCATTAATTATTCGAAGCCGCCAAAATCCGTGCGATCTCTGCGTGTATGCATGTGTGCGTGTGTGTGTGTGTATGTGTGTAATGGAATTTTTGAAATTGTCTCACATTTGTTTTACCAGCTAATTGCTTCGACGGAGCTGACATTCTCTTGGCTCTCGACTGCAATCTCCAGATCCTTAATAGGCGTGCGTGTCGCTCAGCTCTTCTAGCTACGGCAAACCGGATCTAAGCCTCTCAAGAGTCTAGCTCTGAGTCTGACTCATAGCTCTAGAGTCGTTCAATGTCGCCGCGTCGCTGCCAGGCGGCGCCAAATCTAGCTAACAAAATTGTAAATTATTTAATTGGGAGCGTTGGGGCAACGCCTCTGCAGTTAGCAGGTAACCAAAGCTGAGATCGATCTCCCACTCTGTCTATCTCTTTCTCTCAGAATTCAGAATTTAGAATTCAGAATTCAGAATTTGTTGCATTCGCTTGACTTTTAGACATTTCTCACGCGAGCTAAGTGATTTTGTGATTCTATTTTTTTACACTTTGCCACACACAATTTGCACATCAACTTTTTCGCTCGCTTTATTGATTAACTGGTTGACTCCGAAATCGGCTTAGCTCAGAATGCAGTTCTCAGCTTGGCGGGGCTCGATGTGGGAGCCATTTGCATATGCGCATGCATATCAATGATTTTTTATTTTATTTGATTTTATTTTATTTTTTTTTAATGCAATCGAGATTGAAAAGTATAACGTGGATGGCATTTGACATGTTTTACATATTCGCAACTCAATACATATATGTATGTGTGTGTGTGTATAGTATATGTATCGGCTACTAGATCTCTTACAAATTGAACGCACTTTAGCCCAGTCGAGCCAATGCCACAGTTGCGTTGACAAAAAAGTACTTTTAATTAGAATAGCTGGTACGTACTTGTACGACCATGCATTCGCTTCAGTAAGTGTGCGTCTCTGTGTGTGTGTGTGTGAGTCAAACTCGTTATCCGAGATTAAGTTAATTGGATTAGCCAGCAGTTAGCTGCATAGAAGCCATCACAGGTGGGCAGGGTGCAAATGCAGCCGCAGCAGCAGCAGCAGCAGCAGTTCGCATTCAAATGCTGCCTAATTTGTGTTAATTATGACAAATGTTTATGAAACTGCACCAAAACTGTGGCAAATATACATTTACTAGCGTATGGGTGTGTGCGAGGGTCGCCTTTGCACTTTAGTATTCCACGCAAGGCAAATCACAAGGTTATGGCTCTCAATTGGCATGTCTTTATTAGCAGTTCTTGGCTCAAATCGAATCATTTAATAATATAATAATATAATTTAGTTTATTGGAATTTAAATGTTACGTATTTACTTAGAAATTATAGAAATGAATTACTTTATAAATAAATATCTTTAATTTTAATTTATACAAACTTAATTTTCATTCATAATTCATTTCATTTTTATAATTTATTGAAATTTAATTTAGAAATAAAAAAAAAAAAAAAAAAAAAAAAAACAAAAAAGAATTTATAGAGATTAACTTTATTAAAATTTAATTTATTTGAATTTTATTTATTGAATTTTATTTATACAATTTTAGTTTATAGAAAAACAATTTGAACAAATGTAATATATTGAAATCTACTTTAAGAATTGATGTTTAAAGAAATTAATTTATTTTTTTAAATTTATTTAATAAAAAAATATCTTTTATTTCATATTATATTTATAAAAATGTATATATTTTTAAAGTTGGATTTAAAGAAATTCAGTTTATATAATTTGTTTATAGATATTTTATTTAGAGAAATTTAATGTATAAAAGTTTCATTAACAAACCTTTAATTTATAGCAAAATTAGTTTATTTAAAACACGTCAACTAAACATACAACAATAAATTACGCATAAATAATAATATCAAGTTAACGAACATAAAGGAAACAGTTCACAAAAAATCACCCCAACTATTGCATTGCCCGCTTTCCTCACACGCCCTCCAGATTTCTATAGCTGAACTGATGACCTCTGGCATACATGGGCACCATGTGCTGCTTGTCCCGGCGCACCATGGACTGCACTAGGCTGGCCGAGGCGGCGCCCTGCTCGTCCTCGTCCGACAGCTCCTCGAAGTCGTCGTCTTCCGCGTGGTGGGGGAAGAGCACAGGGCCGGAGCCCTCCGGACGTGGAGCCCGTTGAATGTGCGCCAGTGGCTTGCCGTGCAGCTTCTTGGGCTTGCGCTGGAAGTAGCTGGAGTATTCGGGACGGGCGAAGCTCTTCGGGACGGCCTTGTACTTGTAGTGCTTGAGGCCGGGCGTGGTGTGTACGATCTTCTTCTGGTGTATGTGATTGGAGATGGGCTCGGGGTTCTTGATGGGTCGCGGCTTGGACTGTGTGTAGCTGGTGTGCAGCGGCTGCAGAGCAGCTGCCGGCTTGTGCAGATAGTTCTGGGGCAGCTCCTTGGGCTGGTAGTGATCGTAGTAGGCATGCTGATGCGGCTGGCTTGTGCTGTAGTGCGGCCGGTACTCCTGCGGCTCGTTGACAATCACGGCCTTCCAGTCGCTCTCCTGCACCGCATAGTTGGGCTGCAGCTTTTGCGAGAACTCCTCCAGCTTGTGCGCGGCCGCGATCTCCTTAAAGTAGTTGTCCCGCGCCTGCTGCAGCCGATTCCTGATGTCCGGCTCCAGTTCCATGGGCACCTGCTTGATGCGCGCATGCGGCTTGAATTCAATCAGGCTTGGAATCTTCGGATGCGAGTGCGTCAGATCCTCGATGGGCTTCTTCAGCGGCTTTATGTCGGAGCTCAGCACAATGTGCTCCTGATCCTTGCTGTAGTGATTGATCTTCGACTGGGATGAGTCGTCGTTGGGGCCGCTTTCGCCCTCGGGCGACTCCGTAATCGGATGCGAATTGGCGCCCACAGTCTTCACGATGGCATTGAAGCCCTTTTTGGCATCCGCCGTGTAGTGCACGGTGCGTATGGAGCCATCCGGCTCGAGTATGCTATAATGCCCCTTGACCCCATCCCCGTCCCTGGACTCCCATTGCGACTTCACATCGCCCGTGTGCAGATCCTTCACTCCATAGCTAAATGCGTATTCCGGATGTTCCTGTGTGATGGATTTTACGGAATAAAATATATATGTGTTTATTTTAGTTATAATTGCAAATATATATTTATGTATAATGTATATAAAAATAATATTGTATTATTATCATTGTGTAATTATAAAATATATACTAAATAATATATTAAAATTTAATATTATATTATATAATTATGTAATATTGTCTGTTAATTTTTCTTGGATTTTTTTAAATTATTATATATAATATTTTATTTTAATATTTATTTATTACATGATAACATTGATATTCGTTGCTTTAATTTCTAAATAAATACGAATATATGCACATAGTTCATTTTATAAGCTATTTACCACTACTAAATAAGTCGTTAAACTATTTCGCATATGTATTCATAAAATTTGCTAAGTGTGCCTTCAAAATGCGTTGACCACACCTATTAAAAAAAAAAAAAAAAAAAAAAAAAAAAAAAAAAAAAAAAAGAAAAAGCGAGTAGAATACAAAAATCAGACCAAAATCAGACGCACACGCACCGCTGCTCTAATACTCCAGTGACTGCCACAAAAAAATCTATAGAATTTTTATATACATATATATTCACGACAAAACGTCGAAAAAACTGCGAAATAAAGTAAGCACCGTTTTGGCTTAGACTTGGGTCTGGAAATTGTGTCAAGGCAAGAACACGCGCTGTGCACAGTTTGAAAGCCACTGGAGGCTGGGTTGGGTCGGTTCTCTTGGGCTAGTCCATGTCTGTATAATGATCTTTTGATCTGCAGCCGACACGCGAGTCAAACGACATTTAATTATTAATTGAATAATTCGATAAAGATTTGATCTCTTGACACTTTGGAAAGCGAATGGGAGCAGCACTTCAGAACTTTCCATAAAAGTCATTTGCAAATGGCTTTACATGCGTTCATTTAATCTACATGAATGTGGAGCATTGTCATTTGTCTTTGTCTCTTTAGCTATTTATTGGATTTGATTTTACTTTAGCACCTCTCTGCAGAGGCAAGAGGCGAATTGCCAAAGTATTTCGCATGCTTTTCGGCTCTGGCGTCAATTAAGCGCAGACGTCCATAAATGGCTGCAGTCGTGTCCAGGCAACAGTCTCCCCAGTCTCAGTCTCAGTCTCAGTCTCAGCAGTGTCTCGGGTCGAGTTTAGTGCTGTAGTTGTTCGCTGCCTATCAATTTGCTGCGGCGCGGCTGTCGCTGTCCGACGAAAACAAATGATTACATTGCGAGTGCGTAACCTGAGCAGCAACAAAATCAAATCTATTTGAGCAAAAATATTGTTTTTAATCAAAGCTGCTTTTTTGGAGCTAGGCCGGTTGCATAAGTGTATAAGGCATGCGGTAGGCGGAGCTGTTGACCATTGGCCACCCAGGAGTCGGCCCCAGTTGGTGGTCGACAGAAGGCCTTAATGCTGCTGCTGCTGCTGCCCGCTGCTGCTGCTGCGGTGGGTGCGTGTGAACTTTGGCTCATAAATTTGCGCGTGCGCTCTGAATTTATGATGGCCGAAGCGACTAATCGACTGTTTGACTGCTTGACTGTTGGACTGGTCGACTGGGCGTATGCGTAATACGCGAATGTGCCACAATTATATGTAAATTGCGTATACGCTGCGTTGGCCGCGTGCATCACAGCGACAATTGCGACAGCGGACAGTTCGTGGGAGACTGCACAAAGCACTTGGATAACCACTAGACAGACAGAGAGACAGACGGACGGACCGACTGTCAGACAGGCGCTGGCAATTCAAGGCGTCGCACCAGGCGGACATTTGTGGCAGACAGACGGGGCGACAACTTGTTGCTGCAGCACATGAAAAACATTTTAAAATGTTAAATGCGCCTTGTCATAGCTTTACAGTTACAATGAAAACAATTGTCTCCTTTCGAGCAGCGAGTAGGTGCAGCAAACTGCGTGAGTTTGCCTTATATGGCGCTAGCACTCGATCTCTGATCGCTGATCGCTGAACGATCAGATCGTGTGCGCTGCACGCAAAACGCATTTTCGGCTACCAGAGCAAAAGAAAGAAATCAACAATGGCTGAGAGACCGGGAGGCAACCAGACACACAGACAGACAGATAGAGAGACGGACGGAAAGACAGCCAGCAAGCCAGCCAGGTCGGGCTAGGCCAGACCAGATCAGTTGGGGCCACTAGCACCAGTTGATTTATGTGGGCGACGATCTGTTGCACACGCAGAAAAAAATGCCTTGTGGGTGGGGACGATCATAAAACGCATGAACAACATTCACTTCGAATAGCTGGCAATGGCGAAAAATGCGTTTGCCGCACTTAAATATACATATACACATACATATACACACAAATATATATATATATAATAAATAGTGTCGGTAGTTGAAAGAATTGCGATTTGGCAAAAATGCGAAGGCTATAAAACATTTGAAAAGTTATCAAATTAAGCCAAGCTGCAACGCTTTGCACGGCTTTAGCTCTGGCATTCTAAGTAAAGGGAGAGTGAAGTAAGCTAAATTGAAGTGTGTGTATATGGCATATAGGGATATTATTTAATGTAAGCTAAATATCTCTGGATATATGGATATTATCATATGGCGTTAGCTAATAATTTAAAATACTTTTGCAAATAAACGACAATACGACAATATATAAATAATAAAAGAAATTGATATAAATAGTAGTATAATTTGATTGATAATTAATAATTAATTTTTTAATAAGGGAAAATAATTAATTAATTATTGTATTAATAAATGAATTGTTTGTTATATAAGGAATAATATATATGTATATATAAAATGCACTAGCTATTTATATATATAAATTGATATAACTAATTTTTATTATTCATGTTTAAATAAACAAAAGAAAATAAAACTAAAATTATATTAAATATTAAAATATATTAATTATTTAAGAATATAAATGAATATTAACATAAATTAAAAATTAAAATATATTTAAATTGTAAAAAATTATTATCTGATTTTAAGTGATGTAAAATATAGAAATATAATTAATAGAAATATTAATAATTAATTTCATTTGCTTTTGCAAACGAAAATAGATGAAATTTATGAAAATATAAAAAATAAAAATAATAAATAAGTAAAAAAATTATTTCCCCTTTGTCAAAAATATACTTAATTTATGCAATTGTAGCTAATTTTTTTACTTAAGCACATTTTAAAATCTTTCATTTTATATAGGCCAAGCTCTGTATCATTTTTTGTACCGAAAAATCCAATTTCCGCCCCATTGTGCGTGACTTGTCAATTTTTTTATTTCGATTTCGAGAAGCTCGTCAGACATATTTAGTTACCATTGGGCTGGGGGCTATTGGAGTCGGGATATATGTATGCGTACGTGTAGAGGTTTATGTGTATTAGGATACTTACAAATTGTGGAGCATATTCGATCATTTCGTCATCATCCGCAACGACGACAGGTGCGGCTGTGATACGCTTGCATTCCACTGGGCGTGTCCAGAGGCTGACCGTAAGCAGAGCCGTTGTGAGGAGCAGCAGGAGGCGGCCGGCGCTGGGGGTTGGAGGCGGCTGTCGCGTTATCTAAGGCATTTAACAGAAATATGAATGTGCGGTTTTTGGTCTTTATCAGCGGAGCGCTTAATAAATGCAACGATAAAACAAGTTGACCAACAGCCAACAGTTAATAAATTGGCTACAAAATTATTACGCGAGCATGGGCCAATTAATTGGCCAAACGGGCAAACAGCCAAACGACGCATGTTCAGATGCATTGGGACATTTCTCAAGTCCCCAATCCGATTCGGCATGTCATACAGCGTTGTGACAGTTGTCAAATGGTAATGGTAATACGCATACGCCTCGCTCTACCCAAAATTAGGCTCCGCCAGACGCACATTTGTGTGTACGATGTGACAGCAATGGCTTCGGCTTGGAGATTGATGGCTTTGCTTAAGACCAGTAGCTTGGATATGGAAACAGGTCTGGCAGGATGGCAGTTGACGCCACGTACAATTCAATTCGATTTCGATTTTAATTTCAATTTCAATTTCAATTGCCTGTTGCCTGTTGCCAATGGCCATTTACAACTTGTAACTGATTTTTGAGTTTTGGGTCTGCCGAAAGTTGCAACACGCATTTTTGGGCAATTTCTTTTGCTGCCACGATGAAATCTGTCTAATTAGTAGAGTTGTCGCTGCACCAAAGACAAACACACACACACACACAGCATGTACAGTTGTCTATGTATAATAATGCAAGTTAATCGACCGCATTAAGATAAATTTGTTGAGACATGTCTGGCATTCGATCAGAATGTCTATACATGTTTTTGCACAAATTGCATTTGGAATTTTTGTCATTCCACAAGCCAAGGCGTATTTAAATTTCAACAACTACTAGTTTCATGAGATACAGATATAAATATAGATTTTGATTTTCATATCAGATTAGCTAGGCAATTAGTTGATTGGGCTGATTTCTATGAATATGTGATTCAACATAAGCAAATTGTTCAAGGATGTGAACCGGATCTAGTTTTCATAGGAAAAATGTTTCTCAAAGTTCATATACAAGGCAATTAGCTTAGCAACATTCATTGTAGCTCACATTCTATGAATACGGCTGATTTTGATAGCTTTTGAATTGCCAAATTGTTTGGAGTAGAGTTTGTATTCATGCTAAACATGATTATTATTTTAATATATTGTAATTATTATATATTAATATAATATGATTTGTATAATTTAATATATATTTTTATATTAAATTTATTATATTACATTATTATTATTTATTATTATATTATATTTAAAAACAATTTAAAAAATATAACTGAATTTATCTAAAAATTTATAAACTTCATTTTCAACATTTTTTTTTTTTTTTTTTTTTTTTTGAATATAGAATAAAATATAAATTATTAAAAAATCTAAAATTCAATTTACCTATAAGCTTTTCCATTTAGCTTAGAGCAACCAAAAATGAAAAAAAAAAAAAAAAATGTATATAAACTTTCCCTTGTACTAGAAATTTCAGTAATAAATTGCTATCCCACTCTCAAAATTTTTCCAGAATTGACACATCCGCATTAAGTTTGTAATTTACTCAAAAATTGATAATAAATTTGAATATTGATGCATTAAACAGGAAAATATTGATTTGCATTTGCATGTGCTATGGCTTAAATTTCTGCACTACTTTCACTTTTGGGGGTGAAAGTTTTCGCTTAGCACTTTCGCTCTTATTGCAGTCAGCAGAGTTTGGCTTGCAAAACGAAACACAACTGTCAAATATTTAACACTTACATAGAAACGCATGGCAAACACGTATATTTATTTATTTAAATATATATATATATTCCAGGTATATATATTTTATTTGAAAATTGTACACACAAAATATGTGGTTTACGTCACTGTGGCGATTTAAATCGCACGTAAAACGCGTCAAAGTCGCTCGCTGCTCACTGCTCGCTGCTCGTCACACACTGGTTCAATGTCAAGGACAAAAACGTAATTAAAGCGTTTGCGCGACATTGCCAAAGTATTTATAGGCAGACTGAAACGAAGACGACCGGCACAACAGGCAGGCAGTGCACCGCAGCGTTTTCCCGGCGACAAGATTTTCCGGCCCAACTGGTTCCACAATTGTTGTCGATGCGATCAGCCGAGACGGCAGCGATGCGCCACAGCCACAGCCACAGCCAGAGCCACAGCCGAGTCGAACCGAGCCGAGCTGAGCAGAGCAGAGCAGAGCAGCTTCACGCTTCCTAAGCTACGTTTAATTGACAATTATATGAAACTTCAGCTGCCATCTGCAACTGTGAAAACGAGTTTTCGTTTCGCTATCACCAGGCAGCAGCAGCCGCTGCTCCAGCATCATCCAAACACCAATTTGGCTGTCTCCACTTTTGGTTTCAACTGCAAACGAGTAAAAGTCTTCGGTCTTTGGCGCTCACAGCGCAGCTGTTGACTGGCGTTATAAAATTTATATCAGGCAGGATTACGTTTTGGATTTAACATAAATTAATAGCGATCGGCTTGGGAATTTGCCAGCCATGTTAATTTCAACCCAACCGCCAGAAACTGCACTGCCACGTTTGCTACCAACATAAGTTGGCCAAGCTGGTTAAGATGGATGGCATGCAACATGTTAATCACCAAAATCCACTTAAACCACAGCTAAAGATCTCAAAGATAGCCTTATCTGATTACATCAATTTTATAAGACAACTAAATTGGTAATCTGAGTTTAATTACAGATTTCCGAATGGGAATGTGTGAAATAGAATACTCATATGGTTTTTAACATCAGAAAAGGAGAATCGGAAGGGAGGTCGAGCTGGACTGTTGAACAGCTATAGATTCTAGCAGCTTTCTGCTTTTTTCGGTAGCAAAAATATATATTTTTTATATTTAAAATTATATATATATATATATATAAATTATATATATATATATATATATATATATATATAAGTTATAATTATTTTCGTCAATTTATCATTGTTGTAGCAGCTGAAATTTTTTTTTTTTTAGTGTCATGAATCGTGATTATATTTATTTATTTATTATTTTTTTTAAATTTAACTTGGCTCATATATATAACTGTTTTTATTTTTATTTAATCTAGTTTATTTATTTATTTATTTATTTATTTTTGTTTTTATTTGTCTAATTTCAGATTTCCAGATTTATTTCATTTATTAAAATTACTAACCTTTTTCAAATAGTTTTTTTGTTATGGAAATATTTAAAAATATTTTAGTCGGACATAATCAATTTTCTAATGCTTGTTTGCTAGGCAAAACCTATTAACTTCATTAGATTAAATTAAATTAGATTAATTTAATCAATATTTTCGTAGGTTGGGCTATATTATTTATAATATTCACACTTTGTGGGTTTTCAATGTCCTGCAATATTTATTTAACACTCATTAGCCATGCCACTTCAATTCAAATTAAACAATGTTAAATTCCAGGCTCTATCATCGGCAGACTATTGGCACCTTATATATCCGATTCACCCAGAGTTCTCAAATAATTGATGAGCGTGTCTCGATGTCTGCTTATAAGTGTCTTCACACTCTGAGAAAAAAAGTTAAAGAGCGATCGATTGCATCGTTGCTTCAAAGAGTTCGCTACCGATCGATCGGAAGCCTTTTCTCTCACCTTTTGTTTGAGTTATATGTATGAAGCAAAAGGCGTTCTGTGTGTGTATTGGTAAGAACGCAAACCCATTATTAGTGTGTGCGACTTGTGTATGTGAACAAGAAGACAAATTACTCACTTGCTGAGCCTCATTGTGCGAACGTCAATCGTGACTCGCCCTAAACGATGTTCGTGAAATGAGCGTGACACTAATACTGCAACTCAGGGCGCTCAGCAGAGGACAGAAACGAACAGAACCGAAGGCTATTGCTCAGAGCGAGAACAATTGAATACGATTCTGTGCTCGGATATAAGCTGTTCATATCACATTTAAACACATTTAATTGTCTTTCTTATACTTTGTTATTATTATTATAAAAATTACTCTTAAGTTTACTGTATAAAGCTCATTTGGTTGTCTGTTATATCTGCATGTGGATTATAATATATAAGTATGTTCGGATCGGGATAGATTATTGCACATTTGTCTCCTGTGTTGCCTCTCCAAGTCGTCGTCAGATTTCTAATGCAGCTGCTTTACGCTCACATAGCTGCTGGCGTGTCCGTGTCCGTGTCCGAGTCCGAGTCCGTGACCGTAGCCAGCATAGGGGGACAGATCGCTGGCGTAGCCATAGCCAGCGCCATAAATATCGCCATGGCCGTAGCTCTTGTAGACCTGCGGGTGGTGGGCGTGGCCCAGTTTCTTGACCACCGCATTGAAGCCATTGTGATCGTCGGCTGTGTACTCCACCACGCGCGTGGTGCCATCGGCCTCCTTGAGGGAATAGCTGCCGTGCACCTTGTCGCCGTCCCTCGCCTCCCACTGGCTCTTGTGGTCGCCTGTGTGCGCATCCTTCACACCGTAGTCAAACTGATATTTCGGGTAATGATCTGGCTCGTGCTTCTCATAGCCATGTCCATAGCCTCCATAGCCAGCATAGCCGGCGTAGCCCAGGCCTAGGCCATCGTATCCATAGCCGTGATCGATGAGTCCGTGTCCGTAGCTCTTGTGCACCGGCGCCTCGTGCTTGGTCAGCACGCTGTAGCTCGTCGCATGTCCGTGTCCATGCGGCGCCGCCAGCGCCAGACCCAACAGGCCAAGTACCAAGACTCCACTGAATGGCTGCATTTTCGTCTGTCTTGCGTTGAGAACGGATTGACGAGGTGCTGATGTCTGTTGGTTCTTGCCATTGCCACGAGTCGCTTTTATAGCGCTGCCCACGGCCCAACGGGTGGTCGGACTCTCGGACTCTCTGCCTCGCGCTGGGCCCAGAGCCATTCACCTGCCTTTGATTGGCTAATTAGTTGCGTATAATTACAGTTTACTTAAAAGCGCCGAGCTGCATTGAATTACTATTATATAATAAATCATATTCTGGCCCATTGTTGGCCAAGAATTGAACAAATTGGAGGGCATTGGTGATTGAAAATTGAATGCATTCGCATGCTGAAAATAGAGATAGAAACTGGAAGTTCAACAAAGTTCTAATATGGGTTTATTGTGAATTAACTTATAGACAAATACAAATTTATTATCTTTATTATTTACTAATTAACAAAATAAAGTTTTGTTTGAAATGTTGCTTTGGATTTATGCAGACAAAAACAGGATTAATTACAAAATTGATCAAGCAATACAAAAAGTTTTTGTATTTAAAAAATGTTTTTATTGAAATTAAAATAATATTAATTTCATTTAATACAGCATTTTGCAGTTTAGTATTTAAGTAAACATTTAAAATACATATAATAGCCATAAGTGGTGATATTAGTTATTTATTATTATTATTATTATTATTATTTTAATAATGAAACAATTTACTTCAAATTTAACAGAATGATGTTATGATGCTTACATGTAGTTAGCAGAATTATTGTAACCCGATTTTAACCAACATTTTTCCTAATGCCTCTAATATCTGTTGTTGTTTTTTTTTTATTATTTATTATTTATTTATTTTTTTTATATGTAATTTTATATAATTTTATAAATATTATAAACTAGCTTAATATAAGGCATGTCTAATACATTTTTCTTACACACAAATTCAGCAATTCACATTCTGTAATTGTAAATTAATACTAAATATATTTTGTTATTTGGATTTAACATTTTCATATTTAATTTATTAGCTAATTCGAGATATGTGAATGTCGATTGTTCAATTAGAATTGTTTTTTTTTTTTTTTTAATATATTTTTTAAAATATAAATTATAACCTTGCCATTTTGCTAACGAGCCTATTCTGCAGACGTTAAATGCCCAGCCCTATTGGCACCTCACACCGTGATAAATCAGCCAATAACAATTAATCATATTTTATGCCCGAAAACAAATCTGTTTCATTAGCCGGTCTTTAGTTTACCACTAATTCGGAAGCACTACGAGCCCCCTCATGCCGGCGTGTACTATGGCCATAACTGGCCAACTCCCCTGCTGCAATGGGTCTCAAGGTCATTTCAGAGTTTGGCTTGGGCGAATAACAAAAAAAAAAAAGAAGAAACGAATAAAAATAAAGCAAACCACTTGAAGCTTGGCTTGCAAATGCAGCCAGCCGAGGCATTTGTTGTTTTTGGCTGAAAATTGAAAGCGGGCCACACTTGTTGATTGATTTCTAACAGCCAAAGCAACAACAACTTCAACATTTCAGGCAACAACAATAGTTGTTCAAGCGTTGCGGTGCTTTTTGGTCTGTTAACGCCCCATTTATTAATCGCTGTTGCCGCCGTTGAAGTGGCTTTTGGGCCGCTTTTAATTGGGCAATGAGCAAGCGGGCTAGCAGAAATTTTGAATACGTTATTTGGAAATGGAAAATTTGCACAAATATTTGAAGTATTTTTTTTTTTTTTTTGAATTGGATTTGATTTGATTTAGTTTCGTTTTGTATTTCAGTTATGCTGGCCTATTTAACCTCCAGAAATCTAATTAATTAACATTTCCTTTCAACTTGAGAATGTTTCGTGTGTGGCTATAAAAAGGTTTGGCGTCGCTCGTTAGGCATCACAGTTCCATTGGCGCTTCACCACGTGCCAGCTCAACTCAGTTCCTCAGGTCTACTTAGCCAAAAATCACTTAACTTAACTTAGAAATGGCTCAGAAATTGACTTTGGTTTGCTGCGCCCTGCTGGGCGTGGCGGCGGCCAGCTATCTGCCGCATGGCGGCTATGAGCACGGCCATGGCGTGGGCTACAGCATCAAGACGCATCACGAGGCGCCCAAGAAGTGGCACTGGGCACCGCAGCAGGAGCAGCAGCATTATTATGTGGCCGCTGCACCACAGCAGGTGCACTGGGCACCACAGCACCACCATGTGGCTGTGGAGGAGGCACATCATCATCCCAAGTATCAGTTCGACTATGGCGTCAAGGATACTAAGACGGGCGACATTAAGCAGCAGTGGGAGACGCGCGACGGCGACAAGGTGAAGGGCGGCTACACCATGAAGGAGGCCGACGGACGCACTCGCATCGTGGAGTACACGGCCGATGACCACAATGGCTTCCAGGCTGTGGTCAAGCACATTGGACACGCCTACCAGCCGGCGGAGCACAAGTCGTACGATCATAGCTACTATGGACATGGACATGGTCATGCCAGCAGCTATGTGGATGTGAAGCAGGACACGGGCAGCAAATGGTGGTGAATGGAAATGGAAGCTAGCTTATGATAATAGAAGAGAACTCTTTGAAAATGAATGCCAATACGATCAAAATATAATAAATATTATAGCAAGGATAAATTTAACGTAAGGTGTTTTATTTTAGTGCAAATTGGAGAATTTTTTAACTATATAATAAATAAATTTTAAATCATATTTTTCGGCATAAAAATTAAAGTTTGAGAGTCATAGGCTATGCTGTGTAGCCATTACACTGCTTTCAAGTAGAGTTTTAGTACGGCATGAACTGCTTGGTAAGTGAGCAGCAGTCGTTTAATTTTGAACTGCTTGAAATTCACAATTTAAATTAAGCCGTTAAGCCTTTCTAAGGTTTATTGTGACAGATGAATGAAAATTTGTATTGTCTATAAATAAATATGTTTTTTAGTCAATATTATACGTTGACAATTCATTTATTTGTATATGAGTAAAAATAAAATATGAATTATATGTGAACAACATATGAATCATAAAAATAAAATATATAAAAAAATTAGTAAATAATTTAAATTCCTTATTATTTTTATTATTATATTTTAATTTTAATTTTTAATTATATCTTTTGCGTTTTTGCTTTTGTATATTTGTTTTGTATAATTTATATTATTGCTTGTTTAATCCATAAAAAAATATTTAATTTTTTATCAGTTCTTTAAACTGCATATTAAATTAAAAATAAAAAATCGCATCTCAAATTCCAACTCTTCCTGCGCAAATCTAATAAAAAGCTTTGCAAATTAACCAAAATATCCGATTAGTTCAGCAGCCTCATTCAAATTCATCAATTCAACATTAATTTATGCCGCGCAGCAAAGTTTTGCGGTCACATAAATCTGCAAGTGTTGCGAGACCGCAGGGCAAAGATTTTCGAGAATCTGGCATCTGGTCAAGCTGATTGAAGCGCCGGCACGGAATAAGCTCTTAAGTCTGCTGCAAAGCTGCCTATGTAAATGATGGGATGCATTTATTGTCTACAGAAGATTTTCGACCGCCGACAATTGTTGTTGACAATTTGGTGCAAGGGCTCCAGATAAGGAGAATTCACATGTGTACCTACACATGTATATGTGTGTATATATGTATATATGTATTTGCATTCGTGCTGAAAACGATAATAAAAACCTGTGCATTTTTGGCTCATAATTTGCCTACGTACTTACGCTTGACCTAGCCCGACCCTTTGCCGCTTTATACGGTTTCATTAAATATGCAAATGAGCAGTGGAAATTGCGGCTGCCTTAACGAAAAATAAAGTAAAATAACCAAAAAAGGAGGGCGCAGAGAAAAACTTAAATTGGGCAGGTGAAAACGGCCAGGTGAGCTCGCAAGACAAACGCATGCCAGAGAGCCGCTCTGAGCTGGCGGTGGAGACCCATCAGACCAGCCGTGAAATTTATACAAAGAGTTCACATTGCACTTTGTTAGTTTACCCAAATACACTAACAGAAAATGGAGACTTGAGGAGATTTTAAGTAATTGAAGACAAATATAAATGTATATATCTATATATAAAAGTTTTATTCTAAGAATATGATTTTTATATTATTTCTTAGCTTACAAATGGCCAATATTAGAGATATAAGTTTAGCTTTACTTTCGCTAAGATATTCTTAAAAACGATTTGCTCACAGATTAACCTAATTGCTTATATAGGCAATATTATTGCACCCTTCTATGAGATTCTCATATGTATAAAAAACTGCAAAGGCATGCTGTTTACGACTTGAACAACTATAATAATTAAAAAAAAAAAAAATAATAATAATAATAATAATATAATATATTTATTTAGGGTTAAATATGCTAAAAAAAATGCAAATAAATAATTATGAATAAATACAGTAATCCACCATATAAATACAGTACACTCACACGCTCTCATAGATTCTCACTTATTACTTTTACTTCTCTTCTTCAGCTATTGGCAGCGTATACAACATTCGTTGGCTTTCGTAATCCGCGACATAAGTCCAACGTTTCGCTGGCGGTCGGGCGAGCGGCCGCTGTAGGAAATTGGGAGCCGGAGTTACTGAGCGAACGAGTCGAAAGTCGAATTAAATCGCCAAGTCCGAAATGAATGAATGCAGCCAGAGCGAGAGAGTGGGAGAGCGAGCGAGAACGAGCATGGAATAAATGAATGAAACGAAATGTAATGAAAACGAAGGCGACGCTCACAACGAAAAGTGCAACGCGTGGAAAAACTGTTGCCCTCTTTTTGGGCGTCTTTACTTTCTGCTTCTGCTTCTGCTTCTTCTTTTTCGTCTTCTGCAACTTCAACTGTTATGACAAAAATAAAAATAAAGAAAAGCAGCTGCAGCGACAGCAGCAGTAGCGGCCAAACAGAAAGTTTTGCCTGATTTCGGCGCCGCTCAAAGTATAATAATGTGCTGCCCCTGCTGCTGCTCCTGCTGCTGCTACTGTCGCTGCCTCCAACGACAACGCCAACGATGCAGGGGGCGTGGCCATGGGCTATGTAGCATGCGGCTTGTGCCGCTTCAAGTGCACACTTTCTCATGGCTTAGCACTTTGGTGCATAGTTCGTTGGTTTTTGTAGTGGGCCGAAGGCGGCGTCGGACGACGGACGGCGGACGGGGGCGTTGGGGTTTGAGTCGGTTGGCCAGCTTATGCAACAAATAATTTAATTTTATGCTGCATACAAAAAGGGAGCACGATGCGAACCAAACGAACCAGCGCACGGAGCCAAACGAACCAGCGAAGGAGGACGACAACGGAAATGCCACTTTACGGCCTGTTTGACGGCGAAGTGGACGTTAAGTTGTGAATATGATGACGGAGATGAAGAGATGCAGCAACGATTATGACAAGCATCATGATGATAATGACGACGATGATGATGATGCTGCTGCTGCTCATGTTGATGACGGCAACATGAGCAACAAGCGGCAAGCGGCGGCAAACTGAAATATTGCGCATACGCCGCCTGGGACAGCGGAAAATCGTTGGCAATGAGGTCGAGCCGTAAAACTGGGCTAAATGTCACATCAGACACAGCCAGCCAGCCAGCCAGAGAGACAGACAGACAGACGAGTAAAGTAGTCACCCGGGATGGATGTCATAAAAAATGAAACGAAGGCTTAGGCATAAAACTGAATTGCAGCAATCGAGTCTAAGCAAATTATGCAATCATAAATTTACACATAGAAAATCGTAAAGTGTGCGATGGCTAAATATATTTTACATAAAAATGCCGTGTGTGAAAGAGAGAGAGATAGGTAGAGAGAGAGAAAATATGAGAGAGGGTTCAAAGTTGTCAGTTAGATTCAAAAATGACAAAAATATTCCGAATTAAATAATTCGATTTATAGAAACAGCAGCTCTTATGAATTGTTGAGCATTTGCGAGACTCAGTCGTCACGACGTATTTTGTCTTCCCTTAAATATTTTATTATTTTCTAGAATTCCCAATAAAGCTTACTCTCCTTTCCTCCCGCCGTCCGACAAATTGGGCATGAATAAGCAGCTCTCCCACAAATTTCAATACCAGGAATCTGATTGCTTCGAGGAATTTCTACGAGCCGTAAAGCATTTGCTTGTTTACAAGCTGTTGAGCAGACGCCCACGCCCTGTTTAAGCTAAAAATATTTTGAAACATATCTGCCTCTGTTCTGTGTCTGTAGGGCTCCTTTGAGAATCGAAATCGACAAATAGTTATCGAATTAAATATCGATGTACCCTGCATTCAGTGTCATATCATTCAGCTTCAGTCATGCAGTCAGCATTTATCGAAATCGATAAATAGTTAACGAATAGAACGATTTTTTTCGAATTCGATTAATAAATATCCAAATAGTTATCGAAATCGATTATTATTTATCGGATTCGATCGGTTGTCAAACTGATGGCTAGATGTAATCAATATATATATATTGAGTGTCATATCATTCAGCTTTTGTCAGGCAGTTAGCATTCATCGAAATCGATAAATAGTTATCGAATAGTTATGGAACGATTTTTGATCGAAATCGATAAGTAAATAACCAAATAGTCATCGAAATTGATTAATATTTATCGGACTCAATCGGTTGATAACTGATAGCTTCATGAGTCAATATTTCCACAAGTTTCATAGATGAGTATGCATTGAGTGTCATATCATTCAGCTTTTGTCAGGCAGCCTCAGAGAATATAGCTTCTGCCATAAATTCGCTAGAAGATCTAACCTAACAGCATATACATTTCTGTGAATGATATGATTATGTTTTCAGTTTCGTTAGCGATGAGAATCAACATTTCTATAGGTTTTATATTTTTAGTCTTTGGTACCTTCCATCGAGTTTCGTAGCATTCAGCTGTTGTCATGCTGCTTCCTTAACTCAACTTTCAAGTTTAATTTTTGTGACAGTCACTAGAAAATTTCGGCACATTTTTATAGTTGTTTAGCATGTTTAGCATGCCTCCTATTATGATCAATATTCCCATGTATATATTTATGTATTGTATAAGTCAGAGTTTCTCTAAGTCTGATTGGCGGACAGGGGTCGATCAAAAATTATCGAAACCGATAAATAGTTATCGAACCCGATATACATTTACCGAAATCGATAAATAGTTATCGAAACCGATACATAGTTATCGAAACAACTATACTATACTATAATTATACAAATCGATTATTTCTTATGGAACTCGATTGGTTGATAAACCGATGGCTTGATGTGATCAATATTTCCACAAGTTTCAAGTGTACATTCATTGAGTGTCATATCATTCAGCTTTTGTCAGGCAGTTAGCATTAATCGAAATCGATAAATAGTTATCGAATGTTATGGAACGATTTTTGATCGAAATCGATAAGTAAATAACCAAATAGTCATCGAAATTGATTAATATTTATCGAACTCAATCGGTTGATGAGCTATCAGTTATCACTGATAGCTGATGAGTCAATATTTCCACAAGTTTCATAGATGAGTATGCATTGAGTGTCATATCATTCAGCTTTTGTCAGGCAGCCTCAGAGAATATAGCTTCTGCCATAAATTCGCTAGAAGATCTAACCTAACAGCATATACATTTCTGTGAATGATATGATTATGTTTTCAGTTTCGTTAGCGATGAGAATCAACATTTCTATAGGCTTTATATATTTAGTCTTTGGTACCTTCCATCGAGTTTCGTAGCATTCAGCTTTTGTCATACTGCTTCCTTAACTCAACTTTCAAGTTTAATTTTTGTGACAGTCACTGTCACTAGAAAATTTCGGCACATTTTCATAGTTGTTCATAGGGCTATGCTTTCTATTTAAAATGCCTTCTATTATGATCAATATTCCCATGTATATATTTATGTATTGTATAAGTCAGAGTTTCTCTAAGACTGATTAGAGGACAAAGGTCGATAAACAGTTATCGAAACCGATAAATAGTTATCGAAACCGATAAATAGTTATCGAACCCGATAAACATTTATCGAAATCGATAAAAAGTTATCGAACCCGATAAACAGTTATCGAAACCGATAAATAGTTATCGAAACCGATAAATAGTTATCGAAACAACTATACAAATCGATTATTTCTTATGGAACTCGATTGGTTGATAAACTGATGGCTTGATGTGATCAATATTTCCACAAGTTTCAAGTGTACATGCATTGAGTGTCATATCATTCAGCTTTTGTCAGGCAGTTAGCATTCATCGAAATCGATAAATAGTTATCGAATAGTTATGGAACGATTTTTGATCGAAATCGATAAGTAAATAACCAAATAGTCATCGAAATTGATTAATATTTATCGGACTCAATCGGTTGATAAGTGATAGCTTCATGAGTCAATATTTCCACAAGTTTCATAGATGAGTATGCATTGAGTGTCATATCATTCAGCTTTTGTCAGGCAGCCTCAGAGAATATAGCTTCTGCCATAAATTCGCTAGAAGATCTAACCTAACAGCATATACATTTCTGTGAATGATATGATTATGTTTTCAGTTTCGTTAGCGATGAGAATCAACATTTCTATAGGTTTTATATTTTTAGTCTTTGGTACCTTCCATCGAGTTTCGTAGCATTCAGCTGTTGTCATGCTGCTTCCTTAACTCAACTTTCAAGTTTAATTTTTGTGACAGTCACTAGAAAATTTCGGCACATTTTTATAGTTGTTTAGCATGTTTAGCATGCCTCCTATTATGATCAATATTCCCATGTATATATTTATGTATTGTATAAGTCAGAGTTTCTCTAAGTCTGATTGGAGGACAAAGGTCGATCAAAAATTATCGAAACCGATAAATAGTTATCGAAACCGATACATAGTTATCGAAACAACTATACTATACTATAATTATACAAATCGATTATTTCTTATGGAACTCGATTGGTGATAAACCGATGGCTTGATGTGATCAATATTTCCACAAGTTTCAAGTGTACATGCATTGAGTGTCATATCATTCAGCTTTTGTCAGGCAGTTAGCATTCATCGAAATCGATAAATAGTTATCGAATGTTATGGAACGATTTTTGATCGAAATCGATAAGTAAATAACCAAATAGCTTCATGAGTCAATATTTCCACAAGTTTCATAGATGAGTATGCATTGAGTGTCATATCATTCAGCTTTTGTCAGGCAGCCTCAGAGAATATAGCTTCTGCCATAAATTCGCTAGAAGATCTAACCTAAGAGCATACACATTTCTGTGAATGATATGACTATGTTTTCAGTTTCGTTAGCGATGAGAATCAATATTTCTATAAGTTTTATATTTCATAGATCAGCATGTATTGAGTGTCATATCATTTAGCTTTTGTCAGGCAGCCTCAGATAATGTAGCTTCTGCCATAAATTCGCTAGAAGATCTAACCTAAGAGCATATACATTTCTGTGAATGATATGATTATGTTTTCCGTTTCGCTCTTAGCTCTTAGCTCTTAGCTGTTAGTGTTTGGCTGTTGGATGTTAGTTGTTTTGTTGATTGTAGGCTAATGGCTTTTGGCTGTGAACTGCTGCTAGCTGTTAGCTTTCAACTGTTAGTTGTTGTTGGCTGTTCTGTTAACAGTTGGATGTTCTGCTATCCGTTGGCTGTTTGCTGTTAGTTGGAGTTGTTAGCTGTTGCTCTCTCTCTCTCTTTTTCTCTCTCTCTCTCTCTTCCTCTGCCTCTCTCCCTCTCTCTCCGATTCTCGCCCTTTTTATCTCTTTCTATAAAGATGTATATACCTCTAAATTTCCAATTCAAAGTTCTGCTCCATTAGATATATTTATGGTGTTGCTTGCTATTTCAGTGCCAACAGCAGATGTTTCGGCCGCAATTAAAGCACTCAAATGACCGCAAATGTTGTTGACGACGATGACGACCTTCAAGTGAATCTCAGACTACACTACATAAATACGTATAATTTGACTTAATTGCGCAAAATAATCATAATTTTTCTGTTTGTTTTCGGCCAAAGGCAACAGAAACAACAATCAAATATTCTGTGCGGTGTCGAGTGGGTGGCTGGAGGGTGGTGGGCTGGTGTTGACCTGCTTTTGTTATCATCAAATGTTTGGCCAGCACACATGTGTGCGCAAAGTTTTCGCCGCCGTCGACACATTAAATGAAATTTAATTCCTGCTGCCGTCATAAGCAGGCGGGACAGGCGGACCAGGCGGGCCAGCAGCTGCCGGACAGGCTTAGAGCCAAGGCAAACCGCCAAAAACTGTAGCCGTTGTGCCTGTCTTGCCACGCCCACTTTATTTTTTCCTGTTACCCCCTTGTGGCCTGTATACGTGTGATGCCGCCATTTAAATGTTATTTAACGCTGCCACCCAGAAAGTGGCCTGGCCACTGCTGCTGCTGATGTGCTCTGGCTTGGCTCGGTCGGGCCTGGCCTGGCTGGCCTGCACTGTTCTGCTGTTTGTGTTATATTCTGTGGGCGTGGCATACTCATAAAACGTCGCACAGTTGTTGCAAAATTTGTGGCCTCAACGTTTGTTTAAAAGCCGCACAAGATCCGAGCCAAAATTACCACAGAGCAAAAAAATTGAGAAAAAATGGTAAAAATTTCACGCTCATCTGACTAAATGGTTTTATAGCTTTTGATATTTGCTCATTTGTGTGTTTGGGGCCAAAAATACGTAGATATTATTTGATTGTTGTTGTTGCTGTTGTTGTTGCTGTTGCTGTTGTAATTTATGAGCGGTCAGTTTTGGGGCCAGCACGTACACCCTTCGCACCCTTCGCACCCTTCGTTTGCTTCGTTAGCCCTTTCCGCTTGCCCTCCCTTTGGCCAACCCAAATTCATAAGCCAAGCCAAAAACCAATCATATCAAATTTGTGTAGCCTACTTTGGATCGTTTCGGCCTGTCCAAAACGCTTGCGTTGGCTATATTTCTCGGATTTTTCATTGCCTCGCTTGCCTTTCGCCATTTCGTTTGCTTTAGCCTCCTTTTCCTCTTTTTATTTGATTTTATTTTTTTTCTTTGGGGGCTTTTTAGGATTTGTATGTCTTAATCATATTTTATGTTTTATATTTCGCGCTTCAAGTATTTGATGGTTGACTAGCCCAATAGAGCCCAGGCTCTAAGGCGCATAATTTGTGACTCGGCTGGGCGACAGACGGCGCGTGTTGCTGTGCTGCAGGTCAGGAGACGAGAGTCATGTGCGGTCACCAATTAGCGTTTATGTGTGCATTAATCTTCATTTTGCATAAGCAAGCCAGCTGCTCATAGATAAAAGGAGGGAAGAGAGGGCGCGAGAGAGAGAGAGAGAGAGAGAGAGAGTGCGATCATCATTTAGGAAGTGTGTGACATAAACAAGATTTGCGTGCATGCCAAATAGGTAGGGCAGGATTACAGCTGTCTGAAATAATAAAGAGCAGGAGAGTGTGAGGTCATCAAATTTGTCATAATAAATGGAAATGATAAATGTATGAATATGGGCTCTTATTATACATATATAATATAACCTATAAATAAAATAAAATAAAATAAATATATAAAAAGTATATATAACATATATAAATAATATGTAATAATAATTATGAAAAAAATGTAATATAAATAAATAAAATAATTATATTTTATTTTAAGTCAAAAATCACATATATTTATTTTATATAATATTTAATGATATTTACATATAATTTTGCTATTTGTTCAAAATATTTTTATTAATAAATTATATTACTAATGTTCAGGCACGAACATAGGGATTGCAAGCATGATCATTTCGTCAAGAATACTAACAATTATTAAATTTGTATTTGTCCTGAATATTATTTAGAAATCCACAGATAGCAGTTCTGGACGTTACCCACTTTGGCCCCCCCGCAGAATGTTCATGCACATGCATGAACATAAAAATATGATAAGTAGGGGAACGTACGCGCTATGCACTCGACAACTAGCATAAAATAAACGACACATGTTTCAAGTGTGAACTGTCAAACTGGGCACAAATTATGACCCTGACCCTTAGCGATTGGAATACGTAGGAGGCGAGCGCTGAGCATTACAAACTCAGCGATAGCATAATAATAGCTAATAAACCAATGCGGAGTCTTACAAACTACGCGATAAGTTAAGAATATGTAATAGACCAATGCTGAGCCTTACACACTCAGCAATAGAAGCACTAGATTTAATGGTTAAAATTATACATGAGTCTGGGTATAAAAACCCGGGCCCAGCAGAATAAAGAATCAATACAAAACTAAACACCATCATAATGAAGTGTATTCGTTCATGGTCCTTCGAGCCGGATGAAGTATTTTGAATACTTCAATTTCATCCACAAGGAAAAATGTTTGTGATTAGTACAAAGTGAAGTGCTAGTATTATAGATTTGTGCATTGGCTTTCCAACCCAAGCTGTGAGTCGAGGCACAGCAAGATCAACCTGGTGATCAAAACAAAAAAACCTCCAACGGGATAAGCCAATGGATCTACAATAAACAAACAACTGTGTCGTCAACCATCAATATTTAAAGAGAAATATGGTGGCATAATGGCAGAAATCAGAACCAATAAAGAGTTCATGAAAGTCGAAGTTGCCGACCACGCCATAGACACAAAACAACTTTATAGTTGGGAAACGAGACCAGAAACATCAAAGCAAGAGATGTTTTCATTTGGTTGGTCGAGCCCAATAGAGAAGTTGGTAAGCCTTGTGGACGAAAGAGCTCAAAGAGTAAGGCTGCACATTGAAGAGGTGCTGGCCAACATTGAGCTCAGCAACCAGGATGAAATCGTTAGCTACAAAGATACGCTAGATTTCCTCTGGAAGAAAGTCCAGTCAACACTGAAAGATTTGGAGGTTAAATATGAAAGGCCTGCCTTCGAAATCGAGTACATAGACGAACTGGAACTCAAAGTGTACACAGTGTCGAAAAAACTGGAAAGGAAAATAAGTGCACTGCAAATCGTAAAAGAAGACACTCCAAAGCGACCGAAACCGACACTTCCTCACTTTAATGGAAGTCCTAAGGCGTGGCCAACGTTCTTCGAGCAGTTCACCAAAATAATTCACAACAGAAAGGATATCAGCGACAAGACGAAACTGATATACCTCAAAATGTATCTCAAAGGAGAAGGTCAACGAGTTATAAGCCATTTCTCAATTGGAGTGGGTAACTACAATTCAGCGTGGGACTATTTATGCAAACGCTACAAACGTTATTTGCCTGTGGACATGGAACTGCTGAAGGATAACGATGAAGGCAGTATCCGCAATTGCGTGAGCACCTCTGATAACAGTGACAACGTCACAGCTGATGAGAAGACCGCATATCAGGCTGCTTTGGATGCAATAGTGTTCAAAAAGTGGGACTACAACCCGCCGGCAAGCCTCCACGTGGGAGGAAATATAAATAAAGCTACTGAACAACGTAATAAGGTTCAAGTGGTAACAACAAAACCAAATATAGGTGAAGACAAGAGATCGATAAAAAAGATCTGGGCTCCACCAGCTCCGACAAAGGATCCGGAGCACATAGAAGATGCGGACGAGAATGGAATTTCTGCCACAACTTCGACATCAACGTTGAGTATCACTGAAGATACATCAACAGATATCCAATTGGAAGTTCGACCAATGGATGATATTTCCACAGTTGGCAGCACGACGGAAGAACAAACTTCTGCGGAGACTGCAACAGCGACTGGAAGTGCAGCTGAAGAGAAAAGCGACAATACCGACTCAAACTCTTCAGTGATGACCACAGCAGCGCCACCAACAATGGAAACTAAAGCTGCAAGTACAATTACATCAGAAAAGGAGTCAATTGGAAGTAGCAGCAACATATTAAAGGAAACAACAATGACCACTACAAGCGAAACAATAGGCACAATAAGGCATCAGAATCAACAGAAGGACGTCTATCACTTGGAGGCTTTGGCCTCAGCAATAATGAAGCGATCGACAACTTCCTCAACAGATGCAATCAGCTGTATTAATGCAACAAACGATGACACCTACAAGCCGCAGAAGTTCTTTAAAGAGGCACGACTTCACTTGGCATGGGAGCCACCACCTGAGCAAAAGACCAAGGTGATGGTGGCATACTCGGTTTATCTGGTTGTCACATTCTCTGGGCCCTGCAGAATGTTCAGGCACGAACATAGGGATTGCAAGCATGATCATTTCGTCAAGAATACTAACAATTATTAAATTTGTATTTGTCCTGAATATTATTTAGAAATCCACAGATAGCAGTTCTGGACGTTACCCACTTTGGCCCCCCCGCAGAATGTTCATGCACATGCATGAACATAAAAATATGATAAGTAGGGGAACGTACGCGCTATGCACTCGACAACTAGCATAAAATAAACGACACATGTTTCAAGTGTGAACTGTCAAACTGGGCACAAATTATGACCCTGACCCTTAGCGATTGGAATACGTAGGAGGCGAGCGCTGAGCATTACAAACTCAGCGATAGCATAATAATAGCTAATAAACCAATGCGGAGTCTTACAAACTACGCGATAAGTTAAGAATATGTAATAGACCAATGCTGAGCCTTACACACTCAGCAATAGAAGCACTAGATTTAATGGTTAAAATTATACATGAGTCTGGGTATAAAAACCCGGGCCCAGCAGAATAAAGAATCAATACAAAACTAAACACCATCATAGTAAAGTGTATTCGTTCAACTAATAAATAAAAAAAAAAAAACTAAAAAATTAAATGCGCTTAAATGCATTTAATTTTTTAGTTTTAATTTTCTTTACTTTAACCCCTATAAAATATTACATTCAAATTTATTGCAATCCAGCTCCTCCTCCCTATTCCCTCTTACCACTACATTCATCAACCTTTCCTCTCATTTATACTCTTACATCACTTAGAGCTTAAGAGTATCCTTGAAAATTATTTTATTTTTTTGTTTTCTTCCAAAAAATATTTATATTTGTATAATTAATTATTTAACGCACTTAACACGTTTTGTTTGTTCACTCCAAGCATAATTCGCTTGCATTAAAGTATTTATTTATAGCCATATTGGGGCATTTTGAATGCTTAGTTCCCTCTTTTAGCTGCTCAGTCTGTTAGCTCAAGTGGCCGAAAAGGACTTGACTGGATTTTACATAAATGCCAAATAAAAATCTTGGCCAAAATGCAACAGCGGGAACGGCGTGGCAGCCGGCGTATCCGTCGTTAGGCTGCCCACAAAATGCTCCACTTAACGGTCGACTAGGCACAAGGTCGGCAAAATCAACAAAAGCTGCGCTGCGGACTTTCAATAATTGGGGCCGGCATGAGCCCTAGGGATAGGGCCAAGACGACGGCGGTTTTGTGTGGGCCGGCGGGGGCGGGGGCGGTGTTGCGCTACAATGGGGAGGCCTGGCTCGGCCTGGCTCGGCCGGCACTTCATCAGCGGGGCAATTGAAGCGTGTGGCCTGGGCCGGACTCAGGTTTCTGGCCGGGCACTAAATTACGTTTAGTGGGTTAATAAAATGCCAAGCACTTTATGCAAATTGAATTAAATGGAGCTTAGCTCAGGATCTGGCTCGTTGGCCTGACTTCCGGCAGGACAAGCGAAAGCGCTTGTAAAATGCGCTCCCAGATGCTTTCTCTGAGGCTCACTCTCTCTTCTTATCTCTCTTCCTCTCTCTGTCTCTCTCTCTCCGTCTCTGTCTCTGTCTCTGCCTGTCTGTCTCTCCAGCTCTTGCAGTGTACGTAAGCAACATTTCAATGCATTATTTATAAAGGATTAGCACCGAGAGCAACTGTCGTGCATGCCAAACGGAAGATGGCACAAACAGGAACAGGAAGGAAAAACCTTTGCCTAACGAGAATTACTAATTGCCCACGTTCATGTCTGTGCATGTACAGGCATGTGAGTGTGTGCGAGCTCTATTGTTGTTGCTTTTAATTATATGCATTATGAGACGCTCATTAACAAAGCAAATGAAGAAAGTCAAAAGTGTGTAAGTCGAAATGACGGACGAGACCCACACACGGCCAGCGAACCACCGAGCCAAAACACACCACATCAGCCACCCACCAAATGCGACAGACACCTGCACAGCTGCTCTGAGCAAACATCATTTAAATTTATAAAGCCACAACGACAACAACAACAACAACAGCAGCTCTGAAACAATGTGACTAGCATATTTGTGAGATGCGCTGATGGCATCACATAATAGACACTTGCAAAGGATTATCTGCATAGAATGGCTCTATATTTGGTATGTTAAAAATATTGCAAATATGTTTATAAAAAAACCTAAAACTTTTTCTTTATTTTAATTTATACATTTTACATACATATTTTGAGCTTACCATTATTTATTAAATTGTATGTATTTAAATTTTAATTTTATTTATTCAAATTTTATAATTTTTTCGATGTCTCAGATATTTTTCAAAAACTTTTAAAAAAATTTTATATATTTATATAATAATTTCTTCAATATCTGAGATATTTTTCATACACTTTAGTAAAATTCGTATAGATATTTTTGGTATTTTTTGTATTCCAAAAATAATAGAATAATTATATTTTTAAGCCTTTTGCTATTATTGTTGTACTTGGAGCAAAAAAGTCGAATAATATTATAATAATTCCATATATTCTAATTCTCTTTAATATATTAATAATTTAATATTATTATATTATATATGTATATTGATATATCAATAAAGTATCAAAATAAATATATATAAATTCATGATGTTATTACTGACACTCTGAGAAAAGATTCAGAGAGCAACGACTTCGTTCGCGATCGGATAGAGCACGAGTTGACTTTTCTCTGGCTGAATTCAGTGAAGCAAAGGTCTCTTGTGTGTGTGTATCGGTACGAGGGTTTTGCTCGCTATCGCATATCAATTGCGTACGTGAATTGAGTGCGGGCATGTGTATGTTAATGTGAAGACCATTTGACCATTACTGAGCCTCATTGCACGGACGTCAATCGTATCTCTCCCTATGCTCGATGGTCGTTTAAAGAGCGTCACACGAAGAGTTCAATTCAAGACGCTCAATAAAACGAAAACAAAAACGAAAAGAATTCTGATTTTTGCTCATATATCAGTATTAGAGTTTATAATTAATATTAAAATAGGACTAGCTTAGAACTTAAACATACATCTAACTCATTAAATTATTTTATAGACCCATAAAGCAAAACCCCATTTTGACCCAATTAAATTCTCTTTCTTATCCTAATTTATATATCAAAGTGCTTCCTCCAATTACATCACATTACACAAATTATCTAATGATAATATTTTCCGCTCATCTCTAATTCACATATGTGTGGTACACCTGTATATGTATACATTATAAATATATATGTAGGTCTGTTGCAAAGCTGTGCACGTGTCTGCAAAATGGAATGAATGGAAAATCCTTTTGTGCAAGCAAAAAAAAAAAAAACAATTTTTATGTTTTTAAATGGAAATATACGCCTCGGAATTTTACATAATTAACTCACAATGTGAATGTGTGTGTGTGAGTGTGTGTGTTTTTGTATTTATGCAAGAACATAAAAGGACAGCCCCACCTCACTGAACACGTCTGTGTATGTGTGTGTGTGGGCGTGTGTGTGTGAGGCATTTAAGCAGAAAGGAGCTACTGACAACAACAACAGCACGAGAAACAAGAACAACAACAACAACCCGTTCACCAATTCCCAGAGGACTTAAGTTAATTATCACATTTTTTACACACAATTTTACTTTGCATTGATGCGTTACTGTGGGCGTTAAAGCTGGGGGCATGGCTAGGCCGCACATTAAAGCGTAATTATGTGTATAATTTGGCTGTAATTTGCTGTAAAGCACATGATACGAGCGCGATTAAACAGCTCCCAAAAAGTTAAAACAGCTAATTAATATGTAATTAAAAATTATTCAAAAATTCGATTTTCTGTATCTTACATAAACGAGAATCGAGAGATTTAATTTAAGTTATATATACTTATATTATTATGCTTTTAGCAAAACCCAAGATCACCTATTTTACTCTCTGTCTCTTTTCACTTACTCCCTCCTCCACACTCCCCATCTCTTGCTCTCTCCCTCTCTATCTCTTTCATGCCAAGCGTGTGTTTGACTCTTTGGCCTTCTTATCGATGCTAACAATTTGCAAATGACTTTCACTTTAATCGCGAGGACTGCGCAATTTGTAGCCAATGTTAATAACAAAAAGTACAAAAAATAAAAATAAAAAACGAAAACAAATAAATGGAATTATTTTCAACAAACATGCTCGTAAGCACTCACTCGAAATTCTATCGAACGCGCTAAGTATGTAGGCTGGCCACGTGCTAAGTTCCCATAAAATGCACATTAGAACGAGTTGAAGTTCATCGCCATGATGTGATAGACTGAGTCATGCCCTATATAAATATGCTTAAAAACAAATGAAAATGATAGTTTCAATAAGGGTCAAAAGTTTGTGGTAAAATAAAATTATATGTACGATGATAGAGAATGCATCTGAAACTGTTAAAAATATTTTATAAGAGTAAGTCAGTTATTAAAAAAAAAACAAAAAAGGGATAAGAAATAAAGAAATAAAATGCTTGTTAAACTTAACATTATATAAATATTTTACTCAAATAATTGAATAATTAATTTGCATTCTTATATATGGTAAATTTCTCTTCTATATATAGCTAAACATCTTCCTAGATGATAGTTTTCCACGACTCCTCTTATGAACTAGTCTAGACTGCCAAGTCTTAGTCGAAACCTCTTTCCATCTCTACAATGCTGTACTTGCAGGGTATTTAGACAAACGTTTGGGCAAGCGTAGCCAGGAAATGGCATCGGGAGCAGGATCTTCGCGCATTACATTAATATTTATCAGCCATGCAATTACGATTAGAGCAGACAAACTATTGACTGAGGCTCGATGGCTCTATTGGTCTATGGCTCTATGGCTCGTTTGCGGGAGAAGCGCCAAAAAACATGGCAGCCAAATTGTCAGACAAAGCGATGCGATTGCCTGGCACAATTTATTGATTCGACGCATTGAAATAGTTCTCAGCGGAGCCATTTCAAAGATTTGTACGACAACATTTTTCGCCAGTTCCTGTGTTTCATTTTTTTCTCGGCATTTTTGTTTTTTGTTTTTCGTGCCTTTTCGCTGAAATAGCTGAAAATTCTAACAGACGCGCATAAAAATTCGAATGCTCGTAGTTAAACGCCCATGCACACGGAAGGCTATGTTATAAAGGGGGCGTGGCAGCGGCTATTCAATGAGACAAAGCGCCAGCATATTGGGATTTCGACCGTCCCTAAATCGTTTTTTTTTTCTTTTTGCGTATTCTCTTTGGCAAGGGGATCATTTGAGGGCGGAAGGGAGGTCGCTTTTGACTGCTGTGTGTCGCCTGAACGATAAAGCAATGACAAAAGTCACAGCGATTAAAGTTCAATTGGTGTAACTATCGGCCATTAGAAATTTTGTCGAGCGCAAGGCGAAAAACAGATAAAAATTGGAGTTTTATGCTGCATGAAAATAAAGTTTATTTATTTTATTGTATGAATTGTGAATGATTTTGTGTGAACATAATTTAATAATTTTAATTGCATTACAATCAGATACTAAAAATAATTTAAATAATTGTTGTTTTTAATGTTTTAAATTTATTTTTTAGCAAAGTAAATTTTGCGAGCCTTTAAAAAATATATATTTAATATGTTTTTAATAAATACCTTAAAGTTTTTTCTCATAATTAATATTTTTTTTTTTTTTTTTTTTTTTTTTTTTTTTTTTTGTAAAATGTTTTTCTCATAATTAATTTTTAAATTTAAAATTTGATGTTTCCCTTATTATGAAAGGCTTCTTTAAAAATAGAAAGAAATTTTTAATTAATATATAACATAACATAAAATAGTTCTTTAAAGCAAAATTGCTATAGAAGCAATATATTTATATTTTAATATTACAAAAAATAAATAAATAAATAAATAATTAAAAAATAATAATAATAATAAATAAAACATAAAAAGCAGAGTAACAAATAGCAGTAAACAATAAAATAAATAAATAAAATATAACAAACAATTATTGATACACAATAAAATCAAATTAATTCAATTCATCAGGTCAGTAAAAAAAAAAAAAAAATAAAATAAAAAATAAAAATTAATAAATAAAAATGTTTCAAATAATAAAAGTAAAGTACAATATTATAATTTAAGTGTTTTCGTTATCAATAGAGAATGTGTAGTAGAGGTCAAGAGAATTCCAATTTTAATTAGGTTCGAAATTGTGAAATAAACATATATGTATATAATTATTGTTCACTTTCGGTACGACCTGCTGCAGCTGCAGCTTGTCATTATTATTAAGTGGCACAAGAGCAGATAGCAAGACGGATATTGTGTAAACAATTTCATTTTATATATTTAATTGAAAGCGAAAGTGTTTATGATGTTCTTCGGAGATAACTGTTTCAACTACTTTTACTTTGTGTACATATCTCAATTAAAAATGTGAACTCTTAAATGACAAACTTCATTGAAAGTTTGAAAAGCACTTAGCTTACGAATATAGTTTCAAAGATTTTCCGTTCCGCTGCAAGGCCACGTAAAATTTCGCTGTTTGTTGAGCTCTAATCGCTTGGCAGCTGATGCAATTCAAATGTCAATTGCGTTGATACATTGATATAGTAAATCAAATCCCATTCGATCTGATGTGATCTGAACTGTTCTCTGTCTCGGCTGTCCGCTGTCTGCTGTCTCAGTAAACAATGTATATGCAGGTATGCTGGCAATTATGAAACGAATTACAGCTAAAGGCTTTACTGCACATACGACGTGAGTTCGAGTCGACTGACAGCCTCATGATTTGCGCTGTCACCAATTCAAGTTATTCAGCACACACACTTTTTTCTCTTTCAGCGGCTAATTGCATATTTCGGAAGTTCTATAAAGGCATTGAAGGTGGACGAATTCTAACGGTGTCCATTAATTAACCTCTAAAAGGCAATGCCAGCCACCGAGAACAATCTCTGAACTGAACTGTTGCCGAGCAGCCAACTAACTGGATTAGTCTGCAACGAGAACAAGATAATATATGACTAAATAGTGTATGTCTAACAGATGCTTATCTGTGTACATATATACCGTTAGCTTTTATATTAGACTTTAGCTAGCTTGTCTATATACTTATTATAGCGGCCACAAAATAAATAAAAAACCCAAACAATGCATGCTCAGATAATTATGACAACAGCTCAGTGTCAATAGAGTACGACAGAATTGCGGCAAACCATAAAAATCGTTGGAAAAATATAGTAATTTATTTATGGAATTTTTATAATGGGGGTTTTATACTCTGCAAATGGAAAAGGCAGCAGAAAAACATTTTTAATTAAATTTATATACAAAAAAATAACTCTATTTTGTTTTATAAATTGCGAATATTTAATAAATCTTAGATATGGCTAAAAATTTAATATAAATATATTACATTTTTTATATAAATATTCATATAAATTATCTAAGGACTTCAACTGCAGCTACTCAAGTCGAAAGTACCCAAGAAACTAGTTAGGGTATCACAAAATCGAGTTCTAGCAATTGTGGGTATTCTTGGCAAAGCAATTGAGCCAAATTGTTTCTTGTGATAATTTTGAGAGTAGTAGTAGAGTCAGAGACTTGGCTTGTGGCTCAGTTTAGTAAAACTTTATAGAACAACATTCAATGCAAACAAACAATAATTAAATTCTAATGCAAGAAAAATCCTATGAATAGCAATTTCGATTAGCATATCTATTTCGATTCCCTAACTGAACAATATAAACCACTTGCAAACTGCAACTGACTTGATTCCCATCATAATTCATGCTAATCAACAACAATAATAATTGGCAAGCAATCAATTTTCCGGCCAGCAGCCAGCGGATTGAATATGCCCGATTGTTTCGCATGCTCATTACAATCCAATTCACATGAAGTTGCTAACGAAAATCTTCTCATGAGCAAACCCGCAATCGAACCACTTGGAGCTGCAACAACTACAAACTAAATCATATATATTTTGATTTAACTACCTATGTATGTGTGTGTGTGTATGTGTGCAAAAACAACAATTCAAGATTTCTGTCAATTGGAGAAATGCCAAAAAAGAAAACTGGATATGTAAGACGTGTCTAAAAATAGACGTCGAATTGAGTTTTTCCGATGCACAGACCTGCAACTAAGGTAATTGCATGGTTAGCCGAAGCTGAGATAACCAATTAATTGGTTCAGCTTTATGTCCGATATTTCAATGGAAAATCGGCTCAGGTTGCTCAGTTACAGTTACAGTTACAGTTAGTCGGGCTAGTTAGTAGTCGTGCTTCAATGTTTCTCTCTCTCTCGCTGAGACAATAAACAATTCCAAGCGCACGGCCGTTGATTTATCTCGTGTTTAAGTTCTCCACTTCCACTTGTCTAGGTCTTATTTGAGTGTCAGCTGCGCTAGCAACTGCACGCGCCAAACGCAATCGCAAACGCATTCGCTGTCTAATCCGTTGACAGCTCCACTGCGAATGCATTTGGAATTACCATCCGAGTCCAGCTGATCTCAGGTATCACGTTTCATTGACATACTTCCGCCTCTGTGAGTGTGTGAGGTAGGGCATATAAGAGCCAACTCCATCAGGATGATATTCGGTAACTGCACGCGTAAACAAATACTCACGATGAGTGCCTTGGCCGCTGGCGCTGTCCTGGCGATCGTTGCCATCGTCGTGTTCAACAGCCGGGCGGAGGCCAAGCTGCCGCCCTGGGTGCGACCCAACAGATTGCACAAGTGCCTCAGATCGCGGCCAAACACAACAGAGTCGACGCTGGAGCTGGTGCATATTGTGTTCAGGCACGGCATACGCACACCTGTTGACACCTATCCCAACGATCCCTACATCAAGGACAGCTTCAAGCCCACCGGCTGGGGGCATGTGACCAATGTGAGTTGTTGAGACTTGAGATTTATATATTTTTAAAAATTAATTTTTTAATTAATTTCGGAAATACTTGAACTATTTTCCCAACTTCAAAGCTTAAAATTTATTTAATATTTTTTAAAATGTTCCCATAATTTTATATAAATATATTTATTATATTATGTATTATATTATATTACTATTATTTTATTTATTTTTATTTACTTAAAAGATAATTTATTAATAATAAAATTAAAGGCTAGCTTAGTATTATGGCTATGGCGATATTATTATTATAATTTTTGGAATTTCATATATTTTATATTAAATTTTTACAGAGTACTTATATAAATATATATTATTTTGTCATAAATTTTCACAATTTAAAATTTCATAACTAAAGAGATTTCTAAAATTAGTATTTTAATTAATTAACAATTAAAGCATCAGCTCAAATCAATTTTAAATATATGCTTACATTTTATTTTGCAGCGAGGCAAGAAAGAGCTCTACGATATGGGTCGCTGGCTGCATCGACGCTACGGCGACTTTATGGGTTCCTTTTACAGACCCGACGTAAGTTTCACTCCGACTCTTAGCCAGGCCGACTAATATATGTATATCTAATATATTACTATCTAGCGCCTGCACGCTCAGGCAACGGCATCGCCGCGTGCCATGATGTCGCTCCAGACGACGCTGGCCAGCATGTTTGAGCCGCGTGGCACGGCAATGGAGTGGAACAAGCAGCTCAACTGGCAGCCCATACCCATATTCTCGGAGCCGCTGGATCAGGATTCGGTAGGCAGTGTGTGAAGTAAATATGGCTCACAGAAATGAATAACTCGAAAGATCTTTAATAGTTGCTGCTGGTGCGCACGCCCTGTCCGCGTTACTTCGAGGCGCGGGACGAGGTGTTCCAGCTGCCGGAGGTGATTGCGCAGCAGGCGCCCTATGCAGACATGTTGCGGGAGCTGAGCAATCTGACGGGCATGGAGATGCGCAATGCGGAGGATGTGAACTCCTTGTACATAACTCTGCTAGCCGAGCAGGAGTTTGGCTACAAACTGCCCGACTGGGCCAAGGATTACTTTCCGGAGCGCATGCAATTCCTGGCCGAGCAGAGCTACATCTACAATGCGTACACGCCCGAGATGCAGAAGATCAAGGGCGGCCCCTTCCTGCGCAAGATGTACGACGAGATGCTGGCCAAGCAGGCGGGCACGCTGAAGCCCAAGAATCGCGGCATGTTCATCTACACGGGCCACGACTGGACCGTGGGCAACATACTCTCCGCCCTGGGTCTCTGGAAACGTCAAATGCCGCGCTTTCGCCGTGATGGCCATCTTTGAGACGCATCGACACGTCAAGACGGGAGAATACTATGTGGAGGTAATGCATATATAACTCTGACTTTGCTATGGATATTGATATAACATTTCCTTTCATCTCTGCAGATCTTCTTGCGCAACGATGAATTCGGCTGCTTAGAGCAGCTGAAGCTGGCCGACTGCGCGCTGCAGTGCCCACTGAACCGCCTCGTCGAGCTGAGCGCATCGGTGCTGCCCAACGAGCCCATGGAGCAGCGCTGTCGCGCTCGCAACGCCGATTTTGTGGAACCGCCGCCACGCAAAATCGATCAGTAACAAATTTGATGGAACCGCAACGTAATGTGCTCAGTATACAGTATTAGATGAAGATAGCTGGTCACAAAATCAGCGAAAAAAGAATACAAAATAAAAATAAATAAATGAACGAAAAAATATAAATAAAATGAAATAAAATAAAAAATAAAATAAATAAATATAAAATTGTTTATCAGAATAGTTTTTCTTTTTTAACTTTTCTTTTTTTCTCTGAGTAAATTAGCTTTTTGTGCGTAGAGCTTTTGCCTTGATTAAATTTAATTTTGTGTGTTATTAAAAGTTTTTTTTTATTTTTTTATTTTTATAGTGCAGCAACTGTTTGCGTATCGTGCAACGTCTTCTCTCGCGCTCTGCGCTATCTGGACAAACATATTCTCGATTCTCTTGATTTTCGTTCCACATAATCGCGACTTAAAAGCCGCTCGGCTGCTCTCAGTGCAGTCACTAGACGAGCGAGTCTCGACGTCGCTGGAAGTTTGCACACCAAATAACACGCTGTATATATATTCATATACAGATTTGTAAGGCAAATCAAATTGTTTGTAATGTGGCTCAAGTATTCGGTTAGTCTGTGGCTTTGCCTGCTGCTTGTGCGAGCAGCCATTGTGCCCATCGAGGAGCCACAGGATGAGCATAAACAAGGACTGGGCAAATCAAACTCAACGCTGGAGCTTGTGCATTTGGTAAATAATTCTAAAGTCTTATAATTGCTTTCGCTCTGCCTGGGCGATATATCGAAAATATATGTACACATATATATTTGTATGTAAAGTACCCAAAGTAATTTATATATAGCGTCTGTAGACCATAAAATTATGAAATGTGTGCTTCCACTTTTGTGAACTATTTAATCTCTATAATGAGACTATAAAGAGCCTCTAATTTAAGCACTCATATGGTGTGTCTTTGTTATCAGTGGAAATGTGTATGCAGGTTAAATGAGCTCAGCTTTGATTGAATTTCAGATAGAATCCAAAATATTTCGAGGTTCACATGTGAATTGATAGAGTATTGGGTGAGTATTTATAGTCAGAAGCTCATTTATCTTAATAATGAATTTGTGCTTGCTCGGGCCGCAGGGCGTATACTTAATGCCAAGGCGCTTATTGAAATGTGAATATACTTAAATATATATTTAAGTAAATGCATAAATTAGCTTCGAATTCATTTAGAGACCATTGTTAGAGTCTGATTTATATTCAATTATATTCGTTAGACAATTGAAGGCGCATGGCGAAAATTGAATATCAAACTTTTAATTGAGATAGAAGTGAACTTAAATATATATTTATATTTGTATGTTTATTAAAGTCAATTGAAATTAATTTAGTTACCATAGCTAGAACTTGATTTATACTAATATGAATTTGCTGTGCCTAATGCAACTTGAACCCGTTTTAGCCACATGGCGTATACTTAATGCCAAGTGATGTTAACATGATTTCAAGCTAGCCAACCGGTTTGTTAGGCAAATTGAAAAATGTTTGTGCAAAACTAATTACTTTAATGTATTCCTAATTGGAATGCAACAAGCAACTACATAAAAAATTATAGTTAATGAGCCACTCAAACAAAAAAAAAAAAAAAAAAAAAAAAAAACATGTTGACAATTGATGAGTATGAAATATACCCTGTAGCAATTTATAAAAAAGATACACATATGTTAAATCATTTTTAAGAGAGTTTTAGTAGTAGAGTAAGTGTTAATATTATTATCATAAATTAATTATGATTTAATTTTTTTTTTAAATTAATTGAGATAATAAATGTGATACTTTACTTTAAAAATATGATTATTTACAGGGTATTTATTTCACAGTCTTTATTTAATTCTTGTATTTAATATTAATTTGTATTTATTATGTTTGCATCGCATTCACAGCTGTTTCGACATGGCCCACGCACTCCCGTCACCACATACCCCAGAGACCCGCATATTAACGAGACCTATGAACCCTACGGCTGGGGTCAGCTGACGAATGCAAGTGAAATAATTTAAAATGAAATTAAATATATTAATAATAATTCGAGTTCCCATTCAGCAGGAGGCCAAAGTGGAGCTCTACAAGATTGGAAAGCAAATGCGCAAACGCTACAAAAACTTGCTGCTGCCCTACTACAAGCCCGATGTGAGTTGCTCGATTCGATCTTGGGCTAATGCATGATTAATTGATTTATTTATTACAGCTGCTGCACGCTCAGGCGACGCAGTCGTCACGCACCATTATGTCCCTGCAGATGGTGCTGGCCGGCATGTTCCCGCCAGAGAATACGCCCCTGGAGTGGAATATGATGCTCAACTGGCAGCCCATACCTATCTACACGGTGCCGGAGGCCAGCGATAAGGTAAGCTATGCCTCCCATGCCCCACCTGCCAACAGGCCCATTAATGTGTATTCATATAAATCCATTCGCAGATCCTGCGCCAGAAGGTGCCCTGCCCTCGGTACGAGGAGGCCGTCTGGGAGGTGATGCACACGCCAGAGGTGCTCGCCTTGCACGAGAAGAACGCCGAGCTGCTGCAGGAGCTGAGCGACTTGACGGGCCTGAATGTGACCTATGCTCATGATGTGACGGACGTCTTCATTTCACTGCAAACCGAGCTGGCCTACGGCCTGCAGCTGCCCGAGTGGACTAAGAATTACTTCCCGGACAAGATGCGCCCTGTGGCGGCCAAGGCGTATACATATGATGCCTACACGCCGGAGCTGTGCAAGCTCAAAGGTGGCTACTACCTGGAGGACGTCTACAAGCACATGCAGGCCAAGATTGACGGCAAACTGGAGCCAGCGGGCAGAAAGCTATTCATAGCCTGTGCACACGACTGGACCATATCGAATGTGCTCAGCGCTCTGAATGTCTGGGGTGACCGAATGCCTCGCTTCTCGGCTCTGATTGCCATCGAGCTGCATCGGCGCGCAGATACCGGCGACTACTTCGTCGAGATCTACCTGCAAAACGATCCCAGCAAGCCGCCACAGCTGCTTCAGGTGCCGGGCTGTGCGGAGCAGTGTCCCATTGAGAAGCTGCTGCAGCTCTCAGAGCCTATCCTGCCCGACGCACCCTACGAGCAGCTCTGTCTGGCCAAGGGCACCAGCGACGGCACGCGCATCACATACCACAAATGAGCGGCCCTCAACTTAATCTAGCAGTATTAACTAAACTCTATATACATATATTTAGAAATGGTTTATATATATGGGGTGTATATATGTATATAATAATATATATTTAAAGTCTCATCGATTGAGTTGCTGTTTGATTGATTTGCACGCCAACACGAACAGCCTGGGTCGAGCGGAAAATGTGTATGCGTGCCGTACTCCAGCTGGCAGAGGGTAGTTACAAAAGTTGTATGGCTCAGGCATGCCTATGCTTATATGTGTTTCAGTTAAGATAAGGCTCTAAAAGGTGAAAGCTATTTAAAGTGTAAGTACGTGACCTTTGCTATTTAAATATTATCATTAAAACATGAAATTATCTGTCTGCTTTCATGTAAACTATATAAGAACAAAAAACTATACTATAACTATAAACTGTCTAATTTCATATGTAATATTAACCATAGAAGAAAAGCTTGTAACATTATAAATATTAAAATGTTAATTTAATTAATTAATTATTAGCAATTTTTGCCAGGTAAAAAAAAAAAAAAAAATTGTTTTTTTTTTTATGTTAAAAATTAAAATTTTTTTTATTTTATTATTTATTTATCGTTTTTATTTTTATTTTTAAATTTATATTATTTTCAAATTTTTCTTTTCTTATATTTTGCTTATGTATTTTTTAAATTTATTTTATTTATTTATTTATTTATTTTTTTAATAAATAATATGCTCTTTTTTATATTTCTTGTTTATATATTTTTTATTTATTGTAATTTTTGATTGTAATAATTTATTGTATTTTTGTTTATTTCAAACAAATTTTTGTTCTGTTTATATATATTAAAATTAATTTTATTTATTAATTAATTATAATTATTTTTTATTTTTTATTTTAAAAGTTGTATGTTTTATGCAGTGATTTAATTTTCTCTAGTTTATATTTATATATTTCCACATATTTCTCGATCTGCCCCGCCTTTAACTGCAGCACACGTGCTGTAAATTTTTTTTGTTTTACAACTTTCTTATAAAGCAAACTGTAGTTGATCTTTGAGCAAACAGTTGGCAATCGAACATTTTGTGGTAAAAGATTTTCTAAATATAAATATATTTGATAGCGAAAAGGATGCAATAAGCTTCTGTGAGATGTAAATTTATATATGCCAAATTGAGACGTAATTAACATGACAATAAACGAATACAACAACAACATGCATAACATTAAATAATTAGCATATGTTCGATAAAAAAACAAAACAAAGCAAGAGACGAAAAATGAGCAGCGATTTATTACAGCTCCGAGATGGTGACGAATTTTCGGAGCTCCATAAAAAATTAGGCAGCTGTGTCGAGTGTGAGTGTGTGTGTAAGTGTGTATGGGTATTTTATATGTAAATCGCGATCGCGTTTTAAAACGCCTCAAATGTTGAGGCATGTTTGTGTCGACTGCTCAATGTACGATCAGTTACGAGCCACGCAACACACACAATGGACAGACACACTCGAGAACACAAATAAGAGTAATAATAGTAGACGACGGTGACGAAAGCATTCTGCGATAATGAAACGATAAAAGACATATGTTCTGTGGCTCGACTGGCCGCCGCCATCTACTATGAGAGACAGTACGGCACAAGTGCTCCGCTGAACAGCTGAGCTAGCCGATATTATCCGCCTGCAGAGGCTTATCAGTTTATCAGTTTATAAGTTTCTGGAGACGCGTCAAGCAAAAAATTCTGAGTTTGCCATAGACAAACAAATAGTATTCTGTTTATATAGATGATAAGAGCAGGAATAAGACAAATAGTGCCCCACCGAAATAGATCTATTTGAATGCTGATGAAAGGGGCGGTCTCTCGAAACCCGTTCCATAACGACTTTGCAAATTAACAATAACACGTTTTATTAATTTTTTTGGTTTTTTGTTTTATGAACAGCATAATTAAAAGCACCGGCAGAGGAAACAAAACAAAAAACGACAATGCCCACAAAAACGAAAAAAGAATCGAGTTTTTTGTGCTTCTTCTGATTTTTGTGTCTGTGGCCGTACAGATCGCGTCTACGTTTCGGGGCTCTGCTGTTGGCGCCACGTTAATATACATACACTCATATACTTACAATAAAAACGGAGAACTGCGAACGGCGAACTGCGTACGGCGAACCCCCCTCCAAGTTCGAGCACCGACTAGAGCCATATAAAGCGTCTCCGCCAAAATGCCGCGTTCGCATTTTACTCGAAGGCATTGTCTAGCGATGACGGGCGGCTTAGTTGCATTCGCTTTGCTGATCTTGTGCTTTACACACTCCACACTCATCTCCGGCAAGATCACTGATCCCGGCACCGACGAGTCTACGCTTGAGCTGTTGCATGTGGTAAGTCCGTGCGTCAATGGCAAATCGACATCAAACAAAAAACAAAACAGAAGTGTATAAAACAGCTGTAACAACTGCACACAGCTGCTCTTATTACACTGTTAAACAGGGCTCGAGCCAATGAGTGCAAAGCTGTCAAGCTTTAAGCTTTTGTAGCGCATTAAACGATTAGAGTTTGAGGTGAGCAGCCGTTGGAGCTTTTGAGCGGATTAAGATTTGTTATGGATACGAAATAAGCAGAGCTTCAATAAGGCCAGAGTTGTCAAAAATATGCATCCTATATATAGGTTTTAGTTTTGATAGGCTTTGAGAATATAAACAGGCGCCAACATATTAAAAAAAAATAAAATTATTATTCTTTTTGGTCTAAAAATTGTGAAAATTTGGAATTCAAAGAACTATACTCAAAAAGTTATATAAAAAAAAAAAAAATAAATAAAGTCTAAAAAATATTTATTCTTGAACTCTGCTAATTTAATTAGTAGAAAATTATATAAAAAATATTAAACTCTAAAAAAGATTTATTCGTCAACTCAGTGAAAAAACCCTAAAAAAAAAACCCCTTAGCTAACTTAAAGCATTAATAGAATTTATTCAGCTAAACCTTAATTTAATACAGTTTCAAGTAAATATTATTACTCGAATATATAATTTTCTATATATATTTAATAAAGTCTAAACTTCTCAATATATGTATACACCTGTACACCTTATCGAAGCATTTAAGAATGCCCCGCTCAGGTGTTAGTCACTACTACGGTTATTATTATCATCACGTTTGACCAAGAGAAACCAGCTGATAATACAGAAATTCATTTTCAGCGCATTGACACTGAAAGTGAATGACATATAGAGAAAAAATACCAAAACAAAAATATTTTTGCTGATAAATATACACAGCTGGCAGTTTTTAGTCCAACTGACCCGTTTCTGAAGCTCAGTGTAGGGTTGCGTTTAATTACTGCATGGAATAATAATAACTCAGTACGCGTCGAGCGGAGGTAATAGACGAATGTCGCGCGATAAGACCGAAGCACAAATGGACAATAAATTTCTAAAATAATAAGCAACATCCGAATGGAAAGTAAAGGCGTATCGAAAGGTAGAACGCCCATATTAGCTATGATTCCGAAAGGTAATACGCCGATAATATATGTGTTTAGTTAACTATGATACCATAAACTAAAATTGTCCACATTAAATCAAATCAAATCTCAGTGAATCGTGTTGTATCAGCTGTTTTAATTGATCTATAATCAAACCGTGATTTATTGTGATTTATTAATAGAACCACATTTCAATCAACGTTGTGTGTGCACTGGCTAATAGAATCGTTGCCAGTGATTAAAATAGTGAATTCTATCATGAACTAATAAGCAGCCAACCGTGAAGTAGTGTAAAAAGCGCTTTTATGACTTTGACTGTGAATATATATGTATATGATATTATATATATATATATATATATATATATATATATATATATATATATATATATATATATATATATATATGAATTATATATGTACATAGATATATGTATGTACGTGTATTTATATAATGTATACGTACGCTGTAAAATCGAATGGAAATATTAGAGATGAGAGCAACTCGTGTTTTTCATTTTTTTTTATGAGATTAAAAAAATACATATACATTTAATATATTTAAAAATGTTTTTACTTTTAGAAAATATAATAAAATTTGCAAATTAGGTCTCCGTGAAAATTAAAAAGATCAACAAAAGGAATATCTGTTGTTGTCGAACCCAATATTAATAAAAAATATATATTTTAACATATAAAAATATTATTTATTATATATATATATATATATATATATATAAAAAATTCTTTAACATTACAAAAAAAAAAAAAAAAAAAAAAAAAACAACTAATATATATGGAGCTATTAAACTTATATTTTATTCAAAATAAGTTAAAAATTCAACATTTTCATATTTAAAATTCAAGATAAAGTCATTCTCAAAAAAGTGCAGCACATAAAATGTTAAATTAAAGAAGAAAAAAAAAAATGAAAAAATATAATATTTTGAAGTGAATCATCTGAACAATCTCGCCCATCGCTAAGTACTACTTAGTGTGTTCACACCTTCTCTAATTACAACGTTAATGCTTTTGTTTCGCGAGTATTTCTGGTACTTTTCAAAAATATTCAGTTACTACTTTTTAACATACTCGCATTACAAACGACAGTAAATTGAGTTTAATTTCACTTGAGCTCTCCAAACTGGTTGATAAATCAGCACTGAGTGAGCATCATCCAAACTAAAAAAAAAAAAAAAAAAAAAAAAAAAAAAAAAAAAAAAACAACAACAACAGAAGCAAAAACCCAAATAAATTTCAAATTTAAAACCAGCTACATGCCTAATTACAATTTTTTAGCCGCTTCGCCTTACCAAATAGCAAACGAACTAAAAATAAAACCAGTTAACCAACCTTTTATTTTTTGTTTATGATCGCATGATAAACTGCGACGCACTTTTTTGTTATATAAACAATATTTGAAAACATCGTCGAGCTTTAATATTGATGGTACGTAAACCTAATTAACTGATATAGAGATTAGCAGAGTCCGAGTCAGAGTCAGAGTCAGGTCCGAGGCTGCTGACCTTCGGGCTTATCAGTAAACCGGCCACGCGTTACTCAAACCGAAGCACCAATACTTCCGCATCTCTGTAATGCTGATGCCAGCTCAAACGTGCATGACCAGCTTGGTCTCTCTCTCTCTCTCTCTCTTTCCCACCTTACAAGTAATGCGAGCTCTGTACTTGCCGTCGTTTCTTATCAAAGTCGCGTGAGTGTTTGTAATTTCTCTTTGCAATTGTTGCTGAAGAAGCGCAACCGTGCTACAATGACACTGGCTATAAATAAACAAGTGTAATCGTAAAATGAAAAGTCAGCTCAGTGCTATTTTTAGTAAATAATAAAAAATACTAATATCAAATATATTATCAGTCAAATAATTCATTTTAATAATTTATTTATATTTAAAATATTACTCAGCTTCAATACCAGCCCGCTTAGGCCTTTGGCTAATTAAAGCAGCGCATGGAAATGAAAGCTAAAAACTTGTAACTAACACTGCATACATTTGTACGAATTTGCAGGTCTTCCGACACGGACCACGCACACCGGCGGACACATATCCCCTGGATCCCCATGTAAATGAAACCTACTATCCATTTGGCTGGGGACAAGTAACAAATGTGAGTCGAGCACAAGTTGTGCAGTAGAACTTTTGCCCAAAAAATATATACGTATGTGCATAGAGGAAAACTAAAAACAAAAAGAAATGAAAAAAAAAAGAAAAACTGCAAATGTTGTGAAAAGAGAACCTCTATCTGCCCAGCTTTTCCGTTCAGCCCGAAAACCACGCAGCAAAGCATTTAAATAAATTGAAATGCAAATGTTTGTCGTGGGTGAGGGGACGTGCGCGGGAAGGCGGCGCCGGCATCTGTGTTGCATTAACATATACACATGCATATGTTTATGCAATTGCAAAAATGCAAGGCATTTATTATTTTATAACATTGCTACATGTATCTCTCTCTCTCTGTCTTTCTCGCCATGTTTCCGTCTCTGTCTCTCTATGACTGCGTATATATTTCTCTTTGTGGATTCGCCGGCTGTTGTCTCACGTGCCATCCGCCCATGCCATGTAATAAATCAACGCTCAGAATGGCAAACGCGAGCTGTTCAGCATTGGAAGCTGGCTGCGTAAGCGTTATGGCAAATTCCTGGCACCCTACTACAGTCCCGATGTGAGTAACCCAACGCTAACGAACCACCAGACGCCCGCCCGCCCATCCTCCACTTGGAATCGGGTGAAACGGGTGTCTGATAGTGCGGACGTTTACAAATTGCAAAGCTCAAGCGCGCGCTCGCCTCATCACTCAATTTCTTTTTAACGTTCCACCACTCTCCTTTCTCCCTCCCTCTCTCTATCTTCCTTCTCTGAACATCTTTAGTTAGTGCACGCACAGGCGACGGGCGTGCCACGCACACACATGACCCTCCAGACGGTGCTGGCCAGCTTCTTCCCACCCAAGGGCACGGCCATGGAGTGGAACAGCAAGTACAATTGGCAGCCCATCCCGGTGTTCTCGCAGGAGCTAAATGAGGATACGGTATGTCAACCAATCAATAATGATGCAATCAATTGATCAATTGATATTGATTTATAACCGAGTTTTCAGCATAACAAAACAAGGGGTTCATTTGGCTAATAATGCTATTCATGGGCCTTTTCTTAACATTTTCTTTTTTTCTTGAAAATGGCTTTAAAACTAATTTAAATGAGAAATTTGAAACATTTATATTGTCAACATAGAGTTGATTGCAGTTGAGATTTACAATTTTTTGAGGAATTTTATTTAAGCTTAACAAATAATATTATCGCAGTTTTATTTATTTATTTTTTTAAGAATATAATTACAGATTTTTTTTTATTTATATATTTTTTTTTTTAATTTTTTAACTATGTCTATGGCATATAAAAGTCTTTATTTTAAAAGCATTTTATTGCCTAGGCCAATTACCTTTTCACATACTTAATTGTCCGTCCATTTAGCAGCTAAATACATATAAAATATTAATATGAAAAGCTTATTCAAATAGTTGTAGTCTCTAGTCTTCAATTCTTGGATCTTCTACAAATACTAAATATATTTAATTGACTAATTCTTCCTACCTTCAATCGCTATAATTTGCTTCTATAATTCTATATTCGAATCCAATATTCAATTATTTTAATTTTATTTTTGTGCTGAAACCAAACACCTCTTTAGACATCCAGCAATAGTCAAATTTGGCAACAAAAATAAAAAACAAAAATAAAAAATAAAAAAAAAAATTATAAAAAAAATTTTAATTATTAATATATTTACAGCCCATGCTTCATTTCCTTTTATTTCTTACAAATATTCAAATATTCATTTAATAAAAAATTCAGTGAAATGCTAATACTAATAAAATTAAAAAATAATATAAAAAAAGCAACAATTTAATTTCTAAAATATTGCTTTAGGTATCCACATATTCATTTAGCATACACACAAAAACTTACAGATAATTGGCATATTATTCCTAATATTAATTATAACTAATATATATTCAGCTCTAGCCTGCTCTTCTCTAATCTCTTTACCATCCATTAAATTAACTCACTCTATCCTCTATCAATTACCAGTTGCTGCTTGTGCGCACACCTTGCCCGCGCTACTTCGAGGCTCTGCACGAGGTGTACGAGCTGCCTGAGGTGAAAAAGGAAATTGAGCCGTACCTGGACATGTTTAAGGAGCTGGCAGCGCACACCGGCCTCAGCTTCAATGAGCCGGAGGATGTGCAGTCGCTGTATCTGACGCTGCTCGCGGAACAGGAATGGGGCCTGGATTTGCCGGAATGGACGAAGCAATATTTTCCGGAGAAAATGCAGTTCCTAACTGAGCAGAGTTATGTGTACAATGTATATACGCCCGAGATGCAGAAGATCAAGGCGGGCCCATTCCTCAAGAAGATGTTCGACGAGATGCAGCAGAAGCGCAACGGCACCCTGAAGCCCGAGAAACGCAAGCTGTTTATTTATACGGGCCACGACTCGACTGTGGTTAATGTGCTGTCTGGCCTGAAGATCTGGGAGCGCCAGCTGCCGCGCTACTCGGTGATGGCACTGTTTGAGCTGCACAAGAACAAAGAGACCGGTGATTACTGGGTGGAGATTTATTTCCGCAATAATCCCAAGGCGCCGGCACAAAAGCTAACCGTGCCCGGCTGCGAGTTCCAGTGTCCGCTGGACAAGCTGCTCGAGCTGGCCGCAGATGTGGTGCCCACCGAGGCGGATGCCAACCGCTGCGATGCTCAGAACGAGCAGTTCACCGAGCCGCCACTGCGTGGCCCATAGAATGTGCCCGATAGATGGCCCCGGGCCAGTTTCCTTTTTGGAATCGAACGAGTGCTGCTATAACTCAGGGAGCTTCAAGCTAGCTAAGTCGAACGTTTTAGTTTAAGGCCAAACTGTTTATACTTATCATTAAAGATCGAGTCGAGGAATTGTCAGCCGCGTGTTGTCGGGTGTTTGAGTTAGCGCCAAAGTCAGCGCCTCATGTGGCATGGCAGCCAAGTTGGCTCATTTCCGCTTGTGGCGCCGCCATTGCCCAATAGGCCGCTTCCGTTTGCCTTTTGCCAGCTCCGCAAACAACTTCCGCACTTATTTCACCAGCTGAACCACAACTTCTCTCTCTCCCTATCTCTCTCTCTCTTTCTAGTTGCCATTGCCATCTCTATGTTTTGCTTTGTATCTTTGAATCTCGCCCGCCCTTTGGCTTTGCTCATTTTTGCCAAGAGGTGACATTTTTCGCATTGCGGTTTACCATAAACTATTTCATTGGGGAGTTGTTGTCTGTGTACATTAGCAGTGCGCTCCATGCTTGGAGCTTGGCGCTTGCCGCTTGCTGTTGGAGTTCCATGCCTGGCATTGCCATTGCCATGTGACCCCCACCAACCCATTCAGTTCCACATTGTTTACTCTTGTGCGTTCCCCATCTGTATCTCAATGTGTGCCCACTCTCTCGCACACGCTATCTCCCTCTCTCTCTCTCTGTCTCTCTCTCTGGCTGTCTGCTCTATGCACATATCTGGAAACTTTATTTGTCAACGGGACGCATATGTTGTGTGTTTGCCAAAAAAAGAAAAAGAGAGAGAGACAAAAATGGAGGGAAAAAATATTAAATAAAGGAATCATATCCTGGCTTACGCTCGCATTCGCATTCGCATTCGCTTTGCTATCCTTGTCTGTTTGTCGTTGCATTTAATTTTACTTAATTTGATTTTGGTGGGCTGAGAAGACGTTTGCAGCTGACTGAGGAGGACTGAGAGAGCCTCACGCATATGCGTTTTATTTGTATGATTAATGGCTGAGCACAAATATTATTAAGGATTGTCACAGCCTTAAGACTATATATGTATATGGAAATATTTTAGGGAAACTCACTTGATTTAAGCAATCCAGTTCGAGTCGGTCTTTCGCACTTCACTTGAGTCCAACGCGCTGCAATTGTGGGCTCACTTGACTGCAACGCCGAGCTCTGGCCGGGCAATAAAATGCCACAAAACCTTTTTTTGACAAATGAAACGTGGTACAAACAAGACGCCAAAGCAGCCACCGCAACGAGCCGGGCGCCTGGCCCCAAAGGTCTGAGCGCCAAGCCGAGTGCCAACAAAGATTTATGCATTTTGCAGTGTGTACGCTTTATGCGAAACTAAACGGCAAACAGTTTGAGTTTGACTGAAGAAAGGCACTGGTTGCGCTCTGGCTGGGCCAGCAGGAGTCGGACGGGAGTCGGGAGTGGGCCATGCGGCAAACATGTTTTGCATGCAGTCAGCTGGGCTGGGGCACGAGTCTATTGTGCCGCTTAATAGACTGAACTGCAGCAGGATCTGGCAGCTGGCAAACATTTGTGCAGCTTATTAATATGCAGCCCATTTCAGTCGCAAGCAGCTAACGGAGATTAGACTAAGAGCTGCTGCAAGGCAGGTGCAAGGCAAGGCAAGGCAGGTGCAAGGCAGGTGCAAGCCAGCTACCACCGGCTATCGTCAATTTTATCTACTAGGCCAAGCGCAAAACTTTTACGCTCCGTATCGAAAAGTCGTTAGTAAGCTGACCGCAAAAAGAGATGTGGGCAAAACGCAGTCGACAGTCGACAGTCGACAGTCGACAGTCGAGAGTCGACTCAGTGGACAGGGTTGCTCAGCTAAGGCTTTACTGTAAAACAGAAACCAAAAGACAAAAAATAAAATAAAATAAAAATTAAAGTTTTTCCAAAGACTTGCACTTAGCCTCAAAAGTTTTCTACACCAAAGTTTTCTGACTGAGCTTGTCTCTCGGCTCTCTAAGTAGATTTGCTGCCCCGGCCATATGTCTGCAGCTAAAAAATGGCTGCCTTCTGGGTGGGTGGCCAAAACTTGCCACACCCCCATTAAGTAGCTGCATAATGGGCGTAATAACAATGCGAAATAAATATATGTAAAGTCGAAAGTCTGGCAACGGAATGACATTCAATGCAAAATGGAAAAACATTTTTTTTTTTTTATTATAATCTTTATATATATTTAATTAAACAAGATTTCTGCTTCTGCTATCTTTGGTCGCAAATTAATATAGTTTTAAATTATAAATTTATATAATTGAAATAAATTGAAATTTATAACTCAAACTCTTCCCTTCGATATATACACTTTCAATAATTATTTCATTCTAAAAATGCTTAGATTATTATATTTATTATTAATTTATATTGTAGCACTTTCTGCAATTCCTTATGGCAAATGAATTTAATTTAATATAATTTTAAAGTCAACATCAATTTTTTTTAATTAAACAATAATCTATATAATATATATTTTAATTTTTTTTAAGTTGATTTTATTCAAAAAAATAAAAATGATTTATTATGCTATCAACATTAATATAAATTTTTAATATTATACAATATTCTATAATTAATATAACTAATATATATTTCAATTTATTTTTTTTGTTTTTAGGTTGACTTAATTTTAAAATATTAGTAGTTTATTATGTTGTCAACATTAATTTAATTTTTTTAAATTAAAAAATATTCAATAATTAATATAATTCATAAATGTTAAAAGTTATTTTTTATTTTTTAAGTTGATTTCATTCTAAAATATTAATAGTTTTTTAAAATGTATTCTTAATTTCTTCAATAGACATCGTACTTCAGTTCGATATACTTCAATTAATTCCATTCTACAAATTCAAGCACTACATACATATATACATATATACATATACATTTATATATATACATTTTCCTAATGATAATTGTGCAATATTAATCCATAATGTGGTCGAAAGTGGTGCGCCTCCTAAAGAGGAGCGTCCTGCTGATTGCCACCATTATCATAATGGTTGTTTGTCTCATCTGCGTCTCCTTGCTGTCGGGCTACAAGCATAAAACGATTAAAGTGGAGGGCATTGTGATACACTCGTTTCTGGTGATGATATTTTTATTCGTGCTTTGCGACCCAATCAAGTTCCTGCTTCTGGCCGTGGACAGGGCCTGGTGGCCGCGTCGCCGCGACAGCTACTCGGTGGATCGGACTGCCATGATTCATACGCGTCTGCACTATCTGAAGATGAGGCTGAAAATTCTGCGCTCCCAGCTGGTGGCCACGGACAAGCACTGCAACGAGTCCCTGAATCTGCTCTACCAGTCGATCGCGAATGATCTTTGGCTCTACGGCAGGTACTTCTTTCTGCTGATGTGCCTGGTGCTGGTGACCTGGGACCAATTGCTCTGCTACAATACCAAGCATATGGAATCACTGTTTGTGCGCAATAATTCGCACGGCTGGGGACTGGAGAAGGTGTATTCGTTTGATGACTTCTATAAGTTCCTGGAGTCGACACTTGTGGAGCCCTTTGACCCAGACTTCGAGGAGAGTGGATCCAGAAGGTGGATCTATGGCGATAATACCATCAAATTGGGAGTTGTTCGGTTGCGCCAGCTGCGTGTCAAAGAAGGCTATCACATGGGCTGGAAAGATCTAAAGTATGAAGGTAGGGACTATATGAGCCAATGGGAGCTGCCCTATCAGCGATTGCCGTACACGAATAAATATTGGAAAATCTTCACACCCTGGCTGTCCATATATCCCACCCACACCTCCGAGGAAAAGATATTTTTGAACTTTGGCCATCAGGGCTATGCGCACGACTTCAGTGAGCTCTACGGCTACGTAACGCTGCTCGCACGCACCGCCAACAGCAGCCGGCTGATCATTCAATATTTGACGGATCAAAACTGGCTAACACACTCGAAGACCTGCGCCATATTCATGGACTTTACGCTCTTCAATATGGACGCCAACATGTTCACCGTGGCCACGCTGACCCTCGAGCTGACGGCATACGGAACGATTGAGTATGCCGCGCACATTGAGAGCGCCAAACTGCTGATCATCGATGAGTTTGATTCGCTACTCAAGATATTGATAGTGTTCCTTTATATACTGGTCTTTGTGCAGTTCGGCAAGTCGGTCATCATCATGCTCTGGTTCGAGCCGAAAAAGCTGCGCAGCACTTGGAACAAACTGGATTTGGTGATCATCCTGCTGAACATTGCGCTGATCTGTTTGCTGGTCACACATCAGATCCTATTGAACAATCGGCTGCTGAGCGTGGAGAATGCCAGTGTCCTAGTGTTCCTCGACTTTCGCATTCCGGTCCGTGTGCACATTGCAATCGAGGTGATCCTGGGATTTCTCGTTTGCCTTACCACGCTGCGGCTGTGGCGCGTCCTGCAGTTCGCCAGGGTATTCCAATTGATAGCAGCCACGCTGTATGCGGCCTGGAAGGCGTTGGCCAGCACGGCCATGTTGATATTGATATTTTTATTTGCCTTCGGCATGGCCGTGGGCATCATAAATGGCAACTATACGATCGGATTCGCTAGCCTAACGAGGAGCATTATCTCGTCCGTGTGCTTCGCCTTGGGCTTTAAGCGCCAATTGAATCCCGCCGATCTGCTGCACGGCGGCGTCTATCTTGGCCTTATTTTCTACGTTATTCTGGCCTTTTTCATTGTCATTGTGATGATGAATCTGTTTATCACAACGCTCAGGGATTATTTCGGCCATGTGCGGCGAAAAATGGAAGCCAGATTCGTCTACAATCAGATCACTTTTCTGCAATTTCTACGCGCCGAATATGCGCCAATTTTTCGATACTTTCTCGAGCTGCCCTGCTTTAAGAGGGGCTACAAGAGTCACAATCGCACAGTCCACCAGAACATCGAGATCGCATTGCAGACCAGATCGAAGGGATACAGGCCAAAGCTGGTGTTCCACGCCCAAAGCGAGGATCACCTCAAGCAGTTGAAGAACATCGAGAAGAAGGAAGAGCAATTGAAGCACGACAAGTACAAGGAGCGCATCGAGCGGATGCACACGATTGCGGCTCTCATGCAGACGCAATTGGAACTGCTCAACCACCTGCTCTTCACTGAGGCGATGTTAGCTAGAGACTCCGAGGACTCAATGTACGAAGCTTCGGACTCTGGGTCTGAGCAAGAAGACAAGTACCGTAGATAACACAAATCAACTCTATGTCTCCCAAAATATAATAAAGAAATTTACGGTCAACTTGGAGTTTGTCTTTTGTTTCCACTGAATGTTAGTACAGAAGGAAAATATATTTATACATATATTAACTGAACTGAATATTCATTATTAAAAAAGAGATTGTTCTTCATAGTTTGAACTATTCCAAAAATGAAATTTCTTTTTTTTTTTTTTTTGTATTATTTATATTCATATTAAGTTTTACAAAAAGAATGTCCTTTTAAGTCTGAGATATCCGAAAAATTAAATTTGCTTTTTATTCTTAAAAAAAAAAAATATATATATATTCACTAGCGAAATCAGAGAATGTTCTGAAGAAATATTAAAAATGTTTGAAGTAAAAACTTGTAAATATTATATATACATACATATTTTAATTGTTTTTATTTGAAATTAGTTTTTAATTATGTGTGTGTGTTTTTTAAATTTATTTATTATTAATTTATTTCATTTAAATAACTTTCCTTTTTCCTTAAAAAAGTTATTTGTTTATATGGGACACTTTATATTTTATTTAACAACTGTTTGTTATCTTCAGTTATTTTATTCAATTTATTTATTTGTGTCTAGTTTTTCTCATTCAACAATATATATATTATTATTTTTAATTTTTTTTTTATTATTATTATTGTTATTTTTTTTTAAATATATTTTCTGAATTTGAATTGAAATCTAGATGCTTGCGCTTTTTCTGTTAGAGTAGCTGGCCAAGTTTTTACGAAACTACTTTTCAAAATTATATAACGTTATTTTTAGTGCTGGCAGCATCGTCTGGTAATTACCAAAAAAAAAAAAAAAAAAAAATAATAATAATAATAATAATAACAAAAAAATATATATATATAAATTAGTTTCAGCTGCTGTGCCAATCATGCAGCCGAAAACCAGACGCCACTTACTGATGCTGCTGACCACAGCCATCGTCGGGACCTGCATGGGTCTCATGATTTACTTTTCGGGCTTTGACCACGAGAGGATGACTGCGAAGAACGTGCTTATTACTGTGGTCATAGTGCTGTTCTTCGAGAGGACGATTGCCGACCCAATCAAGTTCTTCTTCATCGCTTTGGACATGTCCCTCTGGCCGTATCCCATGGCCAAATATCGGCCGTACCGTAAGGAGGATGACAATATTGAGAACTACAATCGTTTGGATTTTCTGAAGCTGCGCTTGAGGTCAATGAAATCGAAAATGCGGATCACCGAGCGCTACCGCAACGAGCAGCTGAATCTAGAGTTCCGCAACATTATCCACGACCTTCACCTCTATGGCACATACTTTCTGGTGCTAACCGGGGTCGTCCTGGTCTCGCGCAACGAGCTGACCTACTACAATACGGTTACGATGAATAACCTGTTGATGTTTAATCATTCGATCTACGTTGGCCTCAACGAGGTCTATCACCTGAATCAGCTTTTTGATTTCATACAATCGTCACTAGTCGAAGCCTTCAACAAGGGCGACTCCGCCATGGGCATCTCCATTTGGGCGCACATCATGCAGTCGAAGATGCTGGGCGTGGTGCGGCTGCGCCAGCTCCGGCTGGCGAAGGAACAGTTCGGCTACGGCAATCCCGAGTACACGGAGCAGCCCTACAAGCCCGATTGGCAGCTGCCATATCAGCAATACCATTATGCGGACAAGTACTGGCGTGTCTACGATCCCTGGGTGCCCATGGGCCGGAGCGAATTCACCGAGAAGCTTGTGCTCAACTTCAATCACCATGGCCAAATGCACAACTATCCGGAGCTGAAGGGCTATGTGGCGCTGCTCGGTCGCGCCAAGCAGAACAGCCAGAAGGTGCTTGAGTTTCTGTCCGACTACAATTGGCTGACATACAACACGAGCGCCGTCTTCATGGACTTCACGCTCTACAACATCGACGCCGACATGTTCAGCGTGTGCACGCTGTGGGTGGAGCAGACGCCCTTCGGCAGCATCATACCGGGCATGCACTGCGACAGCATTCAGCTGATTGTGAATAGCCTGGAGATATCGTATATGAGACTGTTGATTCTGCTCTACTACGTGATCACGTTCTTGAACTTCATTCAAGCATTCATCGTGAACGTTTGGTACGAGCCGTCCAAGCTGCGCAACATCTGGCTTATAATGGATGCGTTCATCATAGTGGTCAACATATTGCTGATTGCCATGATCGTGTGGCGGGCATCGATTGTGGCCTCGATGCTGAAGAGGCTGGAGGGCGCCAATAAGCTCGAGTTTCTCGACTTTCGCATTCCGGCTCGCCTGTATGTCCTGTGCAATGCTCTCACCGGTTTCCTGATCAGCGCCACCACGCTGCGTCTGTGGAAGGTGCTGCAGTTCGCCCGGGTATTTCAGATATTCACGCGAACCCTGTCCTCGGCCTGGATGCCCCTGCTCATCACGTGCTCGACCATCGTCATCTTCCTGGGGGCGTTCGGCATCGCCACGTGCGTCATCAATGGCAACAACAACACGTACTTCATCCATGCGTTCACCAGTGTTGTTTCCATCTTGTGCTTCTCGTTCGGCTTCAAGACCGAGATCCGGCCCGAGGATCTCTTCCACGGTGGCAAGTACCTGGGCGTTATTCTGTATGCGACCATGGGATTTGTGGTTGTGGTGCTCCTGCTCAATGTCTTCTCCAGTCTGATCAACACGTATTTCATCGAAGCCAAGGTCCTGGGCGACGCCAAGTTCAAGGAGCAAATCACATTCTTTCAGTTCCTGCGCGTGGAGTTCGACCATACTTTCCGAATCCTTGGCAAGGTCTTCTGCGTTGAAAAGTTTTACAAGCGCAACGGACGCACGGTCGCCGAGAACGTCCAAATCATGCTGGACAAGCGCGAGCGCAAGAAGACCGGCCATTCCGTTGAGAAGAACGAGCACTTCCTTCAGGTCGAGTACAGGGAGCGCATTGAGCTGACGCTCTCCATATCGCGCATTTTGAATATACAAATGGAAATACTGGAGAACATACTGTTTGCCGAAATCGAGGAGAAGAAGCAGCAGCACAAGCCACACAAGCCAAAGGGCAAAGAGCCGAAGCCACCCTATGACAGCATGGTATGAGCAGGGGTCGACTCGGCTCGGCTGGGGCAAATAATTTATAATTGCAGTTAGTTTTTGTGTGTTGTTGTTTTTCATTTGGCATTTGTCATTTGCTATTTTCTATTTTCTTTTTCTTTTTTTTTGTTCTTAATTTTTCATTTGCCATTTAATTTTATTTCATTTCGCTGCCCCTGCTGCCTCCTGCTCTGCTGTGTGACTTCACAAATAAATAATTATGCGCAAACAGAGAAAACTTTCGACTTGAAAAGGCTTTTAGGGCAATTTGGTGATGGCTTTGTTGGACTTGTTTGCAAAAACTTGCGCAACCTGAGCAGCCTGGCTGCGGTCCAAAACGGAGTTGACTCATAAGTAGCGCAGCAGCACATCGGGCAGCCGAGCTGAGAGCGCTCGAACAATTGTTATAGGTTGGCAAATAAAAATTTAATACCTCATGCTTTTAGGCTGCTGCTGCTGCTGCTGCTGAAAACTATTTGTGCTGCTCGGTTTTGTGTAATCGGAGGCTGCAGTTATTGTTAGAGCCCACACTAAAGAGAGAGAGGGAGAGAGAGAGAGAGAGAGAGAGAGGGAGAGAAAAATAGGAAACAGTTTCGCAAACATTTTTGATCAACAGCAAATGTAGCTAAACTAAACAATTGCGAGCGGCGCTAAACTTTTGCCCAGCCCTCAGCCACGCCCCACACTCCACGCTCCACCCCCTGACTGTCTGCAACTTTTTTTTGGGTGCATAATGTGTGCACATATGTGACTGTGTGTGTGGGTGTGGGTGTGTGCCACTTGGGAGAATTGTGTAAACTTTTATAATTATTAGCAACAAATGAGCAGTGACAGAGCACTCTTGCAGTCAGTGTAACTTTGGCCAGACAGGACACTGTGTCCCGTTCCCAGTTGCAGGCACAGAAATCACAAATGATTCCTGCCCGCTCTGGCTCAATATAAAAGTTTTAACTACCTGACTATTCGTACAACTATATAGAGGTATGTGTGTGTGTGTGTCTGTGTGTGAGCCAGACACTAAGAAATAGTGTCCCAATCAAAAGTCCTATAAAGTTTTGAATGCTCTAAGTGCGGGGTGGAGCGATAAAAAAAGAACAACAAAAAAACTCTCTAATGCCAGTCCGAGTCGAGCAAGTTTTTATGGAATGTTTTTTAGGAACAGTGCATTAAATGCATGTTAACATATTTTAATGCCAACTTTAAATTGGTGAAATATGCAAGTAAGAGAGCTCTGTCTGCATTTCGGACCCAAAGACAAACTGAAATTGAAGCAATTCCCAGTAAATGTGGCTGGGCTAAAGAGCAACTTAAGTAGATTAAAACAAATCTGAGCAGTTGCAGTCGGGCAGCACTGACTGCATGATACTCACTCTTGCCTTAACTTTAAAATATCGTAGAATAATGATTTTTCTGGCTTAGCACGTCCTTATAAATTTAATGAATCATATTAAAGATATCATAATTGCACACACATCTTTTATACATTTAGAATTTATATTTGTATGTAGCAAATTCAATAAAATATTTGCTTGAAAACAAAGTTCCCCATTTTGAGCAAGACTGTAAAAAAATGACATTTTGTACTGTTCATAAAAATAGCAGGCGAAGCCAAAAATTGTTAAATACTAAAAAATATTGTACAATAATTTTGCTCCCAACGATGCCTTTACATAGCTGTCAACAACAAAACAAAGCTTATGGCAGTTTTGATTTTAGCTACATTCATTCAGTTCCTCTTGACGAGGCAACATCAGCATCAAATTTTCAAGCGCTTGCTTAGAAAATAATTTTTGTCTTAAAACGGAAGTAGAAAGTCTACAGCTAAGGAAGAAGTCTAGCCGTATATTTTTAGAATACAGTAGAATCTGGCTATACCGAAACCGGTTATAGCGTGCGTACGAAAATTCAGGTCCGCAGACAAACGTAGATGAGCAAACTTATACGGCTATATAGCGTCTTCCGGGTATATCGGCGGTCCCTTGAGCGTCGCTATAACCGGTTTCTGCTGTGTATTTAGAACCGACTTAAAGCATTGCAGTTCCGTGAAGATGCAGCTGGATCGCCGTAAAGAGCTCTGCACTGCAAATGCGAAATTCTTCCAGATCTGCGGCGACTATTTCCTGGGCATCCTGCCTTGGTCAGGTGGTCTTAGACTGCTTTGGAGCGCATGTCAAATGATGATTGCAGATAAAGGATGGATGAAGCTGCCAGCCTCTTCACGGTCCTCAGTGGACCTCCATTGCCTGTACCAGGCATACGTCCATAATTGGTCATTTCCCCTCGTCTTCAGCCCCTCAAGACCATTCCATTTTTTATTTATTTATTTCCTTATTTTTGTATACATTTTATAATAATAAAAATACCTTCGACACCCCACAAAATCGATGTGTGAACATTTATGTAGTTGAAATGTTATTTCAAGTAAATGCCAAACAAATCGAAATTCATTTCTCAACACTGCTTTTTGTTCTCGCTTTTATTGCGTTTGCCCCTTGTGGCATTATCCAGCACTCGCTACGTGTCAAAATCGATTAAAAACAGACGGAAAAGTGCAGAGCAAGCAGCGTAAGTGCACAGTGCGCAACATTTTAAGATCATGACGCGGAATATGGAGAAAAATCATAAGCAATCGAAGAAGTCCGGAGCCACGCCGAGCAATGCCGATAAGCAACTAGAGCAGGAGGTGTTGCATGGCGAACACTACGAGCAGAAGAACTCAAAGCACAAGCGAAGACACAAACATGAACTCTCCGAATCGGAAAGCTCGTCCTTTACAGTGTTAAGTCCACTTACAGTTTCGAGTCCGGAGACGGCACAGCCATCAGAGCCATCAGTGCCATTAGAGCCATCAGAGCCATCAGAGCCATCAGAGCCGCAGCAGCTGCTTAATAAACCGTGGCTAAGAGGTACGCGGCTGGATGAAGCACCAGTGGAAAAACCGTCTCTGGAAGCACCGCTGCTGGATTCGCGGCCGGAAGCACCGTGGGAAGAGGCACCGCGGCAAGGGTTATCGCGGCTGGAGGCACTGCGGCGGGACGCACTGCGGCGGGCGGAACTGCGGCAGCAAGCACAGTGGCTCTGCCGTGATCCGTCCGACAAAGAGTAATAACTATAACAAGTCTTTCTATTTAATATATGTATTAATATATATTCTAATAGACAAGCAGCTTGGCGCGAAAATGTAGAGCAGCTACCTGTGGCCTACGTCTTTACCTATTCCGAGCTGGGTTTTGGGTTGTCCGGCTCCAGGGTGGAGCGCCTCAGACCCCCACCCCGCCGCTATTCGAGCTTCGTCATTCCCCAGCTGGAAACCTCCGAGCCAATTGCTGTCTGTAAGGCTAAGGCAAGGACCGTTGAAGAGATGCCAGCCAGCGATAATATGGACTGGATGCACGGCCAGCGCTCTGAGGACTCATCGCCCGAAGCGAAACCCGATGCACCCCGTCTGCCCACGTCGCAGGAGCTTTGGAAGAGGTACGAGGCGTTGCACCGAGGCGAAACAGCCGAGTGGCCACTTTGCTGTTTACTAGGTTCGAGGAGTACACATGAGCCGCCCTCCACGCCCTCACCGTTGCCCTCGCCCGCGTTTCAGTTTGCGCCGAGCCCCGAAAGAGAATGCGAGACCCTCTTCACCCTGGCCCAGAAGGCTGACATCGATACAGCCATCGCGTCCATCGACAACGACAAATTCCCCCACAGAGACGAGTGGGAAAGGAATCTGGAAGTGCTGCAGCAGGATGTGAGCTGTATGAGCATACAATTCGAGAGCATGGATCTCAGCCTGGAAGAGGAGCGGGCCCTGTTGGAATTCATAAAGTCGAACCGCCTGCAAACGCCACTAAGCGACATCAAAAATTACGAAAAGTTGCTGAACTTGGCCAGAAACGAGGAGAAAATAAAAGAGCTGCGTGATACGCTGAGGCCCCAGATATTGAAACAGATGAGGAGCAACAGGTGGATGAGACCAGCTGCAATGGCAGTGATAGAGTCTCTGGAGCCAGATATAGAGCTGCCGGCACTGACACCCGACCCGCCACCCAATCCGCCACACAACCCGCCTCCACAAACACCACCACTACCCCCACCGCAACCACCGCAACCACCGCAACCACTGCCACCACGGCCACCACCGCCGCCGGCACCGTTGCAGAGAATAACTGCAACTGCAACTGTGGAAATTTCAGAGGTCAATCCGCCCATCGTGGTCAACAATGAGGATCTGGAGAAGGCCATCGAGTCGATAATTATTGTGGAGCCGGCGGCGGAGCAGCTACAGCCGGTAAATATCAATGAGTTGATTATATTGGAGGACACAGCGGAGAATCGGCCCACCGGCGAGGCAACGGATCAGCCGGTGATAGTGAGTGTGGGGGGGCTGAAGCCGGAGGACAAGGTCGTGCAGGAGTGGCTGCAACAGGTGGGCCACGATCTGTCGCTCGTGGTGCAAACCCGGATCGAGTCGATGCCCGCCAGTGAGCAGCCAACGGCAGAGCCCATCGATTTCGAGGCAAAGATCAGCGAGTGCAGCCAGCTGCAGCCCAAGGTCAAGCCGGCAGTGGCAAAGGCGGACGCGGGGCAGTGGGAGAGCAGCTATAAGCGCCGGCTGGAGGACTTTGATGAGATCGTGGACCAGAACATGAGCGAGTTTCGCGATCCGCAGAGCAAGCGGCTGCGCATGAAATTTCCATCGGAGCCCGTCAGGAGGAATCTGGAGAGCCTGAAGCGGGTGCTGCAAATGCCGGCGCTGCCCTCGCATCTCGATCAGCGCCTGCAGCAGCTGCGGATCCTGCGCCAGCCGAACAAGCGCAAGGTGGAGCGCACCAACATGTCCATCGAAATGAAGATGGTGCGGATGTACAGCACAGTGCAGGCGAATCGTCGCATCGATGTGAGCCAGCTGGCCCTGGAGCTGGATAATGCGATCTACAATAGTGATATCCAGGTGCTGCAGCAGAGCTACGAGGCCGGCCACATGGCCTGGATCTGGCAGACCGGCAGCATACTGATCGTCAATGCGCGCAGCAAGGCGCTGCTCCTGGACACCCAGCGGACTCTGCTGGCCAAGATTCTGGGTGCCGCCCAGACCATTCAGCTGCCCCACTGCAATGCCGTGCACTCCCAGATGGTGCACATCGCCCAGTTCACCTGGCAGATCAACATCGAGGAGTTCAGCCAATCGTATTCATTGAGCGCCGAGCCGATGCACGATAGCGCCAGGTACGCCCACTACGTGAACAAGACGGTGCCCGGCGTGGTGGCCAAGGTGTACGAGAGTGGTGCCATTCACGTCTACGCGATGACCTCATCCCTGGCCGACACCATGCTGGAGAAGCTCTACCTGCTCACCGCCAACCATCGCAAGCCCAAGTCGACGGCGACTGTGGCCCCCCGGCCCAAGCCCGAATGCAACGGCACATTCATATCACTGTTTCCCACTTGACCACATGCATATGTAGCTTCTCAATTGCCAGTGAAATACACTCAGCCAAACTACAACTAATAAAGAATTTTTCATAGTCCTCTACTCTTTCACGTTGAGTTCAAGAGAAACCCGTTGATTTAAAGAGCGCGCTGAATGGAATGGCACGCAGAAAGCTCGCTCGCTCGCTGCAGAGAGTCGAGTAGATGCTCTCTCGCCCTCTTGCTGCGTGTATTGCTCTCTCGGCTGAGCTTTTGGCAGCTGGCATCGTGGCATCGTGTCAGGCCGCAGCGCTTTTTGGGTTAAAGTCGTGAGTGCTGGCCCATCAAATATGCCATGCGACGGACAACAGGATTTGCGGAGCGCTGGAATTTAATTCATAAGTTAAGTGGCGTGTCCTCGGCCGTATATAGCCAAGGTTAAGTGTGGCTCGCTGCAGCGAAACACGTCAGCACCGACCGACCGACCGACCGACCGTCCGACCGTCCATCCGTCCGAGCGAGTCCCGTTCTGAGGCCCGATTCCTGTCGCCCACTCGCTTAGCGTGTGGGTGTTATTGCCTCTGCCCTCGAGTGGCTTCTGCTGTTAAGGTTTTGCTGCTTGAACACGAAACCGCATGCCCCCTGAAACGTAGAAGACCGCTCCGGCGCAACTTCAACAATTGCCTGGAAATATAATACATGGCTCCCATTGTCTGGGCTGTTTTGGCCATTGTCTGCAGGGCTAAAAGCGTTTCGATTGAATCTGTTTGGCAATGTGTGAGCGCGACAAACAAATTAAGCAAATGACACCGCGAACGAAGCCCTGACCAGCACTAATAGCAACAACAACAACAAGACCGACAACAACAACAACAACAACAATAACATAATCAGACCTTGTCACGCCCACAACAAATGCAAATGCCGCCCCTTACCCACACAATCCCTAGCGATGATTTGCATAAAGAAATAACCCAAAAGGCGATTGGGCCTGGCTGACCTTTTGTATGCCAATTCGAATGGGCGCATGCCCCACCCATTCGGCTGTCCCTCTTTCTGGTTTTTATCGACCTTTTTGATTTGCTTGACACGTTTCAAGCCAACCTACTCGACACTCGACACTCGACACCTACGAATACACAAAAAGCAATGCAGCAAATATTGTAGTAATCAAAAATGCAAATATCACTACGTGAATTGTAAAATATCTCCAATTTGTTTTGCGCTTCTTTTACAGGGTATGTGCATATATTGTATGTATACCCTGGTAGCCGGAGTTTGGGTTAGGCATAGCCCGGAGATAGACATAAATCTGCCGTTGCTTATCACAAAAAGTTAATTGCTTTCCCGTGCTCTCTATTAATTATATTCCATAATTTGTTTAGCCTAATTAGCGGCAGACAGGCGAACAGGATGAGTCGCCTTAGCAAGGACGTTGCCTCGGCCAAAGGTCGGAGTGGGCACGATTTCGAGTGGATCATTAGCAGCAACTCGAATACAAACAGAATTTTGCAATTGGGTCGTTGAAAGTGAATTTGGACATAAATTTATATTCAAATTTATATTTTCTACATTGCAATTAACTATTTTGAGGGCGTCTGTTAGATAGGAAAATGGATAGTAAAATGTATAGTCAGTCATAAATATTTATTTATTTATTACTAGATCCTACAGTAAAATCTTATTTACTCATAAAAGTCTTAGCTAGGCTTAAATATATTTCTATAATTCCATGCATAGAAGAACTTAACTTATTTCCATATAAATTATTTTTTATATTTTAATTGATAGAAAAATTCAATTGAAAATATTCAGCGTTGGTAGAAAAATCTGTTCAAAATTATGTAGTTATTTTATTTTATGTGTTCTTTAGCAGTGGAGAAATTTAAGTTTTTTATATACTATTATATATATATATATATATATTTTTTTTTTATGTAAGTACTACTTATATTTATACTACTTTTATTATATTTTATATATACTTTTAATTTTAATTTATATTTATTTTAATTTAATTTTTAAGATAAACTAATAATATTTGTTTTAGAAAATTAAGTTTAAATTGGTTTGCTATTGTCATTTAAAATTTATTTAAATTTAACTATTCACAAAAAAAAAAAATTAATAAATTATATATAAAATAATTCTTTTAAAATTATATTATTATATTGCGGCTACTCGAATTATGTTTATTTATTTAAAAAACTTGCATTCATATTATATAAAACAAATGCATTATTATATTACGGCTACACGAATCATGTGTATTCAAAAAATAAATAAAAATGCAAAGGTAAAATTTTATATTGCATAGTAAATTTAATTTAATTAAATTTAGAATTTTAAAATTAAAATTTAATTGTATAGTAGTAGAATTGAAAATATCCTCATTTTGGGGATATTAATTTATATGAAAGCTATTCATAATCACAATATATGCTGATATGTATAATTTGAATATTAATATAATTTGGTTTTACCTCACTTTACTTACTGACACCTATCTATTGACTCTATATATATAATCATATCATATATCATATTCAAATCTAATTCAATTTTGTAAAACTTTGCTTGCTTACAAATCGGTTTACTTGCCAAGTAAGTTTCAAGTAGCTCCACAATTCTCACCTTTCTACCTAGATGTAGGTATATCCATCCGCATTTGCATATATCCAGCGCTAATCAAATTATCAACAAAAACTTTTGCTCAACATTATTATAATGTGTAGCTGTCGCCATTTATCAAATTTCTTTACTTAACATGCAGACAACAAATTTAAAAAAAAAAAAAAAAAAAAAAAATGGGTAACTTGTTTACATAAATACATGAATTCTACTTTTTGGCTAGTCCATGTCGCCAGCCATGGAGATGCAGTCGCCATTCGGAGTTTGTTTTGGGCTGGGCGCGTGATTTTTTAATGCAAAATCCGTGTAGTGTTGCGCGCTGCCAAGTTGTTTGGCTGGGCGGGGAGGGGAGGCGTGTGCTTACTCGCGTAGGTTAACAAAGGGCCATGTACCGTTGCTTGTTTTTGCCATTAACAGCAATTACAAATGGCAAACAAAAACGCAAAATGGGCGGCCAACGCGCTGCCCGGACAAGGACGAACTTTTAATTATTTAGAGGCGAACGCGAAAGTCGCACAGTTTTTCACACAACTCTGGTTGCAGTTGCCAGTTTGGGCCATGGCTGTGACTACCCCCATTCCCCACCCGTTGGCCAGGTAAATTCAATTACGCAGCTGCTGTCATTGTAGTTCGGTTTTTGTAATTACAAACAACTTCACCAAGTTGCAACTAATCAAATTACTCGACTGCCGACTCGACTGCCCCCGCCCGCCATTCGCGCAGCTCTGGCTGAGCCTAAACCTATGCGCGGGGCCAAGCAATAAGCGATAACATATGGCGGGGATTTGGCACTGCTTTGCTCGCATGCTAAGGATTTTATCGTCTATCAGCAAGCGCGAGCCCAAAAATGGCTTTTGAAATTGTGCATCAATGCATGAAATGCGCCATGAAAGCATTTCAGATAAACTCGCGAAACTAACAAATAACCATGTGGAAAAGCCACGCGCAAGAGTTTAAAGCCATGTGAGTGAAAGAGGCAGAGAGAGAGGGAGAGAGAGCTAGAGTGAGGCAGAGCATGTGAGTGTATGCTAAGTAAACAGTTTTCAAACATTTAGGCAATTTAAGGGATATGCAGTCGATGATGACGATAGCTTGAAATAGCTTGAGTCTCCGCTTACAACAGCAGCCAGGAAGCAGCTCCATAAGCAACAGCAGTAAGCAAAGGCAGCCTAGGCAACGGAGCAGTGGAAATTCCACGAGAATAAAGCACATTGCTGGAGCCGAAGCAGCGCTCTAACTTGGAGCAACTGAACGCCACAACAACTGAACGACATCCAGCAACAGCAGCACCTAATGAGTCCCCAGATAACAGGGCAAAGCTAAAAGTTGATTTAAAAATATAAATTGCAGCATTACAAATTGTGTAGTTGCATTTTCACTTGTGGCTGAACATTTTCCAAAAAAAAAAAAAAACTTCATGAAATCGAAAATTGACCTTAAGTCTGAATTTGATGAATTTTAGGGCGTACGACGTGATTTACATTAATCAATGGGAAATAACAGTAAAAAGCATGCAAAGTGTTAATGGCTACAAAATGTTTAAACTTTAACTGTGTTTACCAACTGCCTCTGCATTCCAATGAACCACATGACTCACAACTGAATGAAGACGGATTTTGGGTATAAATATGGACTGCCAGCTGCAGTGGGTTATCAATCAGTCCTCAGCTACTCCCAACAGCAGCACCCCCAACAAATCCTCAACATGTTCAAATACGTAAGTATAACCAAAGGAATATCCCTGCAATCCGAAACTCAACTCCAATTGTAACCAGGCCGTTGTCATCTTCGTCGTCGTCGCCGCCGTCTCTGCCAAGCCTGGTCTGCTCCTGGGCAGTCCGTTGGCCTACAGTTCACCAGTTGTGGCTGCTGCTCCTGCTGCAGTAGTTGCTGCTCCGGCTCCTTACGTGACGGCCACCAGCAGCCAGGTCATCGCCCGCAACTACAATGGCATCGCCGCTGCTCCTGTGATCGCTGCTGCTCCAGTTGCTGCTCCAGTCATCGCCAAGTACGCTGCTGCTCCTTTGGCTGCCCCATTGGCTGCTCCTGTTGCTGCTCCAGTCATTGCGAAATATGCCTCTACTCCACTGGCTGCTCCTCTGGCCTACAGCTCACCCCTGACCTACGCCGCTGCTGCTTCCCCTTTTCTGTTTTAAGAATATCTCGCTTAAATTAAATAAACAAAAAGACTACTGAAATATTTATTGTTTCATATGGGAAATGCAAATTTTATTGTTGCTGGGCAAATATTTTTCGTTTTTATTAGCTGCTGTGTCCAAAATCCATAATGAAATTAAATATATACCGATTTATACAATTAACAGCAACAAAAAGCCAAAAGTATATAGACTTGAAACATACGCAATATTATAGTTTCTTCTTGATTTTACATTTAAATTAAAATTGTTTTTAAATTTTTGTAAATAAGTATGGGTTAGACCTTTAAGTTTTTAATAAAAAAATTTGATAACTTCATTGTTGATTTAAGGAAAATTCTCTTATATACCCTGAACCAATTCAAAATGGGAAATCAAGGTATTATGGTTTTGTTTTTAAGGGATTGATGGCACCATTATTTAGGTGAATTATGAATTATAATAAATCAAAAATAACTAAATTTCAAATTCAAATTTAGGATTCAATAAAAAAAAAAAAAAAATAAATAAATAAATAATAATAATAACAATAATAATATTTGAGCTCAATGCATTTCAAGTAATATATTCTGATAATTTGTGAAATGATTTTATTGCAATCCACTCTTCACCAAACTTAAACTTATCAGAGCCTTATATCTAAGATAAAACGAAATTCATTAAATTTTATGTCCATCTTTTATTTCATTCATTTAATTGCAGTCTCGATGATCACAGTTGCATAACTTAGAGTAAGAGGCGTGCTGGGGCAGCATAGCCAAGGGGAGCACTGTAGGCCAGGGGAGCAGCAAATGGAGCCGCCACATACTTGGAGATCACTGGAGCAGGAGCAGCCAGAGGCGCACTCACATAGCTGGCAAACACTGGAGCAGCGGCTATTCCATTATAGTTGCGGGCGAACACCTGGCTACTGGAAGAGGTGACATATGGGGCAGGAGCAGCAATCAGTGGAGCACTATAAGCGAGGGGCGCACCCAGAAGACCTGGCTTGGCAGCAGCGCACGCGATGATGGCAAGGATAACAACGGTCTGCAAAGAAGAACAAAAATATTAATCATTATAAATATAAATTTGAGTGAAATGAAATAAATATTCAACTTACGAATTTGAACATGTTGAATGGATTCGATTTAGTTCTTAGTCTGAAGAGAGCTAAAAAGTCTTTGATGACCTGCAACAGTTCGAGCTGTGGTATTTATACCAAAAGAGGACTACGAGCTCGACCTTACAGTTGCATTTTGTCAATTCGTTGGCCCTACGACGTGTTATACATTAATCAATGGGACAGAGCAGAGGCGATAATGGCTACAAAATGTTAAACTCTAACTGTGTTTACCCACTGCCTCTGCATTCCAATGAACCACATGACTCACAACCGAATGAAGACGGATTTTGGGTATAAATATGGACTGCCAGCTGCAGTGGGTTATCAATCAGTCCTCAGCTACTCCTAACAGCAGCACCCCCAACAAATCATCAACATGTTCAAATACGTAAGTATAACCAAAGGAATATCTCCACAATCCGAAACTTATCTCTTTTTATGACCAGGCCGTTGTCATCCTCGCCATCGTCGCCGCCGTCTCTGCCAAGCCTGGTCTGCTCCTGGGCAGTCCATTGGCCTACAGTGCACCAGTTGTGGCTGCTGCTCCTGCTGCAGTAGTTGCTGCTCCGGCTCCTTACGTGACGGCCACCAGCAGCCAGGTCATCGCCCGCAACTACAATGGCATCGCCGCTGCTCCTGTGATCGCTGCTGCTCCAGTTGCTGCTCCAGTCATCGCCAAGTACGCTGCTGCTCCTTTGGCTGCCCCATTGGCTGCTCCTGTTGCTGCTCCAGTCATTGCGAAATATGCCTCTACTCCACTGGCTGCTCCTCTGGCCTACAGCTCACCCCTGACCTACGCCGCTGCTGCTTCCCCTTTTCTGTTTTAAGAATATCTCGCTTAAATTAAATAAACAAAAAGACTACTGAAATATTTATTGTTTCATATGGGAAATGCAAATTTTATTGTTGCTGGGCAAATATTTTTCGTTTTTATTAGCTGCTGTGTCCAAAATCCATAATGAAATTAAATATATACCGATTTATACAATTAACAGCAACAAAAAGCCAAAAGTATATAGACTTGAAACATACGCAATATTATAGTTTCTTCTTGATTTTACATTTAAATTAAAATTGTTTTTAAATTTTTGTAAATAAGTATGGGTTAGACCTTTAAGTTTTTAATAAAAAAATTTGATAACTTCATTGTTGATTTAAGGAAAATTCTCTTATATACCCTGAACCAATTCAAAATGGGAAATCAAGGTATTATGGTTTTGTTTTTAAGGGATTGATGGCACCATTATTTAGGTGAATTATGAATTATAATAAATCAAAAATAACTAAATTTCAAATTCAAATTTAGGATTCAATAAAAAAAAAAAAAAAATAAATAAATAAATAATAATAATAACAATAATAATATTTGAGCTCAATGCATTTCAAGTAATATATTCTGATAATTTGTGAAATGATTTTATTGCAATCCACTCTTCACCAAACTTAAACTTATCAGAGCCTTATATCTAAGATAAAACGAAATTCATTAAATTTTATGTCCATCTTTTATTTCATTCATTTAATTGCAGTCTCGATGATCACAGTTGCATAACTTAGAGTAAGAGGCGTGCTGGGGCAGCATAGCCAAGGGGAGCACTGTAGGCCAGGGGAGCAGCAAATGGAGCCGCCACATACTTGGAGATCACTGGAGCAGGAGCAGCCAGAGGCGCACTCACATAGCTGGCAAACACTGGAGCAGCGGCTATTCCATTATAGTTGCGGGCGAACACCTGGCTACTGGAAGAGGTGACATATGGGGCAGGAGCAGCAATCAGTGGAGCACTATAAGCGAGGGGCGCACCCAGAAGACCTGGCTTGGCAGCAGCGCACGCGATGATGGCAAGGATAACAACGGTCTGCAAAGAAGAACAAAAATATTAATCATTATAAATATAAATTTGAGTGAAATGAAATAAATATTCAACTTACGAATTTGAACATGTTGAATGGATTCGATTTAGTTCTTAGTCTGAAGAGAGCTAAAAAGTCTTTGATGACCTGCAACAGTTCGAGCTGTGGTATTTATACCAAAAGAGGACTACGAGCTCGACCTTACAGTTGCATTTTGTCAATTCGTTGGCCCTACGACGTGTTATACATTAATCAATGGGACAGAGCAGAGGCGATAATGGCTACAAAATGTTAAACTCTAACTGTGTTTACCCACTGCCTCTGCATTCCAATGAACCACATGACTCACAACCGAATGAAGACGGATTTTGGGTATAAATATGGACTGCCAGCTGCAGTGGGTTATCAATCAGTCCTCAGCTACTCCTAACAGCAGCACCCCCAACAAATCATCAACATGTTCAAATACGTAAGTATAACCAAAGGAATATCTCCACAATCCGAAACTTAACTCTTTTTATGACCAGGCCGTTGTCATCCTCGCCATCGTCGCCGCCGTCTCTGCCAAGCCTGGTCTGCTCCTGGGCAGTCCACTGGCCTACAGTGCACCAGTTGTGGCTGCTGCTCCTGCTGCAGTAGTTGCTGCTCCGGCTCCTTACGTGACGGCCACCAGCAGCCAGGTCATCGCCCGCAACTACAATGGCATCGCCGCTGCTCCTGTGATCGCTGCTGCTCCAGTTGCTGCTCCAGTCATCGCGAAATATGCTGCTGCTCCATTGGCAGCTCCAGTTGCTGCTCCAGTCATCGCCAAGTACGCTGCTGCCCCATTGGCTGCTCCTCTGGCTTATAGCAGTCCCCTGGCCTACAGCTCGCCTTTTGCTTATGCTGCCCGCGCTCCAGTTCTTTTGTAAGGACTCCTCATGTGACTGCAAATAAAACTTAAAATGCTTAATAACTGAAACTTATTGATGGAATTCAAACTGCTGTGGGGCACCTTCATTTGCTTCGGTATTGGAGTCACGTACTCAGGGGAAAACATTTGTTCACAACGTTGTCCAAATAATTGATGCCGAATGTTTCGTGTGGCATTGATATTTCGCATGTGTGTCAAGGTCTCAAAGGGCTGGCTTGCCAAGGTCTCCACAGTTTAATGAACTCTGAAGCAAACGGTTAATTGAGAGACGAAATAATGAGTCAACGCGAAAACATGGTTATACACACATACATATATCTATAAATATTTATAATTGAATCTCAGATAAAAGAATATTTATTGCATTATCACTTTTAATGGAAATTATGTATTATGTTTATTTTATTTTAATTCTAATGCTTTAATATTTGCAAATTTAACATACTAAATATATGAATGATTTTTTATTATTATAGTTTTACAACTTAAAATTTTCAAAATATTTAAAAAATTTTCATGATATTGTATACATTCTTTGATGTTAAATCATTTGATTATTTTTTATTATTTGCATCTCTTAGTTTTTAATTTTTTTATTTTGCCGAGTAAAATTATTTTCCTTACCGTACAGAATATTTGTAATAATAGGAGTAAATTGGCAAAAAAAAGAAAAAATAATAATAATAATAAAAATAATTTTTTATGGGTATAATTATTCATTTAATGCATTGTATGAGAAAATTTCCAATTCTTTCCAATGAATTGATTACCTAAAATTTTAGAAAAATTCAAATATTTATTTATATCTGAATCAGTCCAACAAAATTGGCACAGTGCCTCAATGTCGAGCATTTCAAATAAAAAAAAATTATTATTACGATTTAATTTAAGCGTTATTTATTAAAATATTCCCAAAAATTAATTTCTTCATTTTACAAAAGAACTGGAGCACGGGCGCCATAAACCAAAGGTGAACTGTAGGCCAGGGGACTGCTATAAGCCAGAGGAGCAGCCAAAGGAGCAGCAGCATATTTCGCGATGACTGGAGCAGCGACTGGAGCAGCAGCGATCACAGGAGCAGCGGCGATGCCATTGTAGTTGCGGGCGATGACCTGGCTGCTGGTGGCCGTCACGTAAGGAGCCGGAGCAGCAACGACTGCAGCAGGAGCAGCAGCCACAACTGGTGCGCTGTAGGCCAACGGACTGCCTAGGAGCAGACCAGGCTTGGCAGAGACGGCGGCGACGACGGCGAGGATGACAACGGCCTGGTAATAATAGGAGCTGAGTTTCTGATTGCAGGGATATTCCTTTGGTTATACTTACGTATTTGAACATTTTGAGGATTTGTAGGTGGTGCTGCTGTTGGGAGTAGCTGAGGACTGATTGATAACCCACTGCAGCTGGCAGTCCATATTTATACCCAAAATCCGTCTTCATTCAGTTGTGAGTCATGTGGTTCATTGGAATGCAGAGGCAGTGGGTAAACACAGTTAGAGTTTAACATTTTGTAGCCATTATCGCCTCTGCTCTGTCCCATTGATTAATGTATAACACGTCGTAGGGCCAACGAATTGACAAAATGCAACTGTAAGGTCGAGCTCGTAGTCCTCTTTTGGTATAAATACCACAGCTCGAACTGTGACTTTTTAGCTCTCTTCAGACTAAGAACTAAATCGAATCCATTCAACATGTTCAAATTCGTAAGTTGAATATTTATTTCATTTCACTCAAATTTATATTTATAATGATTAATATTTTTGTTCTTCTTTGCAGACCGTTGTTATCCTTGCCATCATCGCGTGCGCTGCTGCCAAGCCAGGTCTTCTGGGTGCGCCCCTCGCTTATAGTGCTCCACTGATTGCTGCTCCTGCCCCATATGTCACCTCTTCCAGTAGCCAGGTGTTCGCCCGCAACTATAATGGAATAGCCGCTGCTCCAGTGTTTGCCAGCTATGTGAGTGCGCCTCTGGCTGCTCCTGCTCCAGTGATCTCCAAGTATGTTGCGGCTCCATTCGCTGCTCCCTTGGCCTACAGTGCTCCCCTTGGCTATGCTGCCCCAGCACGCCTCTTACTCTAAGTTATGCAACTGTGATCATCGAGACTGAAATTAAATGAATGAAATAAAAGATGGACTTAAAATTTAATGAATTTCGTTTTATCTTGGATATAAGGTTCTGATAAGTGTAACTTGGTGGAAAGTGGATTGCAATAAAATCATTTCACAAATTATCAGAATATATTACTTGAAATGCTTTGAGCTCAAATATTAATATTATTATTATTTATTTATTTTTTTTATTGAATCCTAAATTTGAATTTGAAATTTAGGTTTTTTTGATTTATGATAATTCATAAATTCACCTAAATAATGGTGCCATCAATCCCTTAAAAACAAAACCATAATACCTTGATTTCCCATTTCGAATTGGTTCAGGGTATATAAGAGAATTTTTTTTAAATCAAGAATGAGTTATCAAATTTTTTATATTAAAAACTTAAAGGTCTAACCCATACTTATTTACAAAAATTTAAAAACAATTTTAATTTAAATGTAAAATCAAGAAGAAACTATAATATTGCGTATGTTTCAAGTCTATATACTTTTGGCTTATTGTTATAATTGTATAAATCGGTATGTATTTAATTTCATTATGGATTTTGGACACAGCAGCTAATAAAAACGAAAAATATTTGCCCAGCAACAATAAAATTTGCATTTCCCATATGAAACAATAAATATTTCAGTAGTCTTTTTGTTTATTTAATTTAAGCGAGATATTCTTAAAACAGAAAAGGGGAAGCAGCAGCGGCGTAGGTCAGGGGTGAGCTGTAGGCCAGAGGAGCAGCCAGTGGAGTAGAGGCATATTTCGCAATGACTGGAGCAGCAACAGGAGCAGCCAATGGGGCAGCCAAAGGAGCAGCAGCATACTTGGCGATGACTGGAGCAGCAACTGGAGCAGCAGCGATGACTGGAGCAGCGGCGATGCCATTGTAGTTGCGGGCGATGACCTGGCTGCTGGTGGCCGTCACGTAAGGAGCCGGAGCAGCAACTACTGCAGCAGGAGCAGCAGCCACAACTGGTGAACTGTAGGCCAACGGACTGCCCAGGAGCAGACCAGGCTTGGCAGAGACGGCGGCGACGACGGCGAGGATGACAACGGCCTGGTTACAATTGGAGTTGAATTTCGGATTGTGGAGATATTCCTTTGGTTATACTTACGTATTTGAACATGTTGAGGATTTGTAGGTGGTGCTGCTGTTGGGAGTAGCTGAGGACTGATTGATAACCCACTGCAGCTGGCAGTCCATATTTATACCCAAAATCCGTCTTCATTCAGTTGTGATTCGTGTGGTTCATTGAAATGCAAAGGCAGTTGGTAGACTTAGTTAAAGTTTTACATTTCGTAGTCATTATCGCGTGGCTCTTTGTGTTATTTCCCACTGATTAATGTATATCACGTCGTGAGACTAAAAATGCGAAAAGTGCAGCTTAAGGTCAATGTTGTTGAGTTCCTTGCAGTTGAGCTAGGAATATTTCTTTTCTTGTGTCTGTCTATTTATTTGATTTTATTTTTATTTTTGGTCATTTCGTAAGCTATACGCATTTATATTGATTATTCGTTTTTATGCTACAGCAGCATTTGTGGTTGCACCTTAAGTTAAATACTCGCCTCTGTTTCAAGAACTTTCGATGTGATGTAACATGCTGAATATATATAAAGAAAAAAATATGTAATCTTTGAATTTATGTCAACTTTGCGTATTTCTGTGCATCCATTGCTTATTCTAATTGGAATTGCGGCTCGGCCATAAACAAAAGGTCCGTAACGGCAACGACCGTTGGCCAATTGGATTGCAGGTCACGTAGGCCACGTTAAAAATATTGTCAACACTGGCGAAGCGACGCGTGACATTAAAGTGTCCAAAAGCAACTTTGAATTTGTTTTGAAAAAAGACATGCAATTATGTCAAGGTCATGGGGAAATGGACAGCAAACCGTTAACTGAAAGACAAAGCCCGAATTTAATTATAGTAAATAAAGTGCATATGGAATTTGTGACAGATCAATTATATGTATATAAAAAAAAAAGTCAAAGGTTAAAAACTGCAGTTGAATTGTTTAGTTGAAGAATTTAAAAAATTTTATTTTATGTATAATAGAATTTTGAGATACTAAGAATAGGATCAGATATAATAGAAATGTCTTATACTTTTACGACAATGACTTGTTAATACTTAAATATATTTTTGTAAATAAATCATTGAACAGAACAAAATTTTTATTGAATAAACTAAACTAAAACTTAATTAAAACAAAATAATTTTTTTTTTTATTTTAATGTTTTTTTTAATGTTTTTTAGATCACTTTACAGTACTCAACCCCTAGTTTTATAAAGAATACTGAATTTACATATGGATGCTTACCTAGCAGAACGTTAAATTAAAAACCTAATTAAATCATATAACATATATTTTTAAATTTATATTATGCATTTGTGAATGATCTGCAGCTGGGATCTATTAGGAGTTTTATGAAATAAATGTAGTTTCTCTAATTGAATTTATAATATAATATATATCTATTTTATTTATTTTTTTTTTGTTACGAAAATTTTAAATAAACCTTAGAACTATTTGTCCAAGGCCATTGGGCTATAAATATAATAATATAATTCCTTAAGGCTTGTAGAGCTTATCCATTAAATATTGTTCCAAATTTATCATAAATATTAACAATTTTTTTTTTTTTAATTTGTTTAATAGTTATTTAATTACATATTAGTTACATTTTTACATCGAATCACAGAATACATTTTGTTTAACCCAAGAGCGGCGCTGGAGCAGCAGCATAGCTCAGCGGTGCCAAAGGTGCAGCGGCGTATCTGGCGTACAGTGGAGCTGCCAGGGGAGCCGCAGCGTACTTGGCAATCAGAGGTGCAGCCAGGGGAGCAGCTGCGTACCTAGAAATCAAAGGAGCAGCCAGAGGAGCAGCCAGAGGAGCAGCCAGAGGAGCAGCGATGGGTGCTGCTAGAGGAGCAGCAAGAGGCGCCACAGCCCTGGCAACTGGAGCAACTGGTGCGACTGGAGCGATTGGAGCGACTGGAACCTGAGCAATCAAGGGAGCGGTGGCAATGCCATTGAAGTTCCTGGCCACCACTTGGCTGCTGGTCGCAGTTATGACAGGTGCAGGGGCAGCCAGGAGGGCGGCAGGAGCAGCGAGCGGTGCGTGCAGCAAACCTGGTTTGCCGGCGACGCAGGCAATCAGAGCGCAGAGGACAACGGCCTGAAGAGAGTGTAGAAGGACATGTGGAATGAGTAACAGGAGCAGGACAACATAATATGTAGACAACTTACGTATTTGAACATGTTGAGGGATTTCTGATTGCTTTTTGGAGTTGCCACTTGAAAAGCGAAACTGTGTTTGATGACATGTCTTCGTTTTCGATTTATTTTTATAGCAAATCAAAACGCACGTGACGGACGCGCAATAGAGAGAGAGAGAGAGAGAGAGAGAAAACAAAATGAAGAAGTCCAAAGAGAAGAAGACAGCAAAAAAATAAAAAAGTCTAAATTAGCATGCAGAACGCGCAGGCAAAGTAAAGCAAAGCCAAGCAGCCGAAACGCAGACGCACCTGGGCTAACTGTAACGGTAACTGTGTGGAGGCGTTGGCTAATATTGCAATTTGATTTTATTTTCAAGTGCATAAGCCTCAAGCTGCAAATGATCGGTAAAACTTTTGATGAATGAACAGCTAAGAATGAGAGATGATTGATAGGCTGATGAATTATAGAACAGAAATGCCAATATGTATTATATTATTTTTGCTTTCATTTCTGGTTGAATGTTACTATACTTCTTTCACTGTAATTCTCTGTATACATCTCTATCTCTCTCTCTCTCTCGATCGTTAGCTTTGCCTCTGTTTCCCTAATTTATACATTCTGTTTCAGCTATCCCTCCTTCCATTAATTCTATCTCTCGTATTCCATTTGTCTCTCTCCCGTTGATTTTCGACCAGTCTCTCTCTTTCTCTCCGTCCCCTTCTCACTTTTTGTCGAGATCATTATCTTTGACTTCTTTCTCAATTTGACTTTCACTCTCAATTTGTTTCTTTCATCAGTATTTTTACTTTCTCTCTCTCTCTCTCTCTCTCTATCTCTTTATCTCTCTCTGAATCTTTCTTCTGTGTCTTACCATTTCTTTCTCAGTTTTGCACTATCTCTCTTGCTCGCACTCACTTGCTCTTAATATACTTTTCTACTTCCACTGCTAATTGCTCTCTCTCTCTCCCTCTGTAGCTTTTATTCTCTCTCCCCTATAGTATTTATTTATAGCATTTAATCAATAGGTTCACTAAACCTTAAAACAAAATTGAATTGCATCAGCCTTGACCTGATAAAAATGTGTTCAACCAAATGAAACCAATTTTGTGTCAACAAGCTAAAATGTTTACTGCTCGTTTGTTTACACACACACATACACAAATATGTGTATTTGTGTGGGTGAGTGTATATATTTTTGCTGACCCGAACTGTGTGGGCGAGCAAATCATTTGAAGTTCGCTGTGGCCGCTTGAACGTGCTCAAAATGTATAATTGGTCGAATTTCTCTGAACCACCTGGAGCTGAATTGTGCTTTAAGTGTTTAGCATTTGGTTATAATATATTGCTGAAATAAATAAAAGAATCTATGTGAGGCAAAAATATCGGTAGCTGAATAAGGGAAATAACATTTATGTGAGATTTTAGATGAGAGATTTTATTGAGATTTATTTATGGGACATAAAATATTACTTAGTATTTACGTCAAGAATTACAGTTCGTACTGCTAGACTTTGTACACCTTTAAGATGCTTTGCAAATACACAAACACACACACACACAAATCACATTCGCCTTGGCATGTCAAGCGAGGGGGGTGTGTGTGGTAAATCCAGTTATGCCCTCGTCTGCTGCTTTGATCGTTTGCTCGGCTTAGCTTAGCACATCGGTTTATAGGAAATGACATGCAGAAAAATAATAGATAGGAAAAAATATAAATAAAATGCTGGCGTTTTTATTATGCGTTCACTGTCAGGCGACAGTGTCTGAGCAGTGCTTAGCCGACAGAAGCTCATCGCATTTGCCTCAAGTCGCAAAGACTCAAAGTTGACTCGAGGCAACAAATGCGGCGTCACATAGAGTTTTATAATAAAGAGATTATATAGCTAATAATTTTGTTATAAATAAGGAGTAGAATTTATGTATATAAAAATAATATATTACTAATATTGAAATTTTATTATTATTAAAATATCCCAAAAATAATATTTATATGATTTTAAAAATTTTGAATATAAACACGTGTAAATACATAATATATTTTTATATTCATAAATAATATTTTATAATTAAATTATTACATTATTACATTAAAAAAATTTAATTTGTGTTTAAATAAATATCTAAAATAAAATAAATTTCCAAATGTAATATTATTATTAAAATTTAAAAGATATTAATATTAAATTGAACAAGAAGAATATTTTTAGTAAGCATATTAAAATAAATATTGAAAGAAATCATTTTTATTAAAGCTAACAATTAAATACAGTTTCATTAAATTGAATACTTTAATTAAATATATATATATATACATACAAATATATACATTTTACTAGGTGTTTCTATTTGCTTTGAATGTGTTAAAAAAAGAAACTAGGTCCCAATTCAGATTTATTTCCAAATTAGTATTAAATATAAATCATAAAATTTGCAAGTTTCCCAATCAATTCAATTTCATGCACTTTGATTTTCATACAAATTTTGTATAATTAGCTGCGGCAATCGAAATTGGCTGCCCTTCGGGTTTTCGGCCACAGAGCGGGAGGCCCTCAAAGACATTGGCTGGAGCCAAGCAGCGGCTCAGCTACCAATTATAATGCCAGCACTTATAATGGGCAACGTGCTGGACGCAGGGCGCATTTTAAGTAGCCACGGCAGCAGCTCCATGCACGTATAAATATGCGGTGCATGGCCCCAGTTTGACATCAGTTAGCTTTTCGCTTTCAAGCCATCAAGCAAGCCAGCAAATCATACCCAACCAAACACGAATCAATTCAACATGTTCAAATACGTTAGTTTTCCATGGCTCTTGGATGCTTTGATGGGGTCTTTCAGCTAATCCTTTCTCTACATTCCACAGGCCGTTGTCATCTGCGCTCTGATTGCCTGCGCTGCCGCCAAGCCAGGTCTCTTGCACGCTGCACCTCTGCTGGCTCCCGCTCCCGTTCTGGCTGCACCTGCTCCTGTGGTCACGGCTGCCAGCAGCCAAGTGGTGGCCAGAACCTTCAATGGCATCGCAGCTGCTCCCGTGATTGCAGCTCCAGTTCCAGTGGCGCCAGTTGCTCCAGTTGTTCGCGCCGTGGCACCAGTCGCTGCTCCGCTGGCTGCTCCAGTTTTCCGACCAGTTGCTGCCCCATTGGCCACTCCATTCGCCGCTCCCCTCATCAGGACAGTCTCACCATACGCCGCTCCCTTTGCGTCGCCCTATGCAGCACCTGTGTTTGCCAAGTACACAGCTCCATTGGCTTATGGAGCAGCCCCACTTGGCTATGCCGCAGCTCCCGCATTGTGGTAGAGCAGCCAGCGCCCAGTAAGGATTAACAACCCATATAGGTGTGTGTGTGTATCCTCAATGACTGATAGCCTTTAATAAAAATCGTTCAACTTTGTATAAAAAGAAAGAAAATCGCTGCTTTTCCATTGTTTGTCTAGACCGCAGGGGTGGCCAATTTTTCGGTGCTTTATGGCTGGCCATAACAGCTCCATAATTGATTTTGCAACACTGAAAAATCGTTGGTAGCGAAAAGAGTTATACGAATATGAGGTGTGGCAGGGGCATATTTTCTAAGGGAGAATTGAGACGTAGAGGCATTGAAAACTTTCTTGTAGATCTTATTGGATATAATAGAAAAATATACTTCGATTTAATTTACATTTATTTCAAAATTCACACATTTAATTTAAAATAACAATTAACAATTAAGAAATATTTTTTCATATTTTTTCTAGTTTTAAGTTAGTGATGTCATAAAAATTTTGTTGTTCTGCAAAATGAATGAAATAATTAAAACAGTTTTTCGTTTTACATTTAGCTATAAATTTTCACTAGGCTTTCAACTCCTCATTTTACGTACAATATTTTGTTTTGTTTAATATTATTTTTTTGTATTAATATTACTTATACTTCTAGCTAAAAATTCCAAAAATTACGTGTTGTTTATTTTTATTTCTTTTTTTTTTTTTTTTTTTTTACAAAATTAATGCTTAAAAAATGCTAAAATCGCTTTGAAAAAATCAACAATTTAATTTTAATTTTTAGCAAATATAAATAGTAAATTATTCGTTTAATTGTAACTGAGCCTCTTGGTTTTAAATTGAAAATTGTATTTTTTTTGTTTATTAATTTATACACTTTTCGTATTTTTTAAATCCATTAAAAAAATCATTATTACGTAATTTATTTTTTATTTTGTCTGCCAACAATCGATATGGTCTTATAATTACTATTACTTTGAAACTTTTTTTTTAATATTTTTATTTTTTATTGTTTTAACAAACGTTATATAACATTTAACTTACTATTTTCACAATTTTTTTTATTTATTTTTATTTTATTTTTTAAATTTAAGTTTTACAGTGTATACAAAATTCTAAAGAAGAATTGCTTCGTTTTCTTTCTGAATGTCTGTGTGTGTGTTTTTTTTTTTTTTTTTTGGCTCCCATATAGGTAGAGAGGTTGGCCGAGTCAATCGTTTGTGGCGCAATGCTTTTATTCAGGTCATTTGTGTTCCATTGTCCTACGTCTTTCACTTGCGTCCATCTAAAACGAATTATGGCACATGTCCCTGTTCCCGTGTGTGGGTGTGGGTGTGTGTGTGTGTGTGCCGTAGGTCAGCTCCTGCACTGGACCTCGACTTGAGTTGACTGCAGTGCTGGCCGGAGTTCAGGTTCATGTCGTTTCTCATGCGCTTTTCCCTCATATTTGCCATTCATTTGGCTTTGGCAAACAAAAGACGAGCGAACGGACGAACCAATAAATGTTCGAATTATTTCATTCGATTTCTCTCCTGTGGGCTTTAAGACTTTAAGGAATGAGGGCTCTCTGTCTGTGTGTGTGTGTGTGTGTGGGCTGCATCAACTAACTAATGCAAAGTTGAAAGCGAAAACTTAAACGGCAAAGATAAGCGGCACACGCTTGCCATATACCAACCGCCCCCTCTCTCTTCCCCTCCACCACCTAACAGCTCCGTAGCCCTTTCGTCTTGGTTGATTCTCAACAGCAGCGCAAACGCAGCAAAGTTTATCCTCAATTAAACTTTTTGTTGTTGCGTAAAATTGCGCCAGAGTTCAGTTTGTCTGTGTGTGTGCATGTGTGTGTGTGCGATAGGCCATACGTCAGAGGTACATGTGGGGATATGCCCATCTCATTCACTCTGTCTCCCCCTCTCTCTCTCTCTCTCTCACTTCATTCGAATGGCAGCCTCATCTTCATTTGTTGGCTTAACTTTTAACTCCACTTGCCTTAATTTTCATTCACATTATTCTTGTTTTTGTTGTGCTCGGCACATTTTTGGTAATTTCCGCCTTTGGCAAGTGCTCGACACAAGAAATTCTATGAACTTTACTTATTTCATCTGAAAATCCAGCCCAGCTCAGGCTCAGCTCAGGCCCTCGTTCACTCTTTGGCACATTTCATTAGCTTTCCTCACATGCGTTCCTCTTCTTCTTTTTTTCTCTCTTTCTAATTTATTGCATCATTGCGCCGCCGACTCTTTCCTATTTGGTAATTGATTTTACATCGACTTCTTGTGCAAACTTTTAATGCACATTCACGTGTAATTAGAAAGGCTTTTCGAAAGAATTCGAGTTTGCATTTTCCATTTAATATCTGAATTCCTGGGGAACTTTGTTTTCAATTTGGCTTCCAAGTTGCAGTATATGAGAAATAAATATTTTTTTAGCGTCTTGTTGTTTGATATCTATTTCTATGCGTGGCAAAATTTTCATAGCAAACACTTGGCACTCGACAGCCGAAGATTTGCCAGGCAAGCCAAGCAGTCAGCATGACGGCTCTCGTTGCGGTTGCCACCTCACTTTTTGGCTAAGTGGCGCTGGTGGTGCTGATGGTGGTTGCTAGTGGCAGTGGCTTTCAGCCTTTCAGCTAAAACACCACTGCGAAAATCCAACAGCAGCTTCTGCCTGCTGCCTGCTGCCTGCTGGCTTCTGACTCTTGATATGGGGACGAGAACAAGCCTTGCACGGTGCTCGGTACACCGACTACGTGATTTGTTTGCCAGAGCAATTTACATGTCCGGGCATGGTGGAGATGTATAGATGACAACAACATATCCCATCTCCCTCTCTCTCTCTCTCTCTCTCTCTTGGTAGCACTTTGACATTTGGCACCCGCCGCCAAGGATTTCGCAATGGGGGGAAAAATTGAATGCGTGTAAAACGCGCGAGCTTCGACAATTGGAAGCGAAAACAAAAACCGCATGGCCCCAACAAAAATGTGAATGGACGGCAATGGCGGAAAAACGCACAAAGCGTAATTTGAGCTGGCAACGCCAGGTGGCGCTGCAAAACTTAATCACCTAATGCAGAGCGATGCGCGTTAAGCGTTTAAATAATGAGCAGACGTCGAATGGAAAATGGCAAACGCTTTGCCAATTTGCATAGCCAGCTAAATGCAATTGACAGACGCGCGGAGCGTGGAACGGAGGATGGTGGGCGGGGGGCGGTAGCCGGGGCTGACAGCGGAGTCGCAGCCACAGTGATGGGGCTTAACAATGCTGCGCATATACATATATATTGGAAGGAAAAGAGAATATTGGCGGAGGCGCCTTATTTAAATGAAACAAAAAGCGTGTCGGGCGTGTCTGCATCGTTGCCCGTCAATTGACATAAGCTGGGAATTTGCACGCTAAGCCATTTCATTGGGGGATTGATTTTGCTCTACGCATATTACGCATACGCCGCATGTGTCAAAGGTGCCAAGAAATGCCAACTGCATTTGCGAATCTCTCTCACAAATTTTGCTTTAGCACAAAACCAATCTACAAGCCACCAACAAAAAGAAAACACAAAAAAAAGACAGAGAGAGACAAAAAAAAATTAAATAAAATAAGAGAAAAATTGAAAAGGAGAAAGTTTTTGTCGAAGTTTGTTTTGCCAGGCTCTGGGCCCTGCAGGGTTGGCCTGGCTTGGCCCACATGTGGCAGGAGTATGTGTGTGTGCCTTCTATTTGCTGACACAGCTCCGATCCGCATTTAGTTGCGAAAGCGAAAAATAATTAATTAAGAAGTGCAAATCATAGCAGAATTATGCGGGCTGTCAAATTAAAACTAAAAGTAAACGCCAGCAGCAGACGCCCGGAAATAACCAGACATCGCTTAAAGATACACAAAAGGCATGAATCATCCTCACACACACACACACGCACACATGGCTGCTGCTGAAAGGGAGCTGGAGCTGGCAACTCCTGCCAGGAAATTGCCAGAAATTCAACTTAGCTCCTGACATAGCAATTAGCACTTGCCCTTTTTTTCTGTTCAGGGAAATTTTAGCTTCAACTTGTTTTTAATGCTTAGACAACATACACACACATATGTATATAAAATATCTATCTAAATTACATATGCCTGCATTATGAACTATCAATTAGAGCTAATCTCTGGCAATTAGCTGGCTGCTCAATGTCAGCACCGATAGCGAGCGCAATTACCTGGCGTTACCTGTGCCTGGCTGTCCCGTTGCCTGCTTTTTGACATCTTCAAACTTGGAAGCAAACAATTTACGATCTGACGACATGCTCGAGCCCACGAGCTCTTTGAAAACTCTGTGCCATGTGCAATTGTAGCTGCCAAGGCTATTTGAAAGCCCCAACTCGAATGGAGTTCTGGCTGCTGTTCGAGAGCATCGCTGGGCGGGGCGGGGCTGGGCTGGCTCCGACTCGCTCTGGTCGCCGTCGTCGACAGGCAGAGCTCAAAACACCAGAGGCCTTTATACAAGCACAACTTGCCGTCGCTCTATCTGTCTGTGTATTTAAACTTTTGTAATAATCTACAGCAAATGCGCAGCATCAGCGTCTTCACCTGACCCCCCGCCCTTTGCACCGTTTCTACTTGGAGTCCACAACAAGCAAAGTTCCGGGGCGCCATTTTGCTTTTACTATTTGTTTTTGCGACTTCTGTTGACGTTGTCTCCAGTCTTTCACCTCTCACAGCCAGTTTCCCATCTCTATCTCCACTCTCCCTCTCTCCCTCTCTCTCTCTGTCTTGCTCGCTTGCTGCTGCCCGCGGCACACAAACTTTACCTTTGCCCAAATTTCATTTATAAACATTGCGAAGCGAGGGACTGCAAATTGAGTGTTTAATTGCAATGAAGTTGCATTTGGCATTTCGCTGTCTGCAGCACAACATATGCACCGAGGCAGCAGGCACCAGGCACCTGGCAGCGCCAGCCACCGGATGCTCGAATCAGATTAGCTGTTGCATGGCAACTGCTTGAAAACTTTCGAATCGTTACCCATCCGCTGCAATTGCAATAGACTAGCCAGGGCAGCCCCAAAGCATTTGATTGGTGTCTCTATTTTGTTTCCTTGAAGTTTAAGTTGGAGTGTCTGAAATATAAGGCATTGCGCATTTATTTATGTATTTATTTATTGCTTTTTTATTTTTATTTATATAATTTTTTCATTTAATTTTTTATTAATTATTTATTTACTTATTTATTTACTTATTTATTTATTTATTATTTGATTATTCTTTTTTTTTTTTTCATTTTGTTTTTTTATTTTTGTATTTGTATTTAGTAATTAATATTTACGTATTTATTTATTTATTATCTATCTATTTATATATATATTTACTAAATTTTTTAGTTAACTTTTTAACTTATTTATTAAATAATTTATGTGCTTATTATTTTTTATTTTATTTTTTTATTTTTTATTATTATTTTTTTTTTAATTTTTATTTATCTAGGTAAGTATAGTTCTTATTTCACATAAGAATAATCTATTTTTTCTCATTCATTAAAAAAAAAATATTTTAATGCATATATATACATATTACTTCTAATATACCCCAAATCTTGGATAAAATATCTGAATTATATGTGATGCTATCATACAAAAAAGAAACACTTTCCTCTGCAATTTCCAAATCTTTTACTTTTACTTTTAGCCAAGAGGAACAAAACACTCTAGATATTAAGTGTAAGCCAGTCAGATGTCACTTTTAATGGCTAGGCGAGAGTCGCACGCTCTCGACTCTTGAGTAATCTGTCACCTCAGCGAAACTCTCCTGTGATCTCTGAGGTTGCTATTTTTGTTTTGCTTTTTTGTTGTTTTTTTCCTCTGGTTTATTATTTTGCTGGGCTCTTTGATTGCCAAGGCAGGCTGGCTGGCTGACTGGCTGGCTGGCAGGCACTCGTAGAGTCTGTGGGAGCCAATCATTTCGTTTGCGTTTTCATGACGCAGAGCGTCAAAAGTAATTTGCATTTAGCAAATATTTGCTGGCAACCAAGCCGCCAACTCAACTCAGCTCAGCTCAACTCAACTCAACTCAACTCAACGGGCCTCCCTCCAAGCAGAGCCTAACATCAAAGCCTCGCGCCGCGATGCGTGTCAAAGGCGTTGGCATAGCTTTAAATGTAACTCGCTTACTGTAGCAGGCAGCCAGGCAGTCGGACTAACAGACTGCCAGACGGACTGTCCGACTGTCAGTGTGACTGTCAGTCCTTTGCAATTTGCAGCATTTGTCAAAATATTCAGGCAACAATTTTATTTACCTATTTTTTTTTCTCTCTTTTTTTCTGTTGGTTGAGTGGCGCCCTCTGGCGGTCCTGGACGCGTCACTTGACGACGTGCCGCAAATGAGTTCCAACACGGGCGTTGCGTCGTCATCGCTCGCGGAATCGACGTTGGTCTGAGCTAATTTTTTGATGGATTCGCTGCGCTTTTATGCTGTCTACTACATTTACACATATACATATACACACACATTTACCGCCTCGGCTCACTTTAAAGCGATATTTCGCACGGCTCGACTGGCCTGCTCTCGAAATGAGCTGTAAACAAGTTTAGGTGCCAGTGGCTCAGCCTGGCGCTCTAAACTCCAATTGAACGACTGCTGTGTTGGGGGCTATTGTTTAGGGAGGGCAACTTTTGTGTGATTTTTAAGTCATCAATGGGGCAGCTGCAGTTGCAACTTTGCCGCACCTAACAAAGTGCAAAGCTATGCCAGTCGTTGTCGTTGTTCTTCGTGTTGTTGTTGTTGCTTTTGTTGCACTTGCCGTTTGTTTGCGTTGAATTTTTCAAATCGTCCACCGAACAAGCATTTCGTAAAGCTGCTGCTGCTGCTGCTACTGCTGCTACTGGTGCTGCCACAGTTGTTGCTGCTGCCTTTTCTCTACGCTTCCGTGCATTTTGTTGCACTTTAGGTGCAGAGGTGAATGAGCGAGGGTTGCGCTATGTGTTAATGTGGTGTGCTAGAGAAAGGCAAGTCTAATGCTAATTGTGTTTTTAACTGCAAAACACTTTGGGTTTTATATATAGCACATACTTTATGTGAAATGTGTTTTCAAAATTTTATTTTAAATTTTTGTTTTCTATTTTTATTTTTTATTTTGGTTATCTCCTTATTTAGTTAGGTTTCATTTTTGCTTTAATTTTTTAAATATATTTTTTATTAATGTTTATATATACATATATATATATATTTTTTTTTACATATTATATCATAATTCTCACTTAATTTCTTTTCCCCTGAGTTTTGTTTTTGTTTTCATATCATTTTCACCTAGCTTTTTTTTAAATATATACTTTTTTTTAATTTTTTAATATTATATAATATTTAAATTTTTAAGTTGTTTTTTTGTTTTTGTTTTTTTTTTGTTTTTTTATTTTTTTACTGCAGCTTTTGTCTTAAACTCTATAGCGCATTTATTAGGATACCTTAACTAATGAAGTGGCTAAATGCCTTTAATATTTTAATATTTTTAATTTTGTTTAATTTTCACATAATTTCAGCATATTTATAATTATTATTATTATTATTTTTTTTTTTTTTTTACATTATTATTATTTACATTACTATTTTTTCACATGCATCATTTCTCATTCATTCCCATTCAATAGCTGCTCTGACAGCCCTCGCGTGCCCACTCAGTGCACCTTTTTTGTGTCGCTTTTTAGTGAACTGAGAGCTGGGTGTAGGGGCCAAAGCTCTTTGTTTTGCTTTTGACGATGGCTGTTGCCGCTTGCCGATTGCCGCCTGCATTTGTTGGCTGCGACGTGTTCAATAACAATTGTGTTGCATACTTTAGTGCGTTCGGGGCATGGCATTAAATTTTAAAGGAACGTCGCGTCTCTTTGCTACAATTGCACTGGCTCTGATTCTGGTGCTGCTGCTACTGCTGCTGGTGCGGCCGTCGCGTCAAACAGTTTGCTGCAAATCAATTACAAACTAAGAACTTTGCCAGCGCTAATTGCAAGGAGTTTTTCCCTTTGGCCGGACTTTTGCGTCAGGCACTTTGTTGACTTTGTGCAGGCAGCCAAAAACGTAGAGAATGAAAATAAAAATAAGTTGTAGTTAGTTGAACGGCAAAGACGTCCATTCGTCCGTCCAAGCGTCCGTCCGTTCGTTCGGCTGCTTTGTGACTTGGCCCCAAAATCTTGAGGATTTATCATGGAGCGCTTTGTAAGGCTTTTTCAGAGTAGACGCTCTATGACTGGTTCGGGGCCACGTCTGCATTGCGCACTTCTCGCTGCAGTCGAAATTAATGTTCTAGCCTTTTAATTACACGACAAATAAGCAAACAGCCGAAAAGTTTTGCGCTAGTTACTCGAACAGCGATGAGAAACCACTTGAAAGACGTTTTCAGAATCAAGGGCTGGCGCGGCATTGCAATCCACGAACTGGTTCGCAGCCCGGAACTAGCTTTGTTCTGAACAGTTGACATTGTTGTCGACGCGTCGTGACGTCTGATGGAAAGATTTCTGAACTTGCTGTACGTTTGCAGCTGTATTTAATTAAAAACTTATTTACAATAAGACGCTGCTATCTATGCTAAAAATATTTATTAAATCAATTTATGAAAATAAAAAATAATTAAATTAAATTAAATAAATATAAACATGTACAGAGTTTGTTAACAAAATAAAAAAAATCGTAAATAGCTAAATAAATTAATATAAATATAGGCAAAATTAGTTATTCACAATAAAAAAAAAAAGAACTAATTCATAAATAAAAATATATGAATTGCTTTACTTACAGGCTTTAACTAAGTTTTCCCTCAACTACATATAAATTCTGTATTTCTTAAGTTCAACATCAAAATAGATTTAATATATAAAATATTTAATTATTTTGCATATAGATTAAGTTGCTCAAAATCTAACAAATCGCAAATTTGTAAATATTTAAAAAATAAAAAAATAAAAATATATTTACAATAAAATTTTACAAAATTTATATATGTTTCTATTTATGTATTTACATATTAGTATATTCTGATTCTTACATAATATATATCCTTTTATATATTAATATTTTTAGATTTTTACATATTACATATTTTTATTTATTTTTTATATAATAATATTTTTAGATTTTAATATATTATATATCTTTATATTTTTATATATTTATCTATGACCTATAGCTTGCCTTAGATATTTCGTTTAGACCTTTTCACTTAAGTGAGTTTAATCTTTTGCTCAGCCAGCCCTTCGTGGTTGCTGTAAATGTATTTGTGCGTGTGCATCTGTGTTGGCCGCAATTAATTGGCTTTGAGTGAATGAAACTAATGAAATATTGCTGCATGCACTTAGGCCACAGGATGGTTGACAAATTGCCTAAAAAGTGAAGGGAAGCCGCATTGCGGCTTCAGGCAGCTCCAAGTAGTAGCAGCGGGCTCCATTTGTAGCTAGGATGTGCAATGCGTGCGTACAGCAGGCCAACTGCTTAATCAGCTTTATTTGCATTGATAGCGTTGCATTTTTTCACGTTGCTGCAAAGTTAAACAATGCGAAGAGCGGAGCCAGCAAAGCGTAAAATGCATTAAAAGCGTGGCAAACAAGCTGCCAGAAGTGGACAGAGCAGCCCCTTCGGCTGGCTCACGGGCTGTATGGCTGCCCGGCGAGAATTAAGCTCCCGCACACTTCCCGGGCATTCTGAAGTTATGCATTTTGAAGTGTCTGGCCGGGGTCTGCAGTTGCTGTCTGAAGCAGGCAGCTAGACAGAGAGAGAGAGAGGGAGAGAGAGAGCGAAAGAGAAAGAGCAGCCTGCTGTTTACAGAGCTACTTAATCGAAGTGCTGCCAATGCCGGCAACAGCAGCGCATTGCATCCGCCGTGCAGCTCGTCCGGCAGCCTGTCCCGTTCACATTAAATGCAAAAAAATGTTTGGTGTTTTTCTTTTAATTTTTTTTTTTTTTTTTTTTTTGCCTGTCTCAGTCCTGGCCGTGCTGCATTTTATTATATTATTTTATTTCATTTTACTTTCTGCCCGCGTTGGCCTCCAATTTTTTCATTCTGTTTGCTTCCGGTTTTCATTAATGGTCTTAACATAAAAATACAATTTGCTGACGTTTAACTGGTTTGGCGGCTCTGAATAAATTGTTGAGCGTTGTTTGATTTCATTTTTTCCCCACTGCATTTAATTGATTATGGCCGAGTCGACGTTGACTTTAAATGCGCGCAGCGAAATATGAGTTTCCGCTTTGTGCTTTTACGCCATGGCAATACGAGATTAGCCGCAGATCGATAAGCGATTTTTTCAGTCGAGTGAAATTATGCATTGATGCTTTCAATGTAACAAAAATGTATAATTTGCCATAGCATATCTCTAATAAAAGAAACTGCAATAGTAAATGTTAAATAAAAGTAATATTATTAGTAAATTATATTAATTTGCATTTGATTTATTGTAGAGATCTGCTAATTATATTTAGTATTTGAATTTTGTACAACACTTACTCCTGACATGAATTGACTAATAGAAATGATATTAAATATTGTGTCCATAAAGATTACAAATGGGGATGAGCAGAGAGGCAATAAGGATGGAAGAAGCATAGAGAGATACATATGAATACAAAATAATAATTTATGCATGAATATTTATATGAGTTTCCGTTCCTGAATATTTATATGTTAATTTCTACAGAGTTTTTCCTTTCAACAAAGAAATTCTGATTATAAATCTACTTTAATTTATTTAAATATAATTTTTCAATTCAGTTGTTTGTATGAAAATATGCTAAGACAACTTGTACATATTTTGTATAATATTATAATTTATATCAATATTGTATATTTTAATTATATTAATCTCGTACTGCTTACGCCTCAGGGATCTAAGCGACACTGATGCTCACCTTGAACAGCGATGCCTTTTATATTAATTTCGTATCAAGTACGAACAGCTCTCTTTTCTCTGAACATAGATTATGACACTCGCCATATAGCAGAATACAGTCTGATTTGTATTTACTCAACACATTTACTCTCAGAGTCGATAAATATAAACAATTACTGTACCAAGTTCCCTCTACGCGCAGTTACTCTCCACACTCTTCTCTCTCAAATATATGTATGTGTATGTACATATATGTATATATAGACACAAAAATACATGCTGAATTTGAGCATTCATTATTATTTGAGGGAGCAAAATGAATGCGTTGTAGAGGTTTAAGCAGACTCTTTTGCGACGAGCGCATACACATACACACACACACATACACACTGGCATTCGCTTGCAATTGTGTGCTTGTATGCGAAGCTCTAGCGTCTGTGGACAAATCACGAAGCTGTTCGATCTTGTGGACTGCATACGCCCTTTTGTATGTATATGTGTATGGTTTTCACCCGAGTAAAAACGAAAAACGAATACTCAAATTGATACGCTGAATAATATGTTCCATCTATGTATTGCATAGAGCAGTGCTTACATCTATTGCTCACGATCTCTCACAAATGTCTGTGTCCATGTCGCTCACTCGATCGTGTCTTGTGTTGAGTATGCTCATAAATTAAATTGCCGAAGGCTCTCATGCAGCTCACTTATGGATAGAGACCGGAGTGAAATGGCTGTTAATACCGATTGCATGCTTGACCATCTACTCTTCCCTTCTCTCTTCAGATTCCTCTCTCTATTTATTGCATTCTCTACATTTATAGCAAACAGACCTTGTCTGAACTTCTACTACTATTCTCTTTCACTTCTGTATTTTTCTCTCTCTTTTTCATGACTGAACACTTACTACTCTTCTACTCGCTCCCTCTCTTGCATTCATTCTCGGCATTTATTATATATCTGCCCATCATGTTACTGCGTTATTTCTACCACCCAGCCCTTCTCGTCCCTCTCACTTCTGCTGCTGCTCATATTCTCTGTCCGTTAATCAGCAATTATTTAACCATAAACAGCCCTCGAATAAGTTTAATTAGTTGAATAAACTGTCAAATGCTGATATTGATTCGATTAACTGCAGAGTAAATGGCAACTGTCACCTGGCCTCGATTCTCTCTCTCACTCTCTCTCTCTCTCTTTGATGTTTGGGCCGCATGTTACGTTGACAACTGCAGTTCAAGTGCTCATCAGCGAGCATCCTCTGCTCTGTCCACCTTTGTGGCGCTCCTCCTGCACCACCAACTCCTGCTGCTGCTGCTGCTGCAGCAATAAACCAAAACAGCAGCTCAAATTGGCCGACAACACCAGCCGAAACACTCCGCACATTTCAACGCCCTTTGAAGCCGCTGCTTTTCATTTAATTGCGGTTGACTTTTGGGGCTTTGACAGACAGACAGAGAGACAGACAGGCGGTAGGGCAGACTGAGCGACAGTCCGACAGGACTTCACATTGGGGGAAATTGGCAAGCGGCGCTCCGTACCCTATCCACTTGGCAACAAAATGCCAATCATCAATCAAGGTGATTTGTTTCAATGCCCCAGCCACAGATTTCACGCTGTTCCGACTGCAGATGGACATGGAACACACACACACTCACACACACACTCACACACACACTCACACACACGCAGACAGCCGTCGCGTCGATGAGCTTACTGCTTCGCATACGGCTAGCGGTGGCAGCTTCCTGTTGCTCCACATTGCTTACCACATGCGGCCAATCACTTGCATACACTTCAATTGATGCGATTGCAGACCCTCCCAGCAACAGCAACATCAACAGCAACAGCAACAGCTGCTGCTGTTGTTGTTCATCAATGAATTCAATCACGAAAATGTTGCTGATCCCCTGTCCTAGGCCATGCCTCCATTTGTTGCATATTCATGAGCGCAGCCGCCAGCCTGTTTGGGCTGAGAGTTGAGTTACTGGCGTGGCTTTGATTTAATTGCCTCGATTTTGTCTATAATTTATTTTGAGTCATTTCCGCCAACAGTAAACTATGCCCCGCCTCCTCGCCAAAAAAAAAGCTGACGCCTCAATATTAAAGTTCTCTTTGTCTTTCGTTGTCGTTTTCTTCTCCTCTTCCTCTCTCTCTCTCTCACACTCTCTCTCTTGTTTTACTCCTTGTCTCGCACTTTCCGCCAGCAAATATTTCGTATAATTTACCCATGACTGCGCCGCACTGAACTTGTCGCCGCGATTCCGTTTAACTATGTCGCTGTCGCCGCTCGCAATCGCCGGGAGTTTTATGGCCAGGCGAGCAGTACATTAAGCTGTGCCAGAGAATCTGTTAGATGATGAGGGGTGAAGCAAGGAAACAGGTGCCAGAGGTTAGTATGTGTGTGAAGCTAGACCAGTTGATGTATGTATAGATGTAAGCAGCATTTGCAATACAATATGTTCAGAATTTACTTAGCTTCTTAGCTGGTTTTACTGCCTTTGGGATAGCAGAATTGAATTTAACTCTGCTATATATAATACTTTTATTTTTATTTTATTAATATACATATATTTTAGCATATATATATTTTAGGTTTCATTTAAAATATAACATTTTTCAATTTGACATTTTTTATATACTTTTTTAGCATATATAAAATTTGTTTTAACTTTGCTCAATAGTAAAATATATATTTTTTTTTATATGCATGTTATTTTATTCTCTCTGTATTTATATTTTATATTTTATATTTTATATTTTATATTTTATATTTTATATTTTATATTTTATATTTTATATTTTATATTTTATATTTTATATTTTATATTTTATATTTTATATTTTATATTTTATATTTTATATTTTATATTTTATATTTTATATTTTATATTTTATATTTTATATTTTATATTTTATATTTTATATTTTATATTTTATATTTTATATTTTATACTTTATATTTTATATTTTATATTTCATATCTTATATATTACAATTTATATTAAATCCACACTTTAATTTTATATTACAACTTTTTATCAATAATCCATTGTCCTTTCTCTCAGCTTTCCTTGATTATCCAAGTATTCCACAGGGTATTCCTACAGCGCATCTTCTATCAAAGTCATTTCGATTTTGCTCTACTTTTTTTGCTTTGTTTTATTTTTTTCTTTCTTTTAATTTTCCCCTGCGTACACAAAAATTGCGGAAATATTTCATTTTTGCCGCGGCGATGCTCGCCTTCGCCTTCGCCTTTGCCTTCGCCTACCCAGGCTGGGCCAGGGGCTGCAGACCGCAGCTTTACATTTTCAACGCTTTAAGGAGTATTTTTTCTCTCGCATTTTTGTCGCCATTTCGTGCACGCCTTGGCTTCCATAGCTTCAGCTGCCTGCATTGCTCACGCTTGTATATTCAGCCATTCTGTGTTTTTTCTTTTTGCTCGTCTCATTTCTTTTTTACGTTTAAATTCCACAGAGGTGTGCGCATAAATTTTTGGGCGCCTGTGCCCTGCAGCTAACACTTATGCAAAGGGGCTGGATGCTGGCAGATCGTTCCAGCCAGAGCATAGAGGGCTGCATACACTGCAAGGCGACTCGACGAAATGGTCGAGGAGTAAACTCATTTTAAAGCCAGACTGATTGTAATTTCATTTGGTACTCAGCCCAAGTGGCGCAGCGCCCGCCCACCTTGAGGCGGCACTCGTTTGGTGCCTATTACCGATTTTGGTTATTTCATTTTCCAAGCGACTTCAAATGTCATTTCCTTTAGCCCGGCTGACTGCCGCTGCCTCCGCCCCTGCCTCTGTCTCTGCCTATCGTCCTGTGATTTGTGACCTGAGTAATCGTAATCGCGCTTTATCTATTAGTTACATTGCCGCCTTCATTCTGTTGGGTCTTCTGCATTCGTCCGTCGTCCTTCGTCCGTCGTCCTTCGTCGTGCTCAGCTCGGCGTCTTTAATGAAATTTACTCGGGTTGCCTTTCTATTTACTTTGTGGCAGAAAATTAATAAAGGCGAGGTGCACGGCAGCGGCACAGGCAAAGCCAAGTGGAAACTTAATCCCCAAGGAAATTATGTGAAAAATGTGCGTGGCCAGCCCAGTCGTCCAGCCACCCAAAAGCCACCCAACCACCCAGCCACTGGCCATCATCATTTCATCTCAGCTCTGGGTGGGGCGCGTTCCGTTTCGACCTTTCCCAGTTTAAGCTGTTAAACGGCGCATAGCTGTAAATATTTTTGCACAAACGTGCAGCTTATGGCCTAAAAATCCAATGTGAAACCTTTTCTGCTTCTTCTTCTGCTTCTGCTTCTGCTTCAGCTTCTTTTTTGGTTGGCCCGTTTTTTAATGTAGTCCGGTTTTATTTTATTTTCGGCGCAATTGTTATTAAGTGTTCGCCGATCAGAGGCGGCTCGAGTGCAAATGCTCGATTAGATAAAGTGAAGCAGCAGCAAATTGGGGCAGACATTCAATAGACCCAGCAAAGAGCTCACAAGTCTACGAATTATATGCGCACTGCCTCAACAACAGTTTGGGTAGATCTAGATGGAGTTATTTAATCAAAAGTTCATTTGACTTTATTTAAAATTCATCAGCAACAGCAGCAGCAACAGCAGCAGCAGCAGCAGCAGCTCACCCGACCCCCTTGCAGCGACGCCTCTGCTGGCATCATTCGTTTTTATAGCCTTGTTGCCATTTTCGGGTTATGGGCTTAGTCAAAAAAAAAAAAAAAAAAAAAAAGGTCGTCGACAAGCCATGTTAAATTTGTATGAGTTGCTTTGTTCTTTGCCGATTGGCCGTGAAGGGGGGTTGCTTAATTTCAGGGCAACGGGCATCCACTGCGTATGAGTTATGTGCGGGACAACTAATGTTTGTCCAGCTAAACAATGTGTGTGTGGGTGTGTGTGGGTGTGGGTGGGTGGGTGAAAATGGCCGTTAATCTGAACATGCCCAGCAGCGTTACCTTGTGAACCGGCTGTCCCATCGGCCTTTGAGCTGGTCGCGTAATAAGCACAATTGTCTTTTGCCTTTGCGGGCGCCCGGGCACGGGCCGCACCAAAGTGTCAATTACAGCCATCGAAAGGACGAACAACAAACAGAGTGCGGTCAGGTAGATGGCCAGCCATTTGTGTGTGTGTGTGTGTTGGGGCGGGAAGAGGGGATGTGGTCTGCTCACAGCTGGACTTGAAGTTGAGAGAAGAAAACTCCCAGAAACTCCCGACCCGGGCTGTTGCATAATACTAATGTAATTGTCAGCTCATTGTTTGTCGCAGGGATAATATCGCAATTAGCCCGAACATGGCTGGATAATTAGTTGCATAAGCCCCCAGCAGACAAAGGCGACAGCCAAAGCAACAATGACACTTGCTGAAAATAAGCGTAAAATATAAATAAAGACAAATAAGTGAGGGGAGTGAACAACGAAGAACTCTTAACCGAGTTTTGCTGCACTTGAAGCCATTTGAGTTTGCTCAAAGTTAAATAAAAGCTGCGAGACAATTCAATTCAATTTCTTAATCAGTTTAGTCTCTGTATTGCCTCTGCTCTCGCTGCTCATCTGCTTAGCTTTAATGCGGCCTTTATTTATTTTTAATTACATGCCTGCATTATTGATTGAGAGCCGAGTCCGGCTCAAATCAGGCGTATAATAAATTTATTGCAAAAGTACATAAATGCGCCTTTGTATTGGCTTTTAAATATATTTGATTGTATTTGCTTTTGTATATGAATCATGCATGCCTCGCTGTTCGTTCATCGAATTGAATAATTTGTGCTGGGCTTTAATTGCATTCGACTATTTGTCCAGGTGAAATCTTGATTTTGGTAGTTGATATAAATCAAATTCATAGCTGCCTCTTGGTTGACTTGACTTGACTTGCATTTGCTCAACAGAGACTTAAACTCTACATTAGTTTTAGAGCCTTAATAAATTGCACTAAATGTAAATTAAAAAAAAAAAAAAAAAAATTCTCAAATTTGTATTTAGTTTGCATTTTGATTTTGGCATATATTATATATTAAATATATATTGTATTATATTTTGTTGATTTAATTTTAAACCTGCTTAGAGCATTTGCTTAAGATTAATTTATTATTGTTATTGGTAAAAATAAGGAAACAAAATTCTACTTAAATTGTTAATTTCTTTGTGCTGTAAAATGCAAATGGAAAATGAAAATTGAAATGTTTTTCTTGCTGTTAACATGCAATTATTTTCTGTTTTCACATTCAGTGCCATTTCCGTCTTAAGCTTCTTATGTGGCAATTAAATGCATTTCAGTCTCTTTATATAATTAACGCAGCTGCGAATTGCGACTGTTAAAATTCGGTGACGCACTGTAAGCTGAAGGGCTGATATATATAAGAATATATGCATTGAGATAAAGAGATATGTATATATTTAAATGTAAAGTAAATATGTCTATCTGCCTTTGGTTAGGGTATTTGCTAGTCGAGTGCTTTCGTTTGCTGTTGTTGTTGTTGTCATGCTGAGAAGTAAAAAAGAAAATTTGCAGCCACAGAGCAGCAACCGCTGAAACATTTTAAAGACATGCCAGTAACAAACAACAGCAGCAACAACAACAACAACAACAACGACAATGGCATTAAGTACAACAACAATAACGACGGATTAACTCTCAAACCTGTAACTGAATGACCGCACACAGACACGCAGCTGGAGAGGCAATAACTGAGGGCGATTTGAGAGCACCGGAGTGGTGCGGATGGTGCGGGGTGGTGCGAACTGAGTCAGCCACATGTCAGAGACATTATGGAATCATGAACTTACTGCTGTTGTGCGGTGATGTGTGTGCGAGTGTGAGTGAGTGTGTGTGTGTGTGTGTGTGTGTGTGTGTGTGTGTGGGTACCTGTACGAGCAGAACTCCATTTGTGATATAGCTGTGGTTGCGACAACGATTTGCGGTCCTGTATAACACACAAAGCCAAACATATACATAGACATGCGCACACCCACCCACACACACACACACACACACACACCTACGTAAGCAACTACAGTTACCAATACGCTTGGCCATTTCAATCATCAATCAAAGTGTTTTGTTACGACTTTCATACGTCATGTTTTGCCCGAAAAATCCCACCATACGCCATACGCTTGTCTCTTACGTTGTCTGTGTACGCGCGCGTGTGTGTGTGTGTGTGTGTGTGTAGGTGTGACTGTGACACAAGTCGACATTTATGGTGTCGACAACGACAGGCGATGGGAGAGCGTGTAGGCAGTGCCACTGCAGCTGCCAGAGGACAATCAATCACATGCCTCAATTCAATTCTCGATGCTGTCATTTTCAATTTCATTTCATGCTACACTCATTATGCTAAATATTTATGAGTGCGCAATGCTCCATTGTGTTTCCTAATGAAGCGTAATTAAAAAACATTAAATTTGTTGACAAATCACTGTGTGTTTGTTTGTGTGTGTGTGTGTGGGTGGCAAATCAATCAGGCATCCGTTTATCGGCTTTGTTGTGCGGCATTTGACAAACTTAAATAACAAACTTAAGTTCCAATTTGAGAGCTTAGCGTGGCCTGGCTTGGCCCACTTTGTTGCCAGTTTGTTTACACTGATTGTTGCTGTTCAACTGGCTCAGCAAGAAGAAAAAAAAAAAAAAAAACAGAAATTGACTTTTGTTTGCCTTGTGATTTATAGATTTTGGATCAAGCTCAACGAATGCTCACATCGGTTCGCTTGACTCCAGCCAGCGTTTTGCTTTGCTTTTTCCAGCTGTTTGCTATTGAATGGCTGCATAGCTCAGGTTAATTAGGGTATTCATAGCTCAGGTGTGGCCCAGGTGTGGCCTAGCTAGCCTTAAAGGCTTTTTTAAAGCGTCTTTTGTGGCTTCTCTGCCTCGCTCGGCTCTGCTGTGCGCCTTTGTTGCATACTTTTAGGCGCGGCTCGATTTGTTTACAGTCAAACACGCTGACCGTCAGGCAGAGGCAGCGTGTGAGAGTGAGAGAGACAGAGAGAGATAGAGCTTGGTCTGGGTAAGCCAAAGCAGCCGCACAATTTGCTCGCTTGTTTTTGTTGTTGTTGTTGTTGTTGTATCTTTGCTGTGTCTGTTGCCTGTTGTTTGCCCGTTTTGTGTTGCTGTTTCGCTCTATTGTGTTGCTGCTGCTGCTGCCTTGTCAAGGGTGGATGGGGCGGTGGCGGTAAAAACTTTGTGCACTGATTGCAAACTTGTTTCAATTGTTTCGTAGCCGACTAAGGAGCGATACAGCAGTCGAAGCTCAGGAGCGAGCGGACGGGAGTCGCTGCCATGCCAAAGTCAAGGCAAAGCGTGTGCACAAATGGCCAAAGCTGCGGCTGAGCGGCAACAGCCATTCACTTGCATATTTCTGTGGCTTAGTTTCCGTTTTCCGAGCAGACCAAACGAACAGCATAAAAACCTATTGAAAATTTGCATACGAAAATGAAATTCAAATGGGTTTCACCCACACAACCGCTATATCAGTCACTCTCTCTCATGCTCTCTCGCTCTCTCTCACTTTCTCGCTTTTTGCCGCTGTCTCAATGTTTTGTCCAAGCTGCAATCAGGGAAGTTGGCTTTTCTGAACAAACTTTTAATGTTTTTTTTTTTTTTTTTTCTTTTCTATTTTTTGTGCCAGCTGAAACACAACTTTAATACACTTTGAACTATACATATTTATAGCTGAAATAACAACAAATATCACAGAGCGAGAGAAGGAGTTGCTGAAGGAGTTTCGCCTACCCCAATGAGTGGGCACTTTTAATCTAAAACGTTTTGATTTGCTGGACGCACCCTCAAAAGAGCCGACAAAAGTGATTTTCATTGAGCATCTCGTAACTTTGTAATGCAAATCTCTTGGCCTCTGTCGTGGCACACAATCTGCTTGCCCATTTATATATCTCTCTCTCTCTCTCTCTCTCTCTCTCTCTCTTTCCCTCTGTCTATTTGTCTGTCTGCGTGTCTGTCTGTCTATCCCTTATTGATTGCTGCTATCACTTTTGGCCTTTCTGGCCGGGCTACACAGCCTTTGGTGCGGCCAATAAAATGCAAATTGTTTTCCGCGTAAACAAAACGATTTTAATGAAGCCATCAGCTAGGGATGTGTGCGTGAGGGGAAGGTGGATTTTATATTCAATTCGATTGGCATCAGAGATAAATATAGTGTAATATACATAACTTAATTTAAATGTTGTAAACTCAAACAATTTAAATTATCCCTTTCTAAGATAAAAATAGATAAAAAAAAATGTAACTCTATTTAATTCTTATTTTTTTAATTTTAAACTTAAAGATCTCAAATTATCTATTTCTTATAATGTGTAGAGCCACTATTTTAGTTTGAAAAGCTATATCTCTTCAAAGGAAACTACGATTCAAATGAAACCGATTTCATCATGATCAGAAAGTTACAGGCCTTCGTAAATTAAAATTAAAGATTTACTAAATAGCTGATATATTTATTTGGCAATTATAATATTATTATATTAATTTTAAAGATTTTTTTTCCATTTTAGAAGTAAAATATATCTTCAACGAAAACTAAGTTTTTAAGAAATTAAATTTTGTTTTATAAAAATATTTCTTAGCTGTGATTAATGTTTAAGGCGTTTAAAAATTTAGCTACTATACTTTTTATTAATTATTTTTAGCAGCATATAAAATTCTTTTAAATTTTTGTTCGCTATCATTAAATGGAAAGATTTTCTGACTATATTTGACACATCTTGAAAGCTTCTAGGTTATTTCTAAAATAAACTTCATATTTGTATTTGATTTATTAAATTATTATTATTTTATTAAAATTATTATTGTATACCATATTTTCATTTATTTTATTATTATTATTCTTTTTTTTTTTTCTATGTAGTTATTGTAGTTAATTAAATTCTTATATTATAAATTTTTATTTTTATTTTAAATTCTATTATATTTTATTAAGTATAGAATTCTCTGTTTAAACCTTTTCTTTACATATATTTTTTTGTTAAATAATAAATAGCTTAATTAAGTATGACAAAATTAAATAAAAGCAATTTTATTTTGGCCCATAATTAATTTAAATATGTTGCATATTTTGTGCTCTACAATTTGTTCGACCCTTTCGTGACTTTAGTTGTCATGCCTCACGCCTTGTCACGATTTTCTGCTGGCTCACTCACGGCACGGCCAGCCACTCGGCTCGCTCGCTCTGCTGGGCAATCATTGTTCCTATTATCGCATTTCTTTAATGGTAAACTGTTGAATTTTGATGGCTTTTAATTGTCTTGAGCAACCCAATCAGTGGTCGCTTTTCTGTTTCACTCTTTGCTCTGCCTCCCCTCCACTCGCCGCCTCTCCCGCCCACTCCTTGATTGGGAATAGTCAGCACAATAGTTTTTTGGGCTCCGATTTGTGCTGACTGGCTGACCCACTTATTGGTCACTTCTGGCACTGTTTCCGCTAGCCTTGCAGCCACTTGACTAAACAGCACTCAAATTTGATTTTGATTTATGCTGCCCGCAAACACGAATCCCAATTCCAGCTCCCCCTAGCCCCCTCCTTTCCCCGTTGCCACGCACAATCATTGCATCTCATAACTCTGGCATCTATCGGCCGCCTCTCCTATTTACATGCTGCTTACACGCGCATTGGCGTGTAACGGAAATTGAGTAGCATTGAGCACTTGTGAAAGGGTTGCTCCAAATGGACCCAGGCTCAACCTCTCTAACCTCTCCCTCTCTCTTTCTCTCCTGCTCCATCCCTCTGCTCAGCTTTGGAGCTTGTGCTGTTCGGGCATGGTTCCGTTCTAACAATTGAAACAATTTTCTTTTATTTTTGTATTTTCCTATTTTCTTTTTTGTTTTGTGTTGGCTTTGGCGCTGACTGCTTTAGACACCCTCAGCTACCGCTTTCCATAGAAAAACACAATTTTCGCAATCTTTGCTTATCTTTTCATCTCACTCGTTGCATGTTCATAGTTCTAGTTGTTGTTGTTGTTGTTGTTGTTGTTAGTGAAGCAGCTTTGAAGTGTTGCAGTGGCTGCCGCCTCCTGCTTCTCCTTCTGCCTTCCAACTTCTTTGTATGTTGGCATTAACGTTAATAGCAGAATCTGCTTCAAGCGAGGGCTGATTGGTAAGTTTGCATTTGCCAATTAAATTTGAGATATTTTAATTGTCATTTTTTTTTTTATTATTATATTTAATTGCTGAAGCAAGCATGAAAAATATTTCTTCTTATTTTGCATATCTTTACATCCGCTTTCAGTTTGTTTCTCAACTTTGGAGTCTCATCTCTTGATCTTATCGCTCACCGCCTTTTTGTTGCTCTGCGTTTTATTGTTGTCATAATCTGGTGGCTTGATGCAGCTTCACTTCACTTGCTCCGCCTACCACGCGGCGTCTGTCTGCGCTCTGCCAGCAGCTGCGCCCCACCGCTACCCGACTCGCTGCCTCTCTCACTCTCGCTCGCTGACTCACTCTCTCGCTCTCTCCCTCTCAATCAATTTCTGCATCTCAGCTCGAGTTTACTACATGTTTTTTATGCCGCCCCCCCTCCGCACTATTGTCCTATGCCATGTTTTGCCTCATTGTTTGCATTTGATGCTATGCAGAGGTGCACGTGGGCTGCCTGCTTGCATACAATGTTATTGTTGAGGATATTAAATTTGAGGTCGATATACTGGCACTTTATGATATGCATGCATTTGATATATGTATGTATGTATGTACTTATATTGAACTGCCCACAGACCACAAGCTGTGCTGGCAATGCGTTAAGTTAATGCGATGCCTGTGCAACTTATTGGAAATCAAAGCAATCATACGCCACATTGGCTCAGCCGGCTGACTAAACTGGGAAAAATGCGAGTTGACTTTGGCCCAGCTAACGGCTCTAGGTAAGTTGACGTTGCAAAGTGCGTGACTGGGTGCAGGCAGCTCTTTAGTTTTCGTTTATTTTTCCCATATTTTCGGTTTCATGACCGACTGCAAAATATTCGAATATTGCACCTTAGTTATTCCGAGTGTAGCCGATGCCAGGGGTCAGTCATGAATATGCACTCAAGCGTCGTCAAGTCCTGACTGATTGCAACGCATTACGTTTCACATTTTTGGCACTCGATCTTGCTGCCCCGCTCCCATCGAACCATCGAGCCATCGCCACATCGTGCCCAACCCCAAAGGCCCCACCCAGTGGCCATCCAGCAGACAAATCGCTTTGATTGATGCCCCTGGTTCAGTGCATTTGAGCTGCATACTGCAGTTAGTTACTGCTGGCAGTGCCGGCGGTTCGGTAATTGCTTTTGGGGCGCACCGTAAGGCTGCATAGACTCGATTCTAAGTCTCGTCCCCCCTCAGCTCTCCCTTTTCCGATTTTATGTTCAACAATACGCACGCAATTACCGCAGTTGGGAGCAAGCAGAAGCACAAAAAAAATTGTAAAAAGAGAGAAAAAATTTTGTGTAGAGAGCAGAAAAAGTTCAACTCTCCGGAGCCTGACGAAAGTTGTCATAGCTGCTGGGCCCAGGCGCAAACTTTTAGCTCTAATTGCCCAAGTGGTTTTCGAGTGGCATCACCGTCGCCAAGACGCTGCGTAATAGAGCTTCCTCGGCTCCATCCGCTGGCCACTGCTTCTTCTCCTTCTTCTTCTTCTTCACTGGCGCTGCAGTCAAAGTTTCTGTTAGAATGGTCGCCCCTCCCCACCGCCCCCAAAACTTGTTGGGCACAAAATGCACAATCAAAGCTGACCGTTGGCGTTATTAACACAAATGAAAATTGTGGTCCAGCTCTCTCACATGGCAGTTACTTATATTTCAATTTATTAGACGGCAAAGTTTGGCCGGCCAGAACTCCACTGGCCGACAGCCACTTGGCCTAATGAAGTTTCGGATTAGTGCTCCAAAATGCACATACGTTCGCACATGTCTCCTGCATGTAAAGTTCTATCATATCTTTAAAGTCTTTATACAGAGTCACATGTGCATGTGCCAGAATTGAAGATGCCAGCAAAGTTCATCCTCACACACACACATACACACCTACACACGCACACCCACACACACATATATTTGCCGAGAGTCCTGCATATTTGCACATTGTGGCCCCCGCAATTACGTTGCCAGGACACACACAGGTTGTAGCTTTTGACGCCGAGCATTTAACTTTTGACCTCTGGATAATAACTTTTTAGCGAAATGCAGAGCACAGCCAAATGTTTATGTTATCAAAATTTTGTTTCAAATTTAATAAGCTGCTGCCACGGGCTTGCCAAATGCGATTTAATTAGAAAAATAATTACATACTAATTTATTTTATTTTATTTATTTATTTTAATATTTTTTTGGGTGGAGTCTACCACATATTGTATATATATTGTATAAACATTTTGTTAGCTGAGCGAGTTATATTTGTAGTGTCAGCATATATTAAGTAATCGTCATTTTTTATTGGATCTGATAGGCGCATTTTCGTTTTGCATTCAATTTGGAAAAAAAGGACATTAAATTGTCATTGGCTTTGTTTACGATTTAGGATAGATTTTTTTTTTTTTGTATATATATATTTTTTTAAATAATTAACTATGCAATGACAGCAATACTAATTTTATATATTTTTTATATGCAATTTGTGTGCTATTGTATATTTAGTTGCAATTCTGCTTATATGATTAATATGCATTGCAAAATATGCAAATTTTTGAATATTTTTTAACCATATTCATAATTATTTTCGAGTCAAAATTGATCTTAGATATACAAAATATATACATATATGTTGACTGCTATATTATTTATATTTTGTTAAAATTGTAACTTAAAATTTTCATAATTATTTGACCGCTATTATTAAACTGGAAAGTATAAATAAAATATATAAAAACTATATTGGATATTTAATCTATATTACTTTACTATATTATTATTTTTAATTTAGTCTAAGCTGTGTTTAAATTTGCAACAAATTTCCACAAAAAATATTTATTAAGCAGATCAAACGAATTATGTATCATCCACTTCGCTCTAAGCAAGAGTCTTCGCTTCTTTTCGTCTTTGTTCTCTGTTGATCGTCTTCAGTTGAATTGATCGTGTCACGCTCATTTAACGAACATCGTGCAGGGAGCGATACGATTGAGCTTCGTACAATGAGAGAGAGAGAGAGAGTCAAAGTGAGCTGACTTCAAAGGGCAATGCTATTGGTCATTACATTCACATACACACATGCACACACTCAATTCACTTACGCTCTTGACATGTTTAGCAAAGACAACATTCGCACACATACCAATGCATACACGAATGTTGCCTTGCTTTAAAAAACGAAACGGTCAGAGGACAGACAGAGCGAGCGAATGAAAAACGAAACGGTTGCTGGGCGATCGAGATCGAACTCGCTAAAGAGTCGAAACAATCGGTTGTTCTCTGGGTTTGTTCTTAGAGCGGGATTAGCAGAGACTTTTTGGCAGACATTGAATAACATCATAGTTATTTTACCAGCTATACCAAATATTCTAAATATGTAGCAATTTGCCTTATTTTTATTATTATTTTTAGACCCAGATTAGTATACACAATATAAGGAAGCTTTAAATTAAGTCAATATTCTATTTATATATGTCTTAAATATATATTTTTATGTATTTAATTTTTTATTAATTTAATTTAATTTTATTTCTTTATTTATTTAAAAAAATTTTTTTTTTTATATATTTTAATATATTTTGATTTATTCTATTTTTTTAAATTGAATTAAATTAAATTAATTTTTTTTAAATTGATTTTTATTAGTATTTTTTATTTAATTTTATTATTTATTTTCATGTAAATTTAAATAAACAAAAGAGATAAACTCTTTTACAAATTCTAAAAATTAATTGAAATTCCGGTTATTATAGAACCGATTTATTATTTCGTAATATACATATTAATAATTTTTCTTATATATTTTCAACGAGTAGACTTATCTATATATACTCTTTTTTTTATTTTTATTTTATTTTTTTTTTTATTGTCCAATGTAGAGCATTCCCACACCATCAGTCAACTATATATATTTATTGCCAAAATAACGGCGTTATCAATTCGTCAGTGGCAGGAATCATTATCAATGCTTATGCAAATGTTGTCGCCTTTTGGCTGCTCCAGTTTCGTGTTGTGCGCAGCAAATCAAAATTCCATTAAACTTTTCGGGTGCCCGCATAATTTTGCAACATTTTGCGGTTGAACTTTACTTTTTGGCACTTTTTTACAATGCTGCGCTGTGGTTTTTAATTAAAATTTGTTTGCTAACATAAAGCCGGCAACGTTTCGCTGTTCGCTATTCGCTGTTCGCTGTTCGCTGCTCGCTGCCATTTGCCATTGTTGATTGTTGTTGTCTTGGGACGGGCTGGTTGGAATGTTAGATGGTGCGCTGGTGTTGGTGGCGGTGGGGCAAATATGTCTGGTCGCCTAATTAGGAGCGCACATCCACAGTAAAATTACATTGCGTATACGCAGCGTGTGCCTTTTAATAATGCCGACAACATTTTGACAGACAAGAGCCGAAAAAGGGCTGCGCACAACAATGAAAGAGGGTTGCGAAAGACAAGCCAAGCAGCATGATAAAAGAGAAATGAAAAGGAGTGAGTTGACGAGAGAGAGGGAGGGAGAGGGAGAGAGTGGGTGACTGAAGGGTAAAGCGTGTTGGCTAATTGAAAAAATACATTTTAATAGCATAATTTTTGGCGCTGCGGTTGTGACAGCTTTTAAATCGCCCGTCTGGCGGTTGGGCTCGCTGTGGTTAGGCAGGGCGCGACTGTTGGGCTGATGGGCTGCTCTCATTATTAGCCTAGCTATCACCTGGCCACAATCTGAGGTAAGAAGTCACGTTCTTAGCGCTTTCGTCGATGACATCAAACACTATTCAAATGAAATTTGATTTTGATTAGACGATTTGTATGCCGAAATCAGGGCGCCTTATGTTTAATAAAAGAAATTGCTTTGCATTTGTGTTGTGCTGTGCATTCCGGCTGGCGTTTGCCCACAGCAAAATTAAATTAAAAATTCAATGACAGCGCATTAACAGCGTCTCGTCAGAGATTGGTTCGCTCATCTCAAGACTCTGACAGGCGATTGAACAAATTTGTTATACCAAATAATCGAACTGTGTCGGCTGCTCGCCCCGGGTTCATCTAGATGTTTCGCCTTAGCTACAGAGTCAGCTTCAGCTATTGCTTTTGCTGTTCTTTTTCGTTTTCCTTTTTACTCTTGCTTTAGCTATTGATTTTGCGCCTCAAGATGAGGCGTCAAAGTACACTCAAAGCTGCCGGATTCAGCTCTGCGGTATGTGGCCTGTAAACTGTAAACTGTAAGCTATAAGCTGTAAGCTGGGAGCTGTGAGCTGTCTGCTGTGTGAAGGTTTAGTCTAAGCGCCAGACGTCTATTCTTTTTGATTATATATAGAAACATTTTTATTTATTTATTTTGTATAGAAATAAATGTAGTTGAATTAATGCAAAGCCTTCAGTGCGTATTTCATTTATAATAATATTACTATATTTAACTCATTTCAGTACTTAAGCATTTCCTGGCTTAAAATGCTTGTTTAACTGTAATCCTATCTGAATTTTGGACTTCAAGTGAATAGAGAACTGCATGTAAATTGGTAACTCGCTTGATCTATGATTTTATATGCATATGGGACCCTTTGAAATCTGAGCTAAAAGACATTTTAAGTAAATGGAAATACAACTTTTATGTCGGATATTTAACTTATAAATGAAATTAAGTCATATATTTTTAAAATCAAATAAATTTGCTTCTGATGGGCCCTCCAATGTGAGGAATATGTCAAAAGCAGAACTGAGCTGTATATATTCATATGAGTAAACTATATTTAATAACAAAATAAGTATTAATCTCTGAATATATACTGAAGTAAATACATGTACGATAATAAATATTAATTTGTGAATATATACTTAAGTAAATATGTATGCATATATATGTAACAAAGTAATTATTCACATCAGAATATTAATTGAAGTAAATACATATATGCGTACACACAAATAATAACCGAATAGTAATTATTAAGCCTACGCTTTGACTGTTGCTTTGGTGACACACATATCACCTGTTCAGTCGGCCACGCTTTAATTATGAATTTCATTCAATTAAATACATATGTATATAGAGTTTCGTGTGTCAATTGCTGCTGCTCCACCTGGGCTCTTCAAACTAAGCCATTTTTACCTGTTGGCTTGCCAACTCGCACTCAAACTCGAACTGGAACTCTAGAGTGAATTACTTTGTGTAGCTTAGACCTCAATTGAATATATGTAAGTGTCCGTATCTTTAATTAAAATCATATTCGCAAGAGCTTAGCACGTAATGATTGTTTATTGCAAACAGCAGATATGAAATTTGGCAGATTTCTGTTCGGTTCAGCATTTTTGTGTCTGCTCACACATAAATAATTACTCAGCCGGGCTGCTGCACTATCGAAAGTAGTATATGTGAGGCGGGCGGTGCATAAGGAAAATCATTGGCGGGCCACAGACAGCAGGACTCTGTTTGGGAGAGCAGGAGCAGACAAATGCAGCCCAGGCAAACAACACACACAAATGGTTTCTAGATCGATAAACTTTGCAAGGAGCAATGTGTGCGTGTGTGTGTGTGTGTGGGTGTGTGTTGAACCTGCCACGCCCACATCCTGCTGATGGTATAGCATAGACAATAAATTCGAACAAAAGGCAACACATTCATCGAGTGGCAACATCAAAAGAAGAAAATTGTCGAGCTGAAGCTGGAGTACGGGCAAAGTAAAAGGAAGAAGACAGCGAAAGAGTCGGTTGGCTGAGGGAGCGAGGGAGGTAGACTGCAAAGAAAAAAACATAGTGAAAACTGAAACCAAATACCCAAACACAAAATGGCAGCTCTTTAGCTGCGATTTATATTTGAAATGCCTTTGGGTGGCCACTGAAGCGGCAAATGCTTTTGCGGCACCGCCTCAAATGGAGCGAAGACCCCCTCTCAAACGAAAAAAAAAAAGAATAAAGAATATACATATATATATATATATATATATATGTAAATACATTGCAGCAAAATTTATTCATCGACGGCAGTTGCAACTTATTTTTATGCCTGTTAATTGTCAGGCAAACCCCCTCCGAGTCGCCACTTTGCATACCCAAATGTCAACTTTTGCCATTTTGGGCAACTTCACACCAGGCGGCTCCCAGGAGCTGCTTGTCTGCCGCCTTCCGCTCCGTCGCTCCGTTCCCTGCTAGTCGCCCATATGTGGGCATCATAAATATTTTCCAGTCCATTGATTTTTGGTCGCTGTGGATGCTGTCGATGTTGATGATGTCGGACGGACGAAGCAGCAGCAGCCACAGCCGCAGACGCAGCAGGAGCATCTGATGTGTATATACATACATACATACATACATATATGTGCACTTGTGTTCCATACAACAGTTTCTGAATTATTTCAACAAAATGATTCGGCTTTATAATGGAGTTGGGTGGCGCAAAAGTCTACGATAAATATTTGTATGTATGTCTTTACTATCCCCAGACAATTCTGCCTTGTCAACTGCAATTTTTCCTCAACTTTGAAATATATTAATTTTCTTAGATTGTGTAGTATGCCTTATTTTCATTTTATTTTAAATATTTATATATATATAATATATATAAATTTACACCTACTATATATTTTTTGATACATTTTATTTATACTATAAAATATATTTATGTGTGTATTTATTTATTTTCTTCTGTTTGTGCATTTGAATTCACGTTAATATATTTTATTTTATTTTTTTTTTTTAGAGATTGGAATCAATATAATTATAGTTAACTTTCGACTTAATTTTATTTATATTTTAATATAGTAACTGTATAAATATAGTTTTTTATTTATTTATTTTTATAATTATTTAATAAGTATTTATTTTCTTATGTATTTTTTAAATATAGGTAAATTTTATTCAATAAATTATATTCTATTCATTTTTCTTAGCCTTTGTTCTGCCTCTTTATTTATTTTATAATTATTCATACTTTTGTTTCGGTAACACATTTTTATTATTTTGTATATTGTCTATATTTTATTATTTTTTTTTTAGCCTTATATATCTATATATGTTAATTTTGTATATGCCAAATTTATTCTATATATTTTGTCCTTATATGTGATTTTTTTTTCCAGCCTAGCTATTGTGTTTTACAATGAATTTTTATTTTTTTTATTTTTACTTTTATTTATTAGAACATATATTAATATATAAATTAATCAATATTTTCTATTAATTGTTGAATTGCCGATGTTAACGATTTCAAAGCCTCTCTCAATTATAAATATTTACCGGCTTGCTGTGTGTTACGCATACACTGCCGTTTCCTCTGTCCAAAATAGTCGCCTCTCACCTCTCCGACCCGACTCTATGGCTGTCCCGCTTGCTCTTTGGCCGCGCTTTGTTTTGTTTTCAGCGACACTTGATTGCTTTCAGGCGTGGTTGTTGTCTTTGCTGTAGCGCGGAAAAGTATGCTACACGCCAAATAGACTCAAATTATGCTGTCCTGCGGAGAGTGTGTGAGTGAGCCAGTGTGCGTGTGTGTATGTGTGTGCTTGACTGCTGTATACTCGCTGTTTGCCTAACGCTTTTTTTTGTATGCCTGCAAAACAATTTCATGTGCTTGCCGTTCATAAATATTGTTGCTCAAGTTAATTGAAACATTACCAAAAAATGCTTGTCGGCAAATATTGAAATATGCGCCGAGTAGGGGCCACACTCACACGCATGTGGGTCCTGTGTATATGATGTATTATTGGCATAAAACATTTTTCTGTATTGATTTATTTGCGACTGTCTGCTTCGTGCTGGCTGTGATTGAATGTACAGCCTGAGGAATTTATTTATTTTTACTTTAATCAAACTGCAAATATAATGAAAATTTGCGATGTTTTATTAAATTATTGAAGCTTTGCATTTATTTTTAAATAAATTTTTAATATGAATTTAAAAGTAACAGAATGAAAGATTTCTCTATATTGACAAAAAACAAAAAATATTTACTATGTGTTGATCTTTTTGTTTTTAATTACTATTAAAAGTTTTTCAAAATATGTAAAAAATATTTTAAGTTATCTTTATTAAGTCAAAGCATTAACTTCATTAAAAATTAATTTTTTTTTAAACTTATTTCCTTACAATTAAAATTTCCTTTTATTAAATTATGTTGTAAATATAATATGAATTGATTTTAACTTTTGCTGAAATGTCAGTTGAAATGCTTTATTTTTATTGTGTAAATTAAATTTCTCATTTAAATTTTTTCATTTTTTTTTGTTTAAATCTAAATTAACGTTTCGGTATATTTCGTCATGCTAAAGTTGGCAAGCAATTGTCTAGCTTCTAGAACAGAGTAAGAGTCCAGCTCAGCTGTCATGAAAATCATTTAAGTTCGTATGGGTTTCCTTACAGTATTTTAAAAATTGTAAATCGTGAACATGGCGACTCGAGGGACAAGTCGGCCTTTGCAGATGCCAAGCTCATCCCGCCCGTTGAGGTTTTCCACTTGCGAAATCTCTATCTACTCGACACGCATGAGAAGAAAGTCAATTTGGGAATTGGAGGTAAGTGGAAACCGCTCACTCTTGCTGCAGCTGCTGCATCAGAGTTACTTCTTCTCCAGCCTATCGCACTGAAGAGAACAATCCATTCATATTGCCAATAGTTAAGAAGTGCGAGGTAGAAGTGGCCAGTAATACGAAGCTGAATCATGAATATCTGCCCATACTGGGCAACGCCGAGTATACGAAGGTGGCCACCGAGCTGCTGCTGGGCAAGGACTGCAAGGCAATTAAAGAGAATCGCGTGAGTCGAGATACTCCCTTATTTAATGGATCATCGAGTATATAAATATTCTCCTATGCAGACTGTCTCAGCTCAAACTGTTGCGGGCACCGGCGCGCTTCGCATCGGTTCGGAATTTTTGTGTCAGTGTTTGAAGAAACGCATCTGTCTCCTGTCAGACCCCTCGTACGGCAATCACATCAACATTCTTAGGCAGGCTGGCTTCAAGCAGTTCAGGAAATATCCCTACTGGAATCAGAAAAAGAAGAAGCTAGACATCGCCAGGCTCTTGGCAGGACTGTGCAATGCGCCAGAGGGAGCTGTGGTTCTGCTCCAAGCCTCGGGCCACAATCCCACGGGCCTGGATCCCACAATGAAGCAATGGCAACAGATTTCGGAAGTTGTGAAGATGCGTCATTTGTTTCCCTTCTTTGATGCGGCGTACATAGGGTTTTCCAGCGGCAATCCGGATCTCGATGCCTGGGGAATCAGATACTTTATCAAACAAGGCCACGAAACACTGATCGCTCAGTCCTTCTCCAAAAACATGGGACTCTACAGTAAGAGCGGATTCTCGCATGCCAGTTCATTAACTGTTAACTTTTTTTTCTGAAATCAGATGAGCGCATTGGCAATTTAATTGCCGTGCTGAACAATAAATCATATGCCGCAGCTGTTGCCTCGGAGTTCACCAAGCTGATTCGAGTCAACTATTCAAATCCGCCAGCTTACGGCAGTCGTATTATCGCCAGGGTGCTAGGCAACAAAAGCAATCGAAGAAAATGGTAAGTGAAACTGGAAGAGAATATAAAATTATTGAAAAAATTTTTTTTTTTTTTTTTAGGCTGAAAACTCTAAATATGATGGCGAATCGTGTGAGGAAAATGCGAAAGCAGTTGGCCGAAAAACTTGTAGAGCTGAAAACACCAGGCACTTGGGATCACATAACACAGGGCCATGGAATGTTTGCTTATCTAGGGCTGACTCGTGAGCAGAGAAAAATAACTTCCACAGTAAACTCTCTGTAAAATCTCTTCTATTTCCTTAGCGAAACAATGCGAAAAACTTCGAGTGGAGAAACACATCTATTTACTCAGCTCAAGTCGCATTAATATTTGCGGACTGAACTCGAAAAATATAGATTATGTGGCCAAGTCGATAAATGAAGTTGTAACGGGCTCCGATTCCAAGAACCGTAAGAAAAAGTCGTGCAAAGAGTGAGAGCTGAAAAGAGAAATGTAAAACAAAATCAATGTCAGGTGGTGATGTGGCGAAACTATAATTATAATAATATTATTAGACTGTCTTCTAGTCAATCTTGTGGAAGCAGCTTCAATCGAGAGCAAGATCGAACACGTTTTGTAATTTCACGTTTGGTATAAATGCTCTGAAATAAAATCAAAATAAAATCAATGGAAAACAAGTAAGAAAGCTCCAGTCGAGACTGCTCGACTAGGAGATACCCTGAACCCTCCAAGCTGATATTCTAATCATTCTGCACTTCTTTTATGCACACATACATACACATGCATCCACACGCACGCATAAGCCTGCGCTCTGCTAGCTGCGCAGTAAGCAGCGACTGCGCTTGGGCTGCAGTGTGGGCAATCTTATGGGAGTTTATTTGTTGAATAATTTCTTTTGTAGACATGCGATCTTAATGCAACTTTTAGAGCGTAATCATATGGTGAATATGTGTGTATATTCCAAGCCCAAGTCTCTAGTATTTGAAATACGCTTTTTACAAAAGTGAGGGTGAGGGGGTGAATTTAAGGGTGGGGGGTAAATTTTAACAAAAACCGAAATTTTATAAATTGCATATAAGCATACATTAAAAATTTGGAGACTCTAGCAATAAGGGTGTAGAAGATATAATTTTATAACTGGTTTTCGATAAGGTTTTTTATCGATAAAAAAAGATCGGGATGAGTTATCGATTTTTAATGATAAACTTGATATGCGCGCTGTAATTACGGACATTTTAAAAAAAATTTGAAGTCTCTAGCTCTTATATCTTCTGAAATCGACGCGTTCATACATACGGACGGACGGACGGACGGACGGACGGACGGACAGACAGACGGACAGGGCCAAATCGACTCAGCTCGTCGCCCTGATCAAGAATATATATACTTTGTGGGGTCTGCCACGCCTCCTTCTGTCTGTTACATACTTTTAACAAAACCATTATACCCTGATTTCCCATTTTCAATGGGTTCAGGGTATAATGAATATGAACTAAAATTAATAAAAAATTTAATTTAATTTTATTTACATTTAATTTAATATTTTAAGTAATGAATATACATTTTGGGTATATATTATGTCTGCCATAGCTCACAGAGCGCAATCAATGAAGATAAACGTTTGCTCTGCTCCGAGGCTCCATTTCTTGGTGTCTGTTATCATCAATCAGGCAAAGCGATTGTCAATCTGAGATGTATTCAATTGCCTGCAACAGATAAATTTGCTTACGATTTTGGTTTGTTTATGGTGCAGTAGTTCGCATCTGACCGCAGCGAATCGCTGTCTTGTTTGCTTTATACTTTACCCAAAACAACAACAACAACAACAACAACAACAAGTTGTATGTTTTCATTGCGTATGCAACGTTGCTGCTGCAGCTACTGCTTCTGCTACTCCTGTTACTGCTGCTGCTCCTGCTACTCCTGCTGCTGCTGCTGTGGCTTTGGTTCTCTTCATTGTTTGGATTTTAGTGCTTCACATGGCAGCCATATAGAGAGCAGAGTTAACTTTTTGATGCTGGGGTCAGTGAGGCGGAAGGAAGTCAGTGCTCCAGCAATGACAATGTTGCTTTAGGTTTTTGAAACTGGGTCATAAACTTGGTTAATTGTTGATCCCTTAGACTGATTAATTGCAGAGCGTTTGCTTTCGCTAGACTAATACGAACTCGAGCTAGCAGAACTCTTTCCATGGATGTGGCTTCACGTATGAAATGGCTTGGCAGCTTGTTAAACAAGCTTGTCAAGCGTCGCATTTAAGCTGACACCGCTGAGCAGTTACCGTTACTGTTACAGTTATTGCTGCCGCTGCTGCTGCCGCTGCTGTTGCTGCTGACCTTATCCACAAAATGTTCGTATTCCGTTTCCGCTGCACTCGAGTCGACATGACCGCAACGGTGTGGCGTGCTTAATGGCCTGGCATTGTGGCAACGGGACGAGAACGCAGCGAGGAAATCATTTTTGTAAATATTATGCAAACATACACGCACACACACACACACACACACACGCACACCTGGTAGCTATCAGCTTCGTCCTTGCTCATCAATTGGCGCAACAGACGCTGCTGCGCCTGCAATTTATTTTTTATGCATGAGCTGCAAATGAAAATTAAATTGACTGTGCGCCCCCGACTGCACGTTAGAAGCGCGTTGCGTGCCACACGGCGTATGAATAATGCAAATGGCCGCAGCCGCAGCCACGGCGACTCAACTTGCAAGTTCGCACTGACCTACGGCATGGCACACGCGCCACGCATTGCCGCTTAACCTTTTTTTCTCTCTTTTTTTTTATTTATTATCACATATTCATATGAGGCTTTTATTTTCTGTTTTTAATTAAGTTATAAAATAATAATTTGTGTCGTCGCTGCCGCTGCTGCTGCTACTGTCTCTGCTGCTGCCTCTGCTGCTGTGGTTGACATGCATTTTGTGGTCTCCCTGCTGCAGCGCTGCGACAAGTCTCTGCCGCCTCCTGCTCACCCGCTGCGCGCGCCGCTGCCAGTGGCAGCTGCGACATCGACTCAGGTTTATGCTGTTGGCCAACGTATTCAATATCGCTGTCAGCCGGCTCAGTATAACTTTCTATAGCTACTCCTGCTCCTGCTCCTGCTGCTGCTGCTGCTGCTGGCATTTTACGCGTCATTTAACCCGCTCGATTTGGGTTTCAAATGCAACAAATTCTGAGCGCCTCACAGCCGCCAGCTGCTGCCTCTGCTTCACTAAACAATGGGATCCAATTGAACCTGGCAACGGCTGCTGATGGCCCGTCGTGAGGCCAGACAGCGGAAGAGAACAAATAAAATAAACAAAGTAATTTGTGCTACATTCGGCATGAAGTGAATCGATTGCCTTTGGCGTTATTCCTTTTGAAATCAAAGCCAAGTTCAATTATATATAAGTTTCTATGCTAACCAGCTTAGAGTGCTGCTGTTTCTTATAAGAAATAATCAAATGTATATATATGTATGATAGAAAATATGTATATATTTATATACATGCTCGCATATATATTTGTACTTATATAACTGTTCTCTCGCCTCTCACATTGCCATTTTAATTACCAGTTCTTAAGTCGCTCCTTTCATGCCATCAATTGCCTTGCAGCAGTTCATAGTGCTCTGGCATAAAACATTTCCCCGTCAGCTTATCTATCTGTCTTCATTCAGTTATTCATTGACAACTTTATAATCCTTTGTATCTGTTAATCCCGCATCACTTCTTCCGGCACATCATCCAGGCACTTCCTCCTTTCAATTCTCATTTCTCTGCTTTCGGCTTTTTATTTTTTATTTTTCTTTTTTTTTTTTCTCTCTCCTTTTTTTAATCTTACAATTCCACAACCTAACCCAACTTGCATTGTGCTGGCTCTGGCTCTGGCTCTGGCGCTGGCTGCTACGGACTTAAACATGACAGCTGTCATATGTTGCTATTCCATATCACATTTTATAGCATAGTTCTTTTTCTTCTTCTTTCATTTTCTGCTTTTGATTTTTTCTGCCGACATTCCGCTCTATCTAAGCTTTGTTTTGTGGGGCCGTACGCTTTATTTTCCGCTTCTTCTATTCGTATCACAACAGTTTTACGCACAGCACGTGCTCTGCCAGTGTGCCTCAGCCTCTCTCTCACTCTCTCGCTCTCTCTGCCTGCCTTACACTCTCTCAGCTGAGCTTTTGCCGTTACTTGTGCGCACTCTCACGAGCTGCCTGGCTTTTGCTTCTCTTTGTGCTGATTGGAAGTTGAAACATTTACCGTTCTTTTTTTTTCTGCACTTTTGTTGCTGCTGCTGTTGCTGTTGTTGTTGCTGCTGCTCTTTTCATTGTTTCTGTTTTGCTCTGTTTCACATATTTCAGCTGTGCCACATTTAGCCCATGACTTTGGCAGCGCATGGAACGCGACTCGACGCAGCCCCGAGCAGAGCAGCAACTGTGAAGCTCGCTTGCATTTAAAAATAAATTATTGTGGCAAAACACACACACACGCACACACACATCGTTGTAGTCCTTTATTTTAGTCATAGTTGCTCTTGGGCGTACGTTGAACTGCTGACCCAAACACCTGTCTAGATTGCGGCCTACGATTGGGCCTTCTTTCTGTAGTAGTTGTTGTTGCCGTTGCTGTTGTAGTTGTTGTTGTTGTTGTTGTGCTCTGGGGCTCATCAGTTGACTTGTATTTTCGTCACATTTACAAAAATAGTTGCTGGGGTTCCGGTGCGGCTAGAGCTCTGCTTAATTTTATTACGCCAGTTGCGCATGTTGGCCTGTGATTCAGTGCGGAAAATTAAAAGGGTTTACGGCTTTATACATAGAAAAGTGGCCGTACGGGGAAATGAATAGATCCGCCACGGAGACACATTGACGTTGGTTTTTATCAGCGGATTAGCTACGAGTCAGCTTTGACTTGAAAAGGGTTTAGTTGACTTCTATGAAGTCTGAGAATATCTTAGGAAATGTCAACGATTTAGTTTACTCCCAATTTACTGTTATTTTCTTTTTATTATTTTTTGTATTTGTTTCTATTTTTTATTTAATTTAACATTGCAATATATTTAGAAAATAAGAGCTGTTGTTTTATTCCTATTATATTATGATTATTTAAATATATGTTATTATTAATAACTAGTTTCATCTTGAATTCAATTGAATTTTTAATTTATCTTTCTATTTATATTTTATTTAAAAAGGTTATTAATTCTTTTACCTTTTTTTTATTTTTTTATTTTTTATAGTTGTTTTTATTTTATTTTTTTATTCATTTTTCATTCTCGAAAAATTGATTCCTTCGAATTTATTTTTTTTATTAATTTTTATTTTTCATTCAAGAAATAGTTTTATTTCTATTTATTTTTTATTTAATATTAATTTGCCATTCCTAACAACTAGTTTATTTATATCATTATTTTATTTTTATTTATTGTTATTTTGTATTTTTCATTCCGGAAATAGTTTTTCTTTTTCTTTTGCTTTATTTTTATATATATATTATTTAAACTTCTTATAAATTTCCCTCTGTTATAAAATTCTCTTCTAGCCAATCTTATTTTTTGCAACATATAAAAATAAATATAATCATTTTCAATACCTGTCAACGGCACAAACTGCCAATTGAGCTCAATCAAGGGGCTAAACAAAGGCAGCTACAATGGCAAAAGTCTAAAGTAAAGACCCACGTGAAAACGTGAACTCCAATCATCATCAGCAACTTCATCATCGTCGTAGTCGTCGTTGTCGTCGTCAAATGATGACATATCCCTAGCTCACGTTTCTCGTCCATCGACGAGGCAGAGGCAGAGGCAGAGCAAAGCAGCTCATTAATGTTTTTGTCCGCCATTTATTCTGCATCTTTCCGTCCGTTTGGCTGTCCCGTTTCTATGCACAGGTCGCTCTGCCGCTGCCGCTGCCGCTGCCTCAGTTACGTCAAGTACTTCAATTATTTGCTGTGCTTTCAGTTCTGCCATTGAATAGAATTTAACGCTCATTGTTTGGTCAGCCAGCGTCGTGGGCGGCGCCATTGTTCGGCGCTAATTAAAGGAATTTTTTAGCAGGTGTTTGCGGTTGCTTCTCAACGGTTTTTCGGTATCGGCTGCAGTGCCATTGTGTGTCTGTATGTGTATGTGCTCGCCAGCTGGCCAAAAGGTGGCACACGTTCTGCTATTTCACACGTTCGCTTTTCAGTCCAGTTTCAGCTGATTGAATATGCATTTTAATGGCATAATTTCTGTTCTCTCTCTCTCTCTCTCTCTCACTCTCGCTGTCTCTTTCTACCAGGCACCCAAATGAACCCAAATGAACTTTTCGAGGGGGGCGCGGCGCAAACATTTTAAGGCCTAAAAATGGCTCTGTTCGCTCTGCTTTGTTGTTGCCTTTCTGCGCGTTGGCCCAGAAAATGTTGTTATGGTTGTTGTTGTTGTTGTTGTTGTTGTTTTTTTCTCTATCTTGCATAAAGTGTTTTGCAAAGCAGCAAAAGAATAACAAATAAGCAAAAGATGTGTATATATATCTATACTGAAATCGGCGGTTTTTAAATGCTCCTCCTCCGCCCACCGCCCACCGCCCGCCGTGTTGTAAGTGCCGCCCCCTGGTGTCTTTGACAGTTAACGAAGTGTAAATATTTGTATAAAAGCGCCAGATATTCTTAGCACTTGGCTGCATCTGATGTCGACAGCCCCCAGTGCCGCCGATATGTTTTATAATTTCTGTGCTCTGTGCATATCCACGTGCTGCTAATGTGTCTATGACAGAGGCGAGCCGGATGTGATTTGTCGACCAGAAACAATTAATGGCGAATCGAAACAGATGCTTTAGCTGTTGAAAATGACTTAAAGTCATCGGAGTAATGTTTCTACTCGCAGCTCTTTGATATGTTAAAGCATATCAGATATTCATAGACAACGTGGCGTATGAGCTATTTGACTTCTGCTTGAGCGTTGCCAATGAGACCGCAAGGCAACCTGTAATGGTTTCACGGCTAGACATTTTAACAAGCTGCCGCGCCCACAACACACACGCACACACACACGCACACACTTACAGCCACTTGCCGACATAAGCATTTTGTAATTTCAATATAATTTTGTTGCCACACGTATTAAGTATACGACGCATTGCGCTTGTGGTATTTTGTGTTTGCCTATAATGTGTAAGAGTGTGTGTCAGTGTGTGTGTGTTTGCTGTGTGTATTTGCTGCAGCTGCTTTTGTTTGCTAATATAATATTTTGTAACAAGAGCAACAGCAACAGCAACAACAACAACAACAACAGCAGGAGCAGCAGGAGTCGGCAGTTACCTGGTATTTTTCTACTTAAGAGTATTTTGTGCTTAGCTTTGCAGTTCAGTCAACTTTTGCTTGGCTACCTTGTGCAAAGAACAGTGTCTAGACGAAGCACACGTACCACAAGCCCACAAACACACACACACACACACACACAGACAGACAGCTGAAGAAAAATGCTTAATATGATAGACGCATAAAACCCTTTTGGCATCTTTTGTGGCTTTGCTTTACCATTGGCCGTGTTGCTGTGGCAATTTCAGAAAAAGAAAAACAAAAATGAAAATAAGTGTGTACAAATAAACTGAAACATAAAAACGATAACAAATTTTCCATGCCACTCTTTTTGAGATTACAAATTACGACACATAACCCGTGGCCATGGCAGCGGCTGCAGAGAAATACGAGTAGCATCTCACAGCAGCAGCAGCCGGAGCAGGAGTAGCAGCAGCAGCAGCAGCAGCAGCAGCAGGAGTAGCAGGAGCAGCAGCAGCAGCAGCAGCAGAGAACTTCAAACAGTTGCAATTATATAATGAGCACAGAGTTTGTCCGCTAAGCTGCCAACATGTGTTGCACAAACACACAAACTTATATGTATCTAAGTATGTGTGTGTGTTAGTGTCTTTTTGTACAAATGTGTATGTGTACATTATGTTTGTATGTTTAATTTCTAAAGTGGGCTGATTTAGAGTAAAGCAAATGATTCATTGATCGGCGATCGAGTGCAGGCAGAAATATTAAAAAATTCTGAAAGCAGAGAGTTTTATATATTTGTATTTTGTATATTTAAAATAATTTATTTGTTAAGTTAAATTAAATTTTTTTTAATTATTTTAACTACATTGCTTATAAATATTGAATGCAATTTATTTTAAATTCAAAAATAAAAATATATAATATTATCTTCTTTCAGAATTTCTTAAATAATATTTTTGATGAATTTAGAAATATATTAAAGACAATATTAATTTGTACACAAAGTAACAAAAAAATAAAAATAAATAAATAAATAAATAAATAATAAATAAATAAAATAAAATAAAAAGAAAATAAATAAAATTGAAAATAAAATAAATATATTTTCTTTTAAATAAATTAATAAATTAAAAAACAAACAAAATCATAATATAATTACATACATATATTTATGATTATTTATGTAAAGCTTTTGCATAACACAAATTTTAGTTATTAAACAATAATCATTATAATTAAAAATAATAAATATATTAATTAAAATTAATAATAATACAAAACAAATTTACTTAAAATATATATACATAAAAAAAATATATATATATAAATGGCAACAACTTTTTTATTTTATTATTTATAGATATTTCGTTTCAGCTCTTGCACAACTCTAGTTGCGCCCCTCGCATTCTATGTGTGTATGTTTGTTTTTCAGTTTATCAGACATTTCCTGCGGCGCTTTTTGAGACGTGGTGTTAGGGTTTGGCTAGGGATCGCTGCCAAAGAGCTGGGAGGGGCGCATAAACTTTTGCAACTATCGGAAGTCGTTAACGCATTCACACACAAGCATCGGTGCTGCCACGCCCACTCAAATGGGCACAGCGGCCGGCGTCAGTGCTGTATCCCATTCATTCAGTCTATGCGGTGTCTCTGTCACTCACCCACACACTGGCGAGAGAGCTGCCATGCTTGATTTCTCGCTTTATATGTAGGCTAACTTGTGTTTGCCGCTGTCACACAGCTGTGCCACAGACCACCCACAGCTAACGTTACCACCACCACCAACAGCATCAGCATCAGCATCAGCACCGCCGCCTCCTTCGACCCCTGCAGCCGGCGCACGCCCACAAATGTTGGCACATTAATTAATTGAAATGCTGCCGGCCATGGCAAGCGGACAGAACTTGTGTGAGCGAACGACCAAGTGGGTGGTGCTGTGGGTGGTGCAGGGGGAAAGTCGTGTGTTTTGCACGCTTGTTAGTTTAACTAGCGCCTGGCAATTAAACGAAAATTAATTATGCTACCTAACAGAGAAACGGCCCCGAGGCAAAAACGCGTCGGCCTTGAACTTAGCAACGGCAGCGCATTTAAATAGAATACGCTCCAGCCAAGGCAACCTTGCCGCCTGCCGGAGTGGCCCCTAGAGCGCCCAGCAGTCAAACGGGAAGCCAATCAGCTGTCATTTTTTGTTTTGAGTTTTCCTTCATTTTTTTTTCTAGGCCGTCGGAAATGTGCGTCCACTCGTTGCTCCCTCTCCTTCTCTCTCCCTCTCTCTCTCTCTCTCTCTCTCTGTCACATCTCAAGTTTCCTTTCGCTATCTGTTTCCTTTGGCTGATGCCTGGCTAATGCCCGCTTAACTTTGACTTTGGTGACAGCGCGACTTTAATCAATGCCACGTCCTTTCGGGCCAGCCGCCGCCGCCCCCATTGCAAGGTTAAGATGTCGCACTGGCCCCGCGCACATAGTTTCCCAGTTTCAAGTGCTGCCCGCCATTCATAATCCCCGCCAGGCCAAACACGCAGATCATTTTTCATTTTTTCACGTTGCACGTAGCCATCAATCAATTTCATGCTGCTTGGCGATGTAAAACTGCTTAAGTTACGTTGTACTTACATTTCACTTCAAAGACTTTATTCGAACCAAAGCTCCTCAATTTGGAGACCGACTGAAATTGACGCCGAGATAGGTTATTATGGAATAGCATGGAATAATGTCAGTGGCAGAGAGGGGCGGGTTGAGGGAGGAAAAGGTGCAATATGAATAAGCATAGGTATCTATGATTGAGATTAGGGATAAGCAAGCTTCAGTAGTGTAGTCTTTGAATTTCTATACATAAATAAAACATAATGTATTTAAATAAATAAATAAAATAAATATATAAATTTAACATGATAGTCTCAATTTTGCTATTTTTTTTATTATTTATTGATTATACTTTGTATATTATTACATTAATTACGGCTTATTTTTACAAATATTAATAAAAATTAATAAAATAAAAAAAAAATAATAATAATAATAATAATAAAATGTTGTATATATACATACATGCATGAATATATATTTTTTTATTTGAATTTTTTTAGACGCTAATCATTAAAAATAAACATGAAAAATAATAAAAATAAATATTAAAATAAAAAAATAATACATAAATAAATATTTAATATAAATTAAAAAGAGATATATACAAAAAAATTATATATATATATATATATATATATATATATATATATATATATATATATATATATATATAATTAGAAATATTGTTTAACTTAATTTAATAAAAATAAAAACAAATTCTATATATGTATAAATATATCTAAATCTTCTATTTGTTAATTGTTTATGCCTTCGCATGTCTATGACTTAGTATATATCTTAATATTCAAATAAATTTATGCGATTTCTCTGCTCTACCTGACATATCTAGGGCATCTGCTAGTCCTCAACTTTGGCTTCGCATATTTTCTACACTTCTTTTTGTTGTTCGCCTCTACTTTTCATCTTCTTTTTTGTGTGAGAATTTTGGCTTGTTTGGGCTTGTTCAACTAGTCAGCGTTTGTTGAGCATTCACGCATTTTGATGCTCTGCTTAGTTTATAATTTATTTAAGTTATTCATTAATATTAAATCCTTTTACACTACAGTCTATATATGTATCTAATACTTATACTACATATTTTTATATTTTATATTACAATTCTAATCACTTTACTAAACAATTGCTTACCTCTTTATATATTTCCCCAACATTCTTTATGTATTACTTATTTATAATTAATATATTCTATATTTTAATGAGCATAAGAGCATTTGAGACCAGCATACTTACCGTCAAATATTTTACATTATTACGTTCTCTATTTTCAAGCTTTTGCGTTTGCCGTTACGTTTCGTTAGACCCTAAAGAAAAAATGTATAATTTTTGCTTTTTTTTATTTTTTGCTCACGCCCGACAGACTTTGCCTCTTGGCCTGGTCAATGCTTCCTTGGTATTATTATAATAATTTTTCTTTTTATATATATATATATATATTTTTTTTATTTTTTTGCTTTTTTTTCGTTTTGCCGGCTGCCGCGTCCGGTGCATTGGCTCCGCATTTTGATGATTTATGTGCCGTCGAGCCGTGTCACGAGCCCAATTAACATTTGGGCTTAAAAATGTTTCAGCTTGACATGATTTTCGTCTTGTTGGCCAGCATCTTTGACAGCAGCTAATTTGGCCAATGCACTTTGTGGGTATTTATGACTAAATCTGATATTTATATACATATTTTGTATAAGTCGAATATATGTATATTTATTTGGATATTTGATTTGCCCAAGCTCTATATATAATTATATTTATAAAGAAACGTATTATGCTGCTTAAAATAGCAAATTTCATTATGATATTCAATTGAATTCTATTGCTTGAGGAGATATTTCATTAAATTGAAATTATTTTCAGCGCTTATTTTATATGGAATTCTGTAATACCTTTAATTGACTGTTTATTAAATTAATTTACCCGATTCTATTTATGCTTAAATTTATATACAATATTCTTACGTTGCTTCATTGTCTTTTAAAGAATCGCGTGCCATTCCTTTTCATTGTTGGCAGCAATGAATAGGCTTAAGTCTGAGTTATATGTCTCTCACAAATCAATTAGCTCCGGATCTAATGAGCGCATTTTGCTTGTATTCCCAGGTGTGGATACGCTTGTCTTTCGAGTCCTGCACTTGCCTCGCATCGCATGGATAATGTGCATACTTAATAAACGTTAACAGCATTGCGTATATAACAATGTGGGTGGGCGTGTATTCTCTGTACAGCAGCCCCACCTCTCACCCTAACGTTTATGCGTTTCTGTTTAATCTGCTGTTAAGCCGATGGCCCACTGCCACGCCCCGCCCCGTCTCGCCAGGCCTCGACTCTGCCCGACTCGACTCGAGTTGAGTCGACTTTGGCAATTTAGTTTATTTATAGCTACCAAAATATGAGCACCAAAGTTACATACATGCCGTTGTTGTACGTGTGAGAGTTTGTGTGTGTGTGTGTGTTACTATGTGCGCTGACACATCATAATTTGCCTGTTGTTATGCGTATGTGTGTGTGTGTGTGACCAAGTCTTGTGCTCATGTTTCCAGTTCATGTTGTAATATTTTAATGTGTGAAGCTACAACTGCTGCCGTTGTCGTTTTGCTAAGAGCCACCTCCCACACACACACAGACTCCGCCACCTCGCCCCCTCCTCCAACCATATAAATCACAAATTTTGATAACATTAATTTACGCAACGGGTCCTATATCATTCCAATATGTTCTCAACTTGATCACATTTGATATTTGTGCACATAAATTTTAGCAAAATACATTAAAGTCGACTTTTTTGTTTGTTGTATTTTTCTGTTATACGTATAACAGTGAAAGTCACTTGCAGGCGACACAGTATGTTTTATATGCCTGGCTTATTCGATTTCATTCAATTTGTCTTCATGTCAATTAGCCATATTTATTTAACTGCTTAAAAATACATTTATTTTATAAATACATATGTACATATATGTATATGTTTTTATGCTGTCATACATTGTCTTTGCACATGAATCACTGCCAGCAGAGGCAGGTAAACTGCCATCAGGTGAGCTGGCTAATTCAACACCTTGCACAGTTGGCAAATAGTTTGGACTGAGTTTTCGTTAATTTCCATCATCCGTTGGCAGTTGGCAAATTTGCCCAGAGCTGAAATACAATTAAAACCCAATTCAAACTGCAGTTGGAAATCAGAAAACTTATCTGTTACCTTTTGGCAAACGAACAAGAGACAGGCATATCAGAGACGGAGCTGGCTGGCCCGTAACTTGGTGTCTGTTGAATTTTTGGTCAAGAGATACGGGAATAATAGAAAGTAGATTGAGTATACGCACCTTCGGTAAATACACACACACACACACACAGCTGACTTACATCAGTCCGGGGCAGTTTGTGTCTGACTAGCCTGGGAGCCAAGGCGTTTGCATTTGGCTTTTGCTGTGTTGGCATTGCATTTGCAATTCCAAACTAGTTTCAATTGATTAAGTTTCTGGTTAATGGATTGCCTACATATTTGAGCAGGGCAGCAGCGGCAGCTGCATAACTCTTGGCTATGTAACAGTAAATACTGCTTTGCCAATTGGCCGAGCATCAAATCTATGGCCAACACGTAGGCGCCTCGCAAGCTAATCAACAACTTTGACCCGGCGAATGCGCCGTGTGCCTTGCGCCTTGCGCCGTAAGCCGTGAATGTTCCGCAAAACTATTTCGACCCTAATATCGCCCAAAAATTATTTCATTTAATTTATAACTGAATATCGGCACATATATGTTTATCACATATACAAATGCAAATGCTCCAAGCTAGAGGTTTTTAAGAAGAAAATATGAAAAAAGCAGAAGGCGAACAAGTTATGACATGTTTGCGTGCTTTTGTGCAAGTTAATTGTGAATAATTATTTGCTTATGCCATAAAGCAGATTAAAAAACTTTTGTTTTTAATTAGAAGCAGCGTGAAAACAAAAGATGCCGCGGCAGCAGCCAAAGCAGAACCAACCCCGATTCCCCCCAGCCCCCCTCCAGGAAGCACCAGCCCAGCGCAACAACAGCAACAACTTTAGCAACTTTACAAACATTTTTCGCGCGTATAAATTACACAAAGCGCCAGAGACACAAAGAGCAGAACAGAGCTGCGTATAAAATTAAAGTTTTCGCTCGAAATTAATGCAAATCTTTTATGCACAAAGACAATGCGGCGTATGCGCAATGTGCTGTTGCATATTACGCATACGCCTTGTGCCATATGTCTGCTATGTGCGCGTGTGTGGGTGTGCGTGCGTGTGTGCATAGAAACAGCTTTAAGCGAGGTTAGCCCAAAAACGACGCCAGTGTCACCAAAATGTTAATTAATTTCATTTTAATTAAGTCGCTTGAGTTTATTAAATTTTACAAGCCAAACAACAATTTGAAAATTCATTTTCATGCTTCGCACTTCAATATGTTACTTCGAGTGTGTGCGTGTGTGCGTGTGTGTTTAAAGCATTTCAAAATTAATCAACAACTTATTTATATAGACGCAGCGAGTCTCAGTGGGGCATTGTGTGGCTGTTGTACTAATCGCATTGCTGCCAGCGCCAGAGCCTCAGCTCACGCATCCTTTGACAGCCCCGCGCGACGACTTTGTGCCATTCATGTTTTATATATGTATGTGTGTATATTGAGTGTGTGTTACTTTGATGCGATTATTTGGAAAACAAATTTATTTTAATTTGGGTTTATATTGTATTTTTTGTTGTTCTTGCATTGATAGAGATATTCAGCCATATTTCATGTGCCCAAATGGCAATTAGTTTATTGTTGAGATTAGCCCCAGCTGGAGTGGGGCTGCAGTCAGTTGCGTCGACTATAATGAAAATTGAATAATTAATTCAATTTGTTATTTTTTAATTTAATTTAATATCGCATTATTAGTTGTCATTGTTGTTGTGCTGTTCGCACTGCACATTTCAATTACTGCATAAAGTTCGGAATTTGTTACGGTCCGGGCAAATTAGTTGTTCAATTTGCCGGCATTTGCAAATTTGTTGCTTATCGCTTTATTGTTTATGTTAATTTTAGCTCATTTAATTTTAGTATTTTGCACAGTGTACACACACACACACACACAGAGACGAACTCTACGGTTTGTTGTGGTTGCGATATCTGTGCACAGAGCACATTAAATGCGGTATGCAAATGTTGACGTTTTGCCAAATGCGCCGCATAAGCCTCTAATTAAGTTTTCATGAATTCTCTAACATTATATTGTTTGGAGGACCGGCCGCCGCTTATCGAGGCAATTGTGGGTGTGCGCAATGCGAGCACCGGGGCCGACACTTCAACAATAATTGCCACTGAAGTGGTTGAGGGCGTGAAACACAGAGAGCGACGTCAAACGGACAACAATTTCACGTCGGAGAATGCGTTGAAGCTCACTTTACATATTTGTGATAAATTCTTAGTGTTGTTGAATGATGGCCCTTCTACTCGATTCTCATTTATGTCAAAGGATATTTTATATGTTGTAGATAAATATTTAAGAGGAAAGCTCTGCTGAGAGGTCTATATGAAATGATTGTGAGTATGCATGAGTATACATTTTGATTTCCATTTATTATATTTATATATATTTGTCAGATATTTGTATGATTTCTATTAAATTTTAATTTGCGATTTATTAGAAAAATGTAACATTATAAAAAAAAATAAATAAAATATAGCTTCCATGTGTGATAACGACAGAGCGGCTCGATTCGGGTGTCGCGCAGTTGACGTCGTTGAAATTAGCCGATCGTAGCTCGAACAGAGAGTCCAAAGACCAAAAAGACGTAAGACAAGATACAGCAATACTCTCTGAAAATGTAATTCGAGTTCTATAAGTTCAAACCTGTCAAACTTGTCCAATAAACCTTACAAATTATTTATTAACAAAAAAAAAATAAAAAATAAAAATAAAATAAATAAATAAATAAATCAATAAATAAATACATAAATAAATAAAATACGTATAATAATAAATAGATAAAGGGTGCTGAATGGCCTATTTAAATGCATATATATGTATATAAAAATAATGATGAATTAATAAATTTAAAATAATTTAAATTTATATATGTTTATCTATATTAATATAAAAGAGACTGTCAAATTAATAGCACAGTGTGCTCTCTACACTACGTTATTCACTCTAACAGTAAGCATAGGGTGAGGCGCTTGCATTGCGTTGTTGTAAAAATATGATCGAAGTGAGTTCGTGTCTCGGCTACTCGCTGCCTATTGGCTTATCATTGCATGTGTGAAGGAGAAGCAGAGATGTGCAGTTGTGGCTATTGCTGAGTGAGAGCGAGATGGGCTAGCTGGCTTCTATCTTATAATTCTTACTGTGTGAGAGAGGGAGACAAGCATAGTTGTTGTTGCAGCTTTCTGTTTGATGGCTGCTGAGTGTGAGTGTGTGGCTTGGCATTTTAGTTGAACGTAGACTCGGTTGTTGTTGAGTTAGAGTGAGATGGCTATATGGGCTGATCGGACATATTCGTTGTGCCTCTCACACTTCGAGCAACAGCGAATAAAAACTGTTCCAGCAAAGCAAGGGAAGCGTCTAAATATATATAATTATTATAGAGGCTTAGCAGTCATAGTATTTAAGTTATTTTGTAATTTTAAATAAATCAATCAATGAAATATGTATCATACATATAAAGGATATATTTAATATGTATTATGTTTTATGTAAATTATATTAATATTTGTATTATGTACATATATGTATATATTCTATGTTAATTCTCCATTCATTTTCTTAACAGAAATAAAGATAAACACATGGCTGTATGTCTCCCACTTCTTGTTGACACACTGCTAAGTACAGCCACACCTCAACATGCATATCTGTCCGTATATTAGGCCCTTAGCATACACCTGCTAACAGGTTTTACCTTGTTAACCTGTTAATGCCATAAATTTCAATGGAAGTCAAGAAAGAAATTAGGTAGTGTCGCATATGCCACTCTCTATCTCTCTCTCTCTCTCTCGCTCTCTCTCTCTCTCTCTCACTTACTCACTCACTCTCATTTAACACAAATCCCTGGATGATTCGCCCCAGCTGTCCCAGTATTCCAGTTCGTCCTCCGCAACAGGCAACTCGCATTAGCTCACTTTTGTGTGGCAGCCGCCAGCTGCGTATGGAAGGCAAATGTCAAAGCTGTTTGCCAATGGTGCTTCATTGTTTCGTGGGAATTGCAATTATATCTCGCCAAGAGACTTCAGACATCAGAAAATGACGATAAATGAAACAATGGCCAGGCATAGCTTGGAATTGTATAGAAATTGATGTCAAGGCCTTTGTTTGAATGCAGCTCTATATTAAGGCATTTATATAGAAATTTAAGCTCCAACTGAGCTGGACTGCACCTTTATTTTCTGTATCTTCTCTTCTTCAGTTGAGTTGCGCATTTTTGCAGTCAAATATTTTTCGCCCAGTTGCTTTCTGATATTTAAATATCTCCGAGTTGTTAGCCTTTGACAGCTTTCTCTCTCTCTCTCTCACTCTCTCGACAGCTGCTCGAGTCAATTCTCATAAATCTACTGCAATTCAAATGCCGTTCTGCATGCAATAAATAAAAATCTTCAAAATATACGCATCTGACATGGCGATGCTGCTGCCCCGCCCATTCCTTTCTATGCCACTTTGGCAAGTCATTGAGGCGAGCCGTGCTTCCTGCGCTGATCCTGCGTCTGCATGCCTGCCTGCCTGCCTGCCTGCCTGCCTGCTTGAAAGCTGCATTTCCGGTCACTAATATAAGTCAAAGTACAAAGTTGGTTGGCTGACTGGCTGGCTGGCTGGTTGGCTGACTTTACTTCACTTCGCTTCTCTCTCGCTTATAATGCAACGGCACTTAGCCAACGCTATGCTGAAAGGATGGGCGGGGTCTCATTCGGAAGGGGTTCGTCTATCTGACTCTGTGTGTCGCCGTGCCTCGCTGATGATTTAAGTGCACTTTGATGCACATTTTTCGTTGCTGCTGCTGCTGCTGCAGCAGCTGCAGCTGCCCCAGATAATTTAATTAAATTATACGCTTCCTTACGTGCATCGGGATGAGCTAGGTGGGGCTGGGGCGCTGGGGCCGAGAAATCGAGGCAGGCTGCGTTCAGTTTAGGGTGTGCAGCTCACATTTTAATAAGGTTTGTTGGTTAGCTAGTTTTGAGGTTGAGCTGAGTGTAGTTTTGGTTTAGTTTTATGCGCTGTCGAAAGGCTTTGTAAGAGGCTTTGGGGTTAAAGTCATTTGGGTTAGCTAAAAAGAGGTCGAGGCAGAGAAAGCCAGCGCTGTGGCTGTGCTGCTGCCTAGTCTAGGCGTATGCTTGATGCACACATTTTGAACTGAGCTGAAAGCCTTCACTTATGCATCTCCATTATCAGTGCAACAAATAGCAAAAAGACAACACAGCATGGAGCAGGACTTATGAATTTCAGATTTATGCTGGGGTAGAAAACAAGAAATTAATAAAAGGCTCTGTGTTTTAAGAACGGAGATTGTTTTCTCTTCAGCTGGGTAAAAGTCTGTGCATGAAACGGTTAGAGCTTAAATATAATTTATAGATAAAGAGGTAGAGAGAAGGTGTGAGAGTGGGATGAGAGTGGGAAAGATATAGGCAAAGAGACATGTGGAGAAAGAGGGGAAGAGACAGGGGAAGTGTTAGATGGTAAGTGTAGAATTTTAATACAAGTTTTAAACAGAAAAACTTTAAAGATTAAAAAAAAAATCTTTATTAATTTTTTTTTTTTCAATTGTGATATTTGCTTTTGTAATAATAATATCATAATAAATAATAATTATAAAATAAAAAATAAAAATTTAAAATAATAATAATAATACCTTAATCCTTAAACCTTAATCATAATCTAGTATAATTTGTAAATCTCAATGGCAATTAGTTAGATTTTATATTTAATTTTCAGACACAGAGATAAAATTAATAATATAAAAATTAAATTAAATTATATTTAATTTTTCTTACTAATATTTTCCTTGCCGCACAGCAATATTTCTTTATCATAATCCCTTACAATTAGTAAACCTGAGCACATTAATTGAAATTTACAGCAACATTTCTATGAAGCCTTCTTAAAACACATTAAAAAGTCGTTGGCAGAATGCAGCTAAGAAAAAAAAAAAAAAAAAAAAGAGAAGCAAAATAAAAGATGTAAAATAAAACATTTGCTGCAATCCTTTTGCCAGCCCTTGGCTTGCCCAAAAAGTGTTGATGTTATTCATCAACGTCAAAGTGATTACGTTGTTGTTGCTGGTTGTTGTTGTTGTTGTTGCTGTTGTTCTCCTCGTTGTCGTTGTCGTCTCTGGTGTTGGTGACGCGTCATGCGGCTGTCAGCAAGGCGACATCAACTGGTAGCTGGCAATGGCAACTGGCAACGGGCACTAGCAACTGGTAAAAAGCCAGAGCCAGAGCCAGAGCCCGGCCAAGTCGAGGCTAGGGGAGAGCAAAACCCATCACAGAAGCCACAGCAGGCAGTCATCAACAACAGTCAGGAGTCGGGCAACATAATTTTTAGTGTCGCAGCAGAGCACGAGACAGCAAGTAAAAAAGCAGAAATACAAAAAAAAAAAAAAAAAAAAAAAAAAATGAAATAAAAAATAAAAGAATAAAAAATAAACGAAATATGTATCAAAAACATTGACGAAAAACATTTTTAATGCACCAGAAGTCATAATATTTTCATATTTCATGCTTGCTGCGCCATTTTCCTGCACGTACATGTCACAATGTGTCCTTAAAGTGGTAAATATGGTACTCAAAAGTTGTCCAAAATGTTCCGACCGAGCAACAAACAGCAGCCAAACACACTCACACACACACACACACAAACAGAGGGAGAGTGAAATTTGCACCTGGCAAAGTTCAGGCACAAAAATGTCTTGATTTTCGTGGACTCCAAACATGCCCAGCACAGTGACTAAATAACCAACACGAACAGCACACAGAAGCCAGCGACTACGTTCGGTCCACAACATATTTACATAAACAGCAGCAGCAGCACTCCTTTTTGTGCACTAGCTGCAGCAGGAGTCGCTCGACTCAATGGTGTGGAATGTTTATTGAATAACTTGTTGCACGCTGCGGCGCAAAAGCTGGGAATATTTAAATCGATATGGATTTTAGACATGTAAATGGAACCATGAATAAGGAATTGAGTTTTTAAATATTAAAAAAAAAATAAAAATAAAAAAAAATAATAAAATTAAATAATAACAAAGGAAACTATTTATAAAATACTACAAATAAAAAATACATAAAATAATATAATAAAAAATCACATATGATAAGTAAAATATTTATCTGTGGTTATAAAAGATAATCAGTATTTTTTTATTATGATGAATTTTTATTATAAATATGATTAGTATTTTTTTTTTTATTTTCTTTTTTTGTTATTTTATTTAGAATTTTTTTTTAGTATGAACATTTTACATTTTATTTTTTATATTTAATTATTATTATTATTATTTTTTTATTTTTTAAAATGAAGAACATATTTTTCTATGATTAGAAGTTAGCTATTAATATATTTATAAGTATAGTTTATATATAATAAATATAGTTTTATAGATTTGTTAGCTGGTTGCTTTTAGATTTAAATAATTTACTGAATTAATAAGTTTTATAAAACTTTTTTTTTTTTTTTTTTTTTTTTTTTTTTTTTTTTTTGTAGACTATCATTATCAGTTTCATGTATTGTTTTTATTTTTGTTGCACTGTATGCTACATTGTGTTTCATTGATCGTTGTTTTCCATTTAGTATTCTTATATAATATCTTATCTGCCCGTATTCATACTCTGTTTATATATGAAGTGAATAATGCTTTCCATAAAGGAAATCTATTGCTTATAGGAAAACATGAGCCAGACATCAGTCAAGCTGTATCAAATATATCATAATTTATAATATTTCTTCAACTGTCTTATCAAATATTTGACTTTTTTGCATCCGAAGTTAGAGCATGTGAGAATCTTTCAAGCCTCGTCTTGGCTTTTCTAGTGTTTGTTATTTTGTGTGGTGTTTGCCGTCATCAGGTTAGTGTTTAACCTCTGCAGTGCGCTGCAGTCCACTCGAGAAGTCTTTGACTTGGTCCCGCCACCCCTCAAGCTGCGCTTGCCAACCGCCATGTTCTCGTGCAGCCCCCACCAGGCAGTCAAGCCAGGCCAGTCAGCCAAAGGAGTCGGTCCGTCAGCCCGTCAGCCCGTTAGCCAGTCAACCGGCTGGCATTGTGCACCCGCCCCCGCATGGTTGGGCTGCGTGCTGCGAGCATAGCTTTTAACCACTCGTTTGCTCTTTAACGCGTTAACGGGTTAAGTTGCCTATGTGCCATGTTTGCAACCTCCATCTGCCGCCATATTTGTTGCTGTTGTTGTCAGGAGTCCTGCTTGCGGTGCCTTTTTATGTGGCCATCAAAGCAGGACTACAACAGCAACAGCAACAACAACAACAACTTTGGTTTGGGTGACTCCGGCCACATGTGTAATTAGTTGACGCTGACTTTGTCATAACTGTTTCACACACACACACCCCAGCAAGGGGCGGATTCGAGTGGCAGGAGGCGGCAGGAGCACACCGATGCTGAGGCGTGAGTATTTGTCGCTTTTAAATGCCTTGTGGCCACATTTTAAAGTCATTTTGAGGTGGGGTCAAAGCTGCCGCAAGCCAACTCAAGTTGCACCAAATTTTTTCTGCCCAGCGCTAATCGACGCCCATTATGAAGTGGTCGCCGGATGACCTCTCCAGCCGCCCGAAAAAAAAAGAACAAGAACTGGTGGCTTTCGGTTGCCGGCGCTGCAGGCAACTTCATTGCCGGCCAACAACTGCGGCTACTTCAATTTTTTGTTAAGCTGCTCCTGCTGCTCCTGTTGTTGCTGCTGCTACCCCTACTACTGCTGCTGCTGCTGCCCCTGCTCCTGCTGCTGCTGCTGCTGCTACTTCTGCTCCGGCCGCTGCCCCTGCTGCTCCTGCTGCATTCATTTCAGATTTTCAGCTTACAGCATTCAGTTTTCAGTTGCAGGCCCAAAACTGACAGCCGTCCGTCTGCTCCCAACCAATTGCCATGTCTAGCTACGCTTGAAGGATGCGGCTTTGTCGCTCTGCCCCCGCCACAGTGCCGCACCCACTGTCTGCTGTGTGTCGCACGGCCTGCGGTTACAGCAGCGGCTGTTTTTGCCTTTTGCTTTTGTTTTCAGTTCACTTTTTTTTCCCCATCAAGTGCTCCACAAAGCTCCTTCGGCCAGCCAAGGTAGGCCAGCAGCAGCAGCAGCGGCAGCAGCAGCCGCCGGTCTTTGTGCATAGTTTCGAGCAGGCATAAAGCGTTTGCCGCAAAGTTTCAAAACAGCGCAGAAAAGGAATTCGCCAAGTAGTAAAACTAATTATTATATTACAACTAGCTGCGCCTGGCTACGCTCGGCTACTCCAGCCCCATCTTCATACTGTATTGAAATATAGCTCGCTTTCTCTACTTTTTAATATATTTATAATAATTCTTATGTCTAGAGCGGGCACTTCAGAGAGGCAGAGTGAGAGAGGGAGAGAGGGGCGCATTTCTTTCGCTGTTTTGACGCTTCTTTATTAGTCGCTGGCAGCGCGGTCGCTTCATTTTTCTCCATCAGAGCGCTTGTCATAATTTTATTAGGGCCACGTCGCCTTCGCGCTCTGGCTCTGGCTCTGGCTCTGGCTCTGGCCGCGTCCTGTCAGCATGATAACTCCTTTTCGTGTTAAACATTTTCAGCTTGGCTCTGGCCCACACTGTATGCCGAGTGTATGTTCTGCATTATGCGGCAGCTGTCGACTGTGGACACACACACCAACACACACACACACATACACACGCACACACACACTCATTCACATTTAGATGCGGCTTTGGTCACACTCTCAAGCGTCCGTTGCACGCGACGTCCTGATGGTGGCTCTGTATCCTGGCTGTGGTATACGAGCTGCGACTCCTCTGGAGTCAACTGCATGTCAGTTCGTGTGTGTGCGTGTGTGTGTGTGTGCGCAGTGATTGTTGCTCGAGTGTTGCAGCTGCCTGCGCTTGATTACAATGCGCCTCATGCTGGAGTTCTGGGTGTGCCCTGGCATCGTTTGCACTGATAACACGTTAAGTGCGCTGGTTTATCCTGCAAGATAATTTGGACAAGTGTCACCTCTCGGATTTTCACGCGCCGGCCAAAATAACAGAGAAAAAAGAAATGATGGAGGGGTGGGGTGGCTTAAAAAAAAAAAAAAAATAGTAGCAACGATGACAACGTTGGAAATGCCGCAACTTTTCTGAAATATGCACAAAATTTGTTGGCAACCTGGTTTTGGGGCTTGTTAACTGGCCGGCTAGCTGCTGCTGCTGCTGCTGCAGCTAGAGCAACGGCAATGGCTATAGTTGCAGGTGCAGCTGCTGTCTGGGAGCAGCCAGCTTCCAGTTGCTCGTTGCCGGGTTTCCGGCGCGTCGAGTTTTTGTAGCATACTTTTTCGGGTTGGCACACGCGTAATTGGCGCTTGGTCGGTTTCTCGAAATGCTGCGGCTTTTAAATATTAGTTTAGACTAGCACAACTCCGGTCATGTGGCTGGCAGCTGTTGGCCCGCAAATGCAGGTGTAGCAATTACGGTCTCACAGCAACCGCAACCAAATGGCAACGAGCACAAACATTAAACTACAAAGATTTTTCGAGTTGGCTGTAGTTGTTGGTAATCTTGTACCGGATTATAATGAATATATATGTAATGAATATACATAAAGCTACTCCGCTAATCTATGGCAAGTAATTTATTATGAATATTTACTTTCAGTTGATAATGGGGCTTATCGGCGAAATTCATAAGGTTCCTTCATGCGGCCAAATTTGATTTCCTTCGGGAGTTCAAGTCTGTGACTGGGCAGCTGTATATAATTATAAATACTCAGCACTGTAAGCTCATAAATTAAATATGCAAATTTCATAATTGGGGCAATGAACTTAGTCACACGTTTAAACTGAATATAATGAATCTTTTGAATTAAATATGTAAATTTGATAATCAGGCCAATGAACTGGGCCGAAGAAAGTGACTAGAATATAAAATATAGAATATAAATATAGAATATAAATATAAAATATAAAATACAAAATTTGAAATATAAAATATAAAATATAAAATAAAAAATATAAAATATATTAAATATAAAATATAAAATATCAAACATAAAATATAAAATATAAAATATAAAATATGAAATATGAAATAAAAAATAAAAAATATAAAATATAAAATATAAAATATAAAATATAAATTAAAAAATATGAAATATAAAATATAAAAAATAAAATAAAAAATAAAAAATATAAAATATGATATGTAAAAAAAAAATAAAATAAAAATTATAAAACATTAAATAAAAAATAGAAGATATAACAAATAAAAATTAAATATAAAATATATTATATGTTATATATAATCAATTAAAATCAGTCATTCATGTAGTAGATTAATATTCTTCTTTATCATATTTCTCCAAACCAAATACAAATTTCTTCTACTCTCTTCATTAGCACAGCTCAAGCAATAGTTGACATTCCATTGCAGCATTCTAACAGATGATATAGTAGACTCTCGCATACCATCCATATTGGACAAGTGAAATATGGAAGATGAGCTGCTAAATACTTTTGGAGCTGTCCTGGGGTTTGCGCATGTGCCACAGTTTGACAGGAATCAGATGTTTTGGCACATTTGGCGCCAGGCAGCTGCGTTTGTTGTTAACCTTGTCAGCGAAACAGGCAAACAAAACAAAAGCCAAAAAAGCGCTGGGCTAGAGAAGGGCCCAAAGCAAAGAGCAACAACAATAGAGAGACGTACAGACGGCTGCCCACGTGCAGCAGGAGAGAGAGAGAGGAAGAGGGAGGGAATGATAGAGAGACAGAGTGAGACAGTTTTACTCTAGGTTAACAGAAAGCGCAGTGAGCGCTAAGCTTTACGGCCCTTGCTGAATGGAAAACACTGAGCAAGAGAGCGCGAGAGCGAGAGAGCTTGAGAGCGCACGAGTGGAAAAGCTTTTGGCGAACGCTGACGCTGTCGCTGGCTCTGCTGCTGCTGCTGCTGCTTTCGGGGGCGTCCAGGACCCGTCAGCGAATCGAGTTGTGGCCGTTGTGCGTTGCGTTGAACGTCAGTAGTTGGAACAAGGACGCGTAGCGTGCAGAAGCTCGAGCGCAAAAAGCCGTGCTCGCGTAACGGGCCCGAAGAAAAAAAAACCCAAGTGAAGCCTAAATCGCACACCAACAAATTTGTATCCTCTGTGTCGCCGCGTATTGCTGTGTGTGTGTGTGTGCGCGTCTCTCAGTGTATTTGTGTGTGTTTTGTCAAAAGTCAAAAGTGAAATGCAGCTAAATCAGCTGGCACAGCACATCAATTTGTTGGATATACGCTAGCGTTACGTATACGCAACGTGTGACCGCTGAAGGGCTGCTCGCCCGCGTGGCCTGTGTGTGTTTATTGATTGCACCTTATCTCTGCGTCGCTCTCAAGGATACGAAATATCGAGCTCTGCTTTAAAATGTTACCAAACCGAAGTCGGGCAGCTGCAGTGGCGCCATAAAACTGTTGCCCCCAAACGACAGTCAGCCAGTCTGTCGCTCTGTGCGTGTGTGTGTGCGCCCGTTCAAGGTCACATTTTTTGTGCGGTCACACTGACAAAATGTCACAAGCAAAAACCTAAAAACATATACAAACAACCGAATTTCTCACATATTCAAAGCGAACAACAACAACAACAACGAGTCAACAGCAGCAGCAGCCGCTTCAGCACCTTCAAAACAAATTAAAGTAAGCAAAACAAAATTGAAAAAAAAAAGGAAAATCCATATACATATATATATAAAAATGCGAGTGTCGAATCGGTCGAGTGAATATCGAAGAAATCGTATTACAGTCATGGCAAAGGCAACGAACTGAAAAAGTTCACAGTATGTCCATAAGTTTATCCTTCAGTTTAGTCTTGGCAGCGGACACTCACACCCAAAAGTAAATGCCAGACAGCCTTAAGCCGGCTAAAACAACAACAACAACAACAACAGCAGCAGCAGCAGCAGCCCATTGAGTGTGAGTGTAGCACAGGTCATGTGACTGGCCCTGTTTTGTAGGACAACGAACTGAACATCAGCTTCTGCATTATTTTGTTCCTTCGTATCGAAAATACATATTTTTTCATCTGCTTCTTCTTATACTGTTTGTTTTTTTTTTTTTTTCGGTGGCCTGACACAGTTTGTGTCCCTTTTTGAGTAAGCTGCCATAAAAAACTAGAAAATCGCTTACAATACGATGGCAATTTTTTCAGGTAGTGTTAAAAGATTGCCTGAACAACATTTGATAGCTCCAGCTGTGACATATTTCAGAGATTGCAAAACGTTGCTGCAGCAGTGGGAATTGTAGAGCTAATGATGTGATGATGATGTTACACATAATTAGGAAAATATTTGCCTTTAACTTTGAGTGATTTCTTAACCTATGAGCTGCCGAATTCATCTACTGTGAATGAGTTTGTGTATTTAATTGAAACTGCAAAGCGAAGAAACAGTTTAGATAGTTTTATATTTAAAAATAAAAAATAAAAATAAAATAACAATAAAATAATTAAAATATATATATATATATTTACAAAATATTTATATTGCTAGCCGAGAAAAAACAGTTTAGATATTTATGTATTAAAAAATTAAAATTGTAAGAAAAAAAATTTTTTTAAGTGTACAAAATACTTATATCTATATATTTTTTAATATTAAAATATCTAATTAAAAAATATTTTGCTTTAAGTTTTAATAAATATTTTGTTTTATTTTAATAAATATATATTTATAATTTGATATAAAATATATCTTAGGAAAAGGCTTTTTGCCTTTAATTATGATATATATATTTTTATGTATTTCTTAATAAAAAAAAAAAAAATATATATATATATATATATATATATATATATATATATATATATATATATTTTTTTTTTTTTTTTAAATAAATTAAAATAAAATTTACTTTACATGAAATAATATTGTAATATATATTTATTTATATAAATACATATTTTTTATTTTTATTTTTATTTTTATTTTATTTTATTTATTTTATTATTATTATTATTATTTTTTTTTTGTTACACATTAAAATCCAGTTTTGCATTAAATCATATAAAATATTATTTTATACATTTTTCTCCAGTATTTAAATACCATAAAAAGAAAATAGTAGAGCACACGTTAAGCAGAATAAAGTGTATATCAATTTATTATTCAAATTGAGTTGTTCTCCATTTAGCAGCTATCTGTCTTGGCTGGCACTCAAGGCACTTCGCCTCCAGTTGATTGTGAATAATTTTATGATTCATTCACACATGGCAGAAGCTGTACGAGTGCGGATTGGTGTGGCATACCAAAGGCATTTGAGCAGCCGTCGCATATTTTGGCAACTGAAGCATGCGAGCAGCAAAAATTTATTCGGTTTACCCAGTTTAGTATGCATAAAATGTAAGAATATCTTAGATGCTCGCTTTCGCTCTCAGTTGGACTATTCTCTGTGCTATCTAAATAAACACTTCATTTGTGCCCGGAGTCAAGTGTTGTAAGCAACTTTTGTGCTGTGCCTTGCGGGCGAACGGGCAAACGGGCGAACTGCATTGCTGATAAATCATAGCCAAAAGTGTTTAGCCACGCCCGCACCTAGCCACTTGGACACTTGTAGGTCTTGGCCTGGCCCCGCCGGGCAGCCAACTGATTTATCCAACTACGAACAAAAAACACGTTACATTGACCACACACACACAGACACACACACACAGACACACACACACAGACACACATACACAGACACACACACACAGACACACACACACAGACACACACTTAGCCCAGTTCATGTTGTGCTGACATCAGCTGTTTGGATAGCTAAGGGCTTAGATTTTGGACTGACCTCGTTTTGCTGCGACTAGGCAAGAAAACCCCAAAAATCCAGGCAACAGTAACAGCTACAACAACAGCAGCAACAACAACAATGACAAGCAACAGAAATATGCTGTTGTCCAATGCGCAAATATTTGTCGTAATGCGTTGCACAAACAAGCGCACTAAGCAGACCAAAGCAAACCAAACCAAACCCAGCCCGAGCTGAAGCAAGAAATGAAAGCACATAATGCATAACTCATACGCAACGTGGGCGAAACTCGGTTTGATATTTTCTTTTAGGGCAACAGCCAACGACAAACGACAAACGACAAACTTACTTAGCCAACATCAAATATGCAACATGGCCAAATTATATGTCTGACATCCATTATTAATAAGGACAAAGCTCTAGCCTTATCTACAGGGCGACTTGTCTAACATTTGGCAAATTAATTTATATATGCATAAATTTTGTTTAATCTGTTTAAGTTAACTTTGCTATGAACTGTTTTTCGACAAGCTTTTAAAAAATGAAATTGAAATGCAATTTAATTTCAATTCAAGCGAGAGCTTAGCCATGACTCGAGTTGAAGCTTGTCTTTAAAAAATCTATTTAAAAAATTTTTTCTACATATGTATATGTGTATATAATATTCATGTTAAGCTCAATCTTCTTCTGCTTCTAGAAGCTTAACATATTTGAAATATATGTGTGTTTAACATATATGAAGTATATATGTATTTATGTATAATATTTAAATTCATTCTTGCTGCACTCTCAGAATTTCGAGACGTTCAATCAAATTACTACGAAAATAAATGTACCTAGTTTTTAGCTAATATTAGAAAATTATATAGTATATATTTTAGTATATATTAGTATATATGATATAAGTATATATTATAGTATATATTATATATTATTATATTATATTATTATTTTATATATAATATTTAGTCATAGTAATCTTAGTTAGGTGTAGGTAGTTTGCCTCGATTAAATCTGGCCTGTAACTCCTCTCTGATTCCTGCAAGACTTGAGGTCTTACTTACTGCTTACTGGTCAATATATAAAGACTGAAATAATCGTAGATTAACAAAGTATCCTGTTTTTTACAAATTTTAATTTATTCAATATACATAGTTTTTAGAAGGAATTAATAAGGCTACACAAATTTCAATACAATTTTATATATATTTTATATATATTTTATAAAAAAAAAAAAAAACTAAAAGCCGCTAAGCCAAATAAATGCCAAGCCAAACAAAAATATTGATATCAAATCAAAATTGCATTGCCATTTCAAGCTAAAGTTTCGTATTTTCTGCAATTTTCTGTATCCTCTAATTAATGCTTTGTCGAGCGCCGTCTTGAAATCAGGATAATTATGCTGATGGAACTCGAAGTCCAACACTTTGTTCTTAAAACGGCAAATTCAATTACAAATTAAGCGAAACTCAAGTACTTAGTGCAATTTGCTTTGAGTCTCAAAATATGCCTCGATTAAAGAGACAAGTCTCAAATTCCATTTCAATGAGTCCATACTCTTGAGTTCTGAGAAGAAAAAACAATCGCTGGAACTCGAGTCGGCATGCGGAAGCAATTCAAAGCTGAATTCAAGAAACTTGGTAAAAGAAATTTTTTTTTAAATATTTTAAAATCAAATTCGAAAGTCCAGCGAAGCTCAAACCGAAATAATTATTTTATGCTATGAATATATATATGTATGTATAGGCATATATATTACACTATATATGTTATATGTTTTATACCCTCACTTGACATCTCTACGCTGCTTAAGATATACACTCTTATATTTAAAAGCTAATGCCGTATGCACAACTCAATTCCATTCCATGAACCAGCTCTTGTTGATTTATGTGCTAGATTTTTATTTATTTTTTTTTTCTTTCTGTTTGTAAAACGCTGCTTCTTTTTATTTTTCATTTTGCTTTCTATTGCAACGTTAACTAGTTTTCGAGAGTTGTGTGTGGCAGCATTTTACTCCAATTAAATTTTCATGCCATATGAGCATTTTGTGCAGCAACAACAACAACAACAAGAACAGCAACAAATGCTGGAGTGCCAAGCGAACGTGGCGCTATTTTCAATTTCCGTTCCCTCACAAAAACTGCAAAAGGAATGCGATTTTTTGCTAACACAATCTCACATAGGAATAGTCAAGCAGCGTGCGGATCTTGCTATATGTTAACGACAAAACTCGGACGGACTGGCAGCCAGTTGGCCAGACGGCCAGTCGGCCCACTGAGTTAGTTGTAGCACTTGCATCGGCGGCACTTGGCACACAAAATTGTTGACGTTTAAAAACGGAAAATAAAGAAAAGCCAAAAGGAAAGTGAACAAGAAGTGAAATGAAATGAGTCGATTGACTCACTGACTAACTGAATGACCGACTGACTGACTGACTGACTGCAGCACTGACTGACTGACTGAATGACAGCCTGGTTTGCCACACTGATTGACAGTTCAGACTCGTTGCCCGTTGCCCGTTGACCTCGACTTGCAATTTTAGCATTTGGGTCATTTCCGAATCGTGTTTGTGTAACTGGCTTAACGTTTAAATATGGCAAAGGCCTCCTGACAGGACATTTGTCTGCCAAGCTATATATATATAAAATGGTATAGAAGAAGAGCTGTCAGAGATACATACAGCTTGCATATGAGGTATACAAATATATTTGTCAAATCTCCAATACAGTTATACGAAAATCTCTTTCTGAAATGAAATCCCCCTTACAAACGCAAATCGATTTTTATTTTATTATTGTCAACAAATTTTTATTTACGTCATTGAGATATGTGCAAAGCCTTATCATTATAAGACAATCAGTAATGCAATCATTATAAGACAATATATATATATATATATATTTTTTTTGTTTTGTTTTATTATAAATATTTTTTTTTTAATTTTTGTTATTTTTATTAAAATTTATTTATTATCTATTTATTTATTTAATTATTATTTATTTATTTTTTAATTGAATTTTGTTTAATACTTAATGTTTTTATTATAGAAAAAAGACGAATGAGTAATATATTCATATTATTATTTATTGCAATTTTGCTTGAGCTCTGTTAAAAAAAAAAAAAAAAAAAAAAAAAAAAAAAAAAAAAATTAAAATAAACATAAAAACCATCATGGTATAAGATTCACAAAAATTAAAGTTTTGCCTCGTACATATAAATGTATATAAATATATACAAAGCTTTATCAGCAATGAAATCATCTTTAGCCAATCCACTAGATTTATTTTGATTTTTCTTATTTACCCGATTCTTAATATTTTATATATTTATATAAAGGGCTTAGTCTTTTATCAATATAAATAAAAATCAATAAAGACAAAGCAACGGGCAGCATTAAAAGCTAAATGTGTGTGGCACAGCAGCAGCAACAACAACATCAGCAACAATACTGTCACAACAACAACAACAACAATTTAGATAGCTTAACCTCTCAGCTGGTCTAAAAACAGAAAAAAGGCCAAATCACATGCCTCCATCGTCATGCATAAAAGACGAGCAGCCCGCGTCGAGCTTTTTGTCTCTGTTACTTTTTATTTAGTTTAATTTTATTCGATGCTTTTATTTTTTTGTTTTCTGTTTTCTGTTCTTGTTGTATTGGAATTTAGTTGTTAAACTGTCTGCCAAACACACAAATAGTACATATTGTAATGGAAATTGTTGCGCCGACAGTGTTGCATTTGTTATTTAAAATGTTTCGCCGTTTCTGGGTCATTTACCAGGCCCAGACCCAGGCCCAGACCCAGGCTAGGCCAGCAAGTTGGCCATGTTTCGATGTGTTGTTACTTGTAGCCAAGTCTTAGTTACATGCATTTTTGTCGCATTGATTTAGTTTTTTTTTTTTTTTTTTTTTTTTTTTTTTTTTTTTAATGTGCGCTACTGAGTGTGGATAGAAAAGCTAGACCGAATGGGCTGGCAAAGAAGGTTATGAACCCATTTGAATATTACATGTGTTGTACGTTTCTAGCTATGACTCGAAAAAAGTTGATTGGAACATATTTCTACACTCTTCCTAGTTTATTTCGTCTAACTTCTACGATTGGCTTCCTCTGAACTCTTTCAAATTTTATAGATCGCTTTGAGCTTATGTGAGAAGTCAGAGTGAAGGAGCACAGCGAGATGGTATACCCACTCGTTAAAGTTCCATTGCAAATGCCGCTCTTATAATTAATTTTTCGTTATTCTCCTTCGATTTCCTCCGATTAGCAAATATAAGACGATTCATGCTTGAGTCGCATATTTTACATTGTATATTTCAACAGCTGCTTATTATATATAACTGAGGAGGCTTATTTTATTTTTATATATATATTTTTTTATTATTTATTAGAGCTTCCTTTTGCTCCATTAGTCTTATTCACATTAAAGCTGCAGCAGTTCCAGTTAATAATATATAATATAATATCTCTTTGCTTGGTCACTCTTAATCAATATCCATAAAGTGAATAGCAATATCAAGCTGACTTCCTGTTTGATCTCGATAGATGATATAGCTGACTGTGTAGAGCAGAGGGGAATAACATTCAATAGGGCAGCTGAGTGGCACATATACAACCACACCTGCTCAACATACATATATACATTTTATACATTCTCAATACACATAACTTCTCCAGTCTGTCTGCTAGCATTATTGCCAACTTGACTGCTAATGGATATCTATATAAATAACTCTAACTCTACTATATGTGTCAGAATATACAATCCCGCTCATATTATATTATATTTATGCATTCTATGCACATACCTACTATCTGCTGTTTCACTATTTGCATATGTATGCACACAGAACTTTTGATTGATATTTGAATACAACTCTTAAGCTATAGCCTCAACCTAATACAGTTCTCGAGTGATATTCCCTTCTCCTATATATTTATCAGCATATAATTACTATAATACACTCTCAATACACCTAGGAACTTCTCCCATTGGACTATTAGCAAATGTATGCACCCTCCATCAAGTCTCCCACTCTTACTTTCAGTAGTTCTTGACTCTTAACTCTTATTTGTTATTGTTTCTCATTTAGCATGCAGCAAAGCCTGCGGCAAGAGCAGAGGCCACATAATTCAATGCCTGCTCTGGCCTTCAATTCGTAATACTTTCACTCTGAGTGGGGCTGGACGGAGTCTATCCAGTGTCAGCCAACTCTTGTAGGCAACATTTTTATTGGCTTTCGTTTTTTAAATGTTTTTCGTTTTGTTTGCTCTTTTCTCCCTCTCCCTCTCTCTACTTGGCTTTGGTTGCCCCTGTTTGGTTGCTTTTGCGTGTATGCGCTTAATATATTGTGCTGTATGATATATATATGGGCTTGCCTGAGCTCGTATGTGCGCTGCTCTCTGCCTTGCATGTTGAAAATGCTTCATTTTTTTAATATTGTTTTTTTTTTTTTTTTTTATCTTGGTCGTGTGGAGCGGGGCATACAAAACTCGGCTAAAACAAATCACGTAGGAGCTCAAGGCCGCAACGGCCAGGCGGTCAGGCCAGAGTTTTGTTGGCCACTGCTCGCTCGCAATTATATTGTAAAGCATCGGGGCTTTTGGCCACTCGACGCCCGCACTAATGAAAAATGCTGGCTCGACTCTTTGCTTGCTTGCCACTTTGCCACATTTCCCATTCTGCCACTCTGCCAGTCTCCCACTCTCTCACTTTGCCCACTCACTCACTTTTGCCACTTTGGCGCTCTATCGTTTGGCCATTTGGCCATTTGGACCATTGCATGTGTTCATAAATAATTAAATTTTTCTTTAGCTGCGTACTAGAGTGAAAAATGGCACAGGATCGCTCACTAATTAGGCGCATATTTCATTTTCGGGCTTCCACTGCGCCGAAGTCTGTCAAAAAGTCGAGCCAGCAGGCAGCAGCAGGAGCTCGGCAGGAGCAGGAGCCCGGCAGGAAACGGATGCATCAAATTTGCATGCACACAAATGTCAAATGTAATGTCCGAGCTCGTCAGCCTCGCAACTTCTAGACGGATTTGCAACTGCAGTCAGTTGTTGATGTTGTTGCTGTTGTTGTTGTTGTTGTTGCTGCTGCTGTTTCCTGCTGGAAATAGACATGGCATTGGACACAATAATGCCGACGTTGCCGCCAATTACAAAGACAGCCAACTGTTCGACTTGACGTGGACTACATATGACTTGATTTCTTTGATCAAGTATGCCAGTGCATCTGCTGAAATGTTTGATTTAGCCTCAAGCAATACATGAATTGAACCTAAGTGAAACATACAGATATGGCTATGATATTACAGTTAAGCCATGCCTGGCTTCTCTCACTTTTAAGCTTTGCGACAAGTATGCTCAACTTTGCATTGGTGTTAAAATTTTGCATAGCTTTTCAAGCTGACTTTTTCAGCTTAGCCTGATATAAAACTTTTCTACATTTTATATTATTTATACATAAGTACACACATATACATAAGTGCAATAGGTACTTATTTAATTTAATTTTCTTTTTTATTAAATATATATTTTAATTTTTTTTTATATATTATTTTTAGTTATTTTTTTTAAATATTTTTTTTAATTTATTACTTTATTATTTTATTTAATTTGTTTTTGTTTTTTTTTGTTTTTTTTTTTTTTTTTTTTTTTTTTTTTTAATAAAACATCATTCAATTTGTTCATTAAATAAATTAATATATTATTATTATTTTTTTTAATTAATTTTTATTTTTTTATAGTAATACATTTTAATATTTATTCACATATTTCGTAATACTTTCAATTAGCAATCTGTCTTTTCTAAATATATTATAATATTATTATTTTCATTTAATTATTGTATTTCTTTTTATATATTATTATACTATGCAATATAAGCGCCTCCTGCCTTCTCTAAATATATTTTTCTTTTTATCGATTTTAATTATATTTTATTAACATAATTTTTAATTTATTTTCTATTTATTTTATTTTATTTTTTATGTTTATTTTTTTTATTATTTGTTTGTTATTTATATTTTTAAAAAATATATTTTTATATTTATTTAATTAATTTGTATTATTTATACCACCTATCTCCTCTCCATTTTAATCTATGCTAAGAGCTTGCTCACTTTTCTATTACTTTTAAAGTTTTTCCAATCATATTCATCTATTGTATAGCATTTCGAGTAAGCTAGCTCGTATATCGACTTGGCCAGCATTTGGTTGGGCACGCTCAGTGCCATCTTTTCGAACTGAAATTGAACTGTGTCATGGCAGGCCCACAGGAGTGCAAATAGTTGTTGTCATATAACAAGCGAAACAATTGTGGAAAATATCCATGTTACGTGTCCGTTGCGCTCTGCTTACGTGGCGTGGCCTCTTCACCCAACCCAACCCAACCCAGAACAGACCAAGAAAAGCCCAGGCAAGGCACAAGTTCCTTCCTTCTGACTCACATGCAATTGCATTTGCTTCATTTTGAAATTTTGGCTTTTTTTTTACCAGTGTGCACATGTGTGTGTGTGTGTGTAAAAGTTTATAAGTTATATATATTCGCATGGTCGCAACAGCTTGGCTGTTGGCCCAAAAGCCAAGCATCAATTTGATCAACTTGGCGCCAGTCTTTAATATGTTTTCCTTGCTATTTCTTTGCTGGCTTTGCGAGTTTTTCTTTTCTCGAATTTTATAGAGAGATATACACATATATTTTTTTATTTCTATTTTCTTTTTTGTTCTCTTCTCATCTTCTATTTTGCGTGTGTGCTTGTTACACGCCATTTAGTTTCACTTTGCATATTCATAGAATTTTGGCCAGGACCACAAACATATTATACATACATTTGGTCAAATGCTTCGACTGCCAGCTCACCAGCTAGACAATTGCACACATTTTCTTCATTTAGGGCAGGGGCTTACAGGCAAACACACACACACACACACACACACATACCCTAAAGCCAAAATGACAACTGAAGTTCTGTGGCCAAACTTGAAATGTGGCTGCAATTTTTCGTTTATAGAAATTGCTTTTCATATGTTTTCCATGTATGCGTGTGTGAGTTGATAAATTTATATAGTTTTTGCTTGTTGAATTGCAGTTTTCTTCGTCTCGTAGCTAATTTGAAGTTTGTCATTGCGAGTTGCCGCAAAAGATTGCAACAGCGCTGCCAAGTTATGAAGAATTACAGATTTTATTGATACAGAGCAGAAAAGAAGGCAAGCAAAAAATTGTCAAAAATAATAATAAATATCAAATTGAAAATAGCAGACACATATGTAAATAAATAACTGCACATGTGCAGATGTGCGTTTGTTTGTTAAGCCAAAAATGATTTAAATATGAATTAAGCAATTTATATTTAAATCAAATCATATTGCTGGCTTCCAATTTCGTGTGTCATTTCACATAATTCGACTTTTTATTGTCCTGTGGTCTGTCAGAGCAATGCAATCAATTAATTAAAAGCCTCTAACAAACTGCTGCTGGCAGGCAATGCGACACGCACTTATGGCCCGGCAATTGCATATGTGTGAGCCAAACAGAATTTCAATTGCAAACGCTTAAAAATCCCCCCTCTGCTCCCCTCTCCATGCTCCACAACAACGAGTGAGGCTTAGCAATAAAAACTGCTTTTTGTCTGTGTAATTTGATTTGCATGCAAACTAAATAAATTGCTAGCACAGTTTTTTATGCCAGCGACAAACGTGCTGGGCCAACAACAACAAAAAAGTAGAGAAAAAAAAAATATATAGATTTATAATACAGATAAAATCCGGCTAACATATGACAGACGCAATGCAAGAAGTGCGCGTTCCATGAATAAACAAAATGTCATTGAAAATTGTATCCATAAAGAGCGAGCCATCAAGGATGCAGAGTGTCAGCTCGACAGAGAGTCGGACAGGCAGACAAACAGACAGACAGCTGTAGCTGTAGCTGGATGGGCGAGCGGGCGGGCAGTGAAGTGTGGCCTTATCAAGAGCCAATAAATATGAACGATTTCACAATAAACACGCGCCGGCCAAGAATGCCAATCAAAAAGTCAAGTTAAATGGGAACAAAAATATACATATATAAATAAAAGCGAAAAGCAAAAACAAATACAAATACAAAATATTTATGCAAGTGTTTATGGACACGAAAATTGTAGCAATTAGGGCAGTATTTGGGTTCATTGCGACTCAAAGCTCAGCTGACATTTGCATGCATGCATATGCGCGTCGATTGAGCGCTGCCTGAAAGTAGGCCAGGACTTCAGCCAGGATGCTTTGACGGAGCTCGCTTGCTTTTCGAGTGTGAGTGCGAGTGCTCGGAAATGTGGGCTAAGTTGTTTGTTTGTCTGTTTGCCTATTGATTACATTAAAGACAAGAGCGCAGGCGCCTTACCTAGAGTCTTATGTGGCGTATGCGCGATATTGCGTATACGCAGCGCACATTAAAATTCAATTTACGTTCGCGCACTGACAGTTTGAACTTTAATTAAACTCACAACAGCAACGCCACTCACCCTGCTCGCCTGACAAGGGTCATTGATTAGGCCACATGCCAGATTATTTGGCAGGCACGTGTGGCTAGCTGGAGTGGCGCTGCCAGCAGACACATAATAATAATCAGAAATCAGCACACTCACAAAAAGCCAATGTCTAATGTAATTTATGTGACACCGAGGCATCCGCTTGCCCGCCAAGAGCTCATACAGAACAAAGGTCTCGAATGACACTTTGACAGCGAACCCAAGGTGGGAGAGCTGAGTGAGCTGGGAGGACTGGGCGGTGGCTTTCAGCGGCTGAGGCAAAAATTCTTGAAATTTTCGACTAATTAAGTCATTGACTGCCGCACGCTGCCGGCAATGGCAATGGCAATGGCAGTGACAGTGACAGTGGTGCTGGTGGTGGTGCTGGTGGTGGCTGCTCCTAATATACAGGTGACACGCAAACACGTCGACAATTATCATCAGCCCACCGGCAATAGACAGCAGCGCAGCGCAACTTTTGGCATATTTGAAAGTTTTCCTGCCCGAAATTAAATATAGAGCTATTTGTCTAGGGCGAGAGCGAGCGAGCTCTGACTAAACAAATTAACGCCATTTGATGTAGGAAATGAGAGTGCTTAGAGCTCTGATAATGAAACCGTTTCGTATAAATGTGTGTTTAAATGACAAAAGCACATTCACTTGACTTCAGCTCAAATGCTAATAAATTGTCGAGAATTTTAACAGCAATTTTGTATTAATTTTTTCAAGCGTTCTGCTCCTTTTCTTTTACTACAATAATACTAAAGTTGTTTTTTTTTTTTTTTTTTTTGGCATATAAAAATATTGTAACTTGTTTTACAAATAATTTTAAGGGCATTTGCCATAACTTTCTTTGCATTTTTATGGCGCACACAGTTGCTAATCCTGGGTTTTTTATAGTCCACCTGCACAGTTTATAGCTCTAGCCGCATTAAAACTTGTTCTTGCTGTTCTGTCCCTAGCTGTTCTAGCCCACACTTTTAATTGAAGCTGCAAAAAATTGTAGCGCTTCCCCATTTTATGCACATATGCAACTAGGGACAGAGACAGAGAGATGACTAAAGTTGCCCAGATGGGGAGAGGGGGAAGAGAGAGCGAGGGCTATGGCGACACGTTTTACTGCAACCAATTAAACCATATCGCATACATTATAATTTTATTTTTATTTTAATATTTATGTGTTTCGCTATGCCTCCCATGTGGCCATAGCACACACACATAGAGACACTCGCACACACACACGCACACCGTCTCAACGTGTGCCATAAAAATGGCGCCCAATTACTTAAAACTAACGAAAATTCCCCAAGCGTTTGCCGTACAATTTGCGTTCATAAATATAAATATCACACCTTTGCAGGGTTTCGTTAGTAGCGTAGGCTCTGTCCCATTGGAGTGTGTGTGTGCTCACACATGTGTGTGAGTGTGTGTGACTGTGTGAGTGTTAACCAGGCCAAGACAATGCTAGTTTGCTATTGCTCTATTTCCATCTCTATATGTTTGGCTTGTCCCTCTGGCGTTCTTGTTCGCCCTCACTCTCCCACTCTCCCTCTCTCTTTCACTCGCTCTCTGCATGTGGTGTATTCAAGTAATCAAAAATGCAAATCGAGCCCATGAATTTCGAATTAGTTTTTAGCTCGTCTCGCAACAACAAGAACAACAATGGCAGGCTTATAGCCAACGCGGATTTTAGGCTAACGAACACACGTACACATAGACACACACACACACACACACTGTATATATGTGTGTGTGCATAGAGCACTATTGAGTTCTGTACGTGTAACAAATTTGTATCAGTTAGTTGGCGGCCTCCCTGGCAGCGTTTACCTGGCAGATAGTAAAAAAAAAAAGACCGAGGCGAATCAGAATAGTTAGTGGCACAGCGCGTGCAACGCGTTTTGACAGCCAACTGCACTGTGAGAAAAAGTTTATTCACTTAGGGATTACTTATACAAAAAATTAAATTATAGTTGTAATTGTATTGTTTATTAATTTAATTTTGTCAAAGTTAAAGTATTTAATATATAATTTTCAATTTAAATTATATTTGTATTATTTATTTAAAAATATAAATCATTATATGATTTATAAATTTTACAACTCTGAGCTTATAGGTATATATTATTTTGATATGGCCAAAATATTATTTAAATGAATAAAATTAATATTAAATTTAATTTTAATTGTACACAAACTATTTTTGTACTATTACTAATTTTATAAAAATTTAAAGACACTTTGAAATTTCTTTACTAACTTATATTGACTTTTCCTACTCAAAAATTTTACTTGAAATTTAGCTACGTTTATTTGTATTCTTTAGAGTTTTTATAGAATTTTGTATTACAAAATTTTGCAAATAGCAATTTTCGTTTTTCCTTCACTTTCAGTTTGGACTTCAAATAGCCAAAGAAATTTTGACATGACTAATGTTTCGATTAAATTGATATGAAGAGTTATATAGAATGTAATGTCTATAATGTATATTTATTAAACATAAATGTATTTTTTTTTATTATCCATGTATAAGACTCTAAAGTTTTGTTCATACTCTTCAACTAAATAAAATTGTTGGCTTAGCTTATATTTGCCGTTTTTATTTATTTTTAATTGAATTATTTATTTTATTTATTTAAAGTAAAATAAATGTTAATATCTGATGCCATTAACAGGAATTGCTGCTCTCCCACGGCACTATGCTATGCTATTAACAGAATAATGTTAATAGCATAACTGCAGCACCAGTTCTTCAGTACTCGCTCTCTAGGCACTTCTTACCTTTACTTCCCATATAAATCCACTCTATAATTTATATTCTATATTAATAATCTTTATGTACATAGATTATATATATTCTGTAAAATCTCTTCAAATTAATCAATTTTTGTTTGCCATTTTATTTTATGGTTTTTAACTCTTATTATCAATCTTTCCTTTTAACTTAAAATATATATGTATTAGCTATAAATTCGACTGCAACATCACTTTATATTACAAAGTAATATTTATTTCGTTCAGTATCTCACTCGTTTTATGCTCATTCTCCTGCTCTCCTTCTACTCTTTCTTTTTTTTTTTTTTTTTTTTTTTGTGGTAGGTGGTTTTCTGGGTGGTTCGTGGTCCGTTTTGATTTGCGGCGTGTTGGTTTTTGAGTCTGTGTGGCTCTGTACGTGACGCGCATTTGCGCTCGATGCCCATCAAATATAAAGTGCCTGCAATTTATACTTGAATTCCAACTGTAAAAGCAGCGCAGCAGCAGCAGCAGCAGCAGCAACGGCAGCAACAGCAGAGCTCTGCACTGCATTGCACAGCACCAGGAAATCAATGTAAATATTTTGGGAACGCCTTTTAGCGCGGCTTAAAACGCTTCCGAATAGTTGCCATCGCCTGTGCCCAGATGAAGTAGTTGTAGATGCCAATGCATTTTACACAACTCCTGCTACTCCTGCTGCTGCTGCTGTTGTTGGGCTCTGCTAGCTGAGCGCTGCATTCCACTGGTTTTTGGCTGGGCTTGGCTTTCTTTTGGGCCCGTTTTAGAGTTTGGGATTTTGGTTCTTGTTCTCCATTCCCGCTGGCATTTTCAATTTTACTTTATATGCAAATTTGGCATTTTGGCAGTGGCAGTGGCAGTGGCAGTGGCAACGGCAACGGCGCCTGCCATTGATAGCTGCCGCCCTGACCCCGCTCGCCACCTGCTCCGGCCCTGGTTTGAGCGCTTTAAGCCAGCTTTATGTCCAACTCTGCCTCTGCATTGCATTTGAATTTCTATAAATTTTACATTTTCTATTTAGTTGCAATGCCAACTGCCAAACAGAAAAGTCCAGCCCAAATCCGAACCTGTCTCTGTGAGATATTTCATTTAATTGTTGCATATATCGATTTTGAAATATTCATAAATATTTGATTGGCAGCGTGTGAAATTGAATGGATTGCTTGGCAAATATTATTTATTGATAGTATTTCTTATATACGAGAAATTTATATTCCCAGCAATCATAATTTCGGGTGCAAGCAATTATGCCATAGAGCCATTAGCCAAGCCATTTGCAATATGTATTACATTACAATTCGTTTCGTTTATCTAACCACAATTGTCAGTTAATCTGTGCGGCGAGTTATAAACAAGATCTCGAATCTGAGCCTAAAAATAAACGTAGCATACATTAAAGCGCACTCAGGCACGTAGTCCACACGCAATGGCATCGTCAACGCCAAATGCCGACTCCCAAATGCCGACTGCTATTAATCTAAGACAGGCGCTAAGCCAGCTGCACGACACGTAGATAAACCCAGGCCACCGATCGCCCTTCGCCTCGGCTCGCTCACAACATGGCCGCTCTCCATATTTAATGGCCTCAGCAAAGTCAAAATAGCGCCCAAAATTTGTTGCTGCCGCTGCGCCAGTAACCGCAGCCGTTGCCATTTGCCATTTGCCGTCGGCAAAAGTGTCAAAGTGCTAAAGTATGTTCAAAGATTCATAAGATTTTCGTTTCGCCTCGGCCTGTTTGTCTCTCTGTTTGTCTCTCTGTCTGTTTCAGTTTTTGTGGTTTTTGCTGCTAAAATCAACGATAAAAGGTACTGACTGGTCCAGGGCCATAGAATAGGAATAGGACATGGGACATGGGACATGGGACATGGAACACGCGTCGCAATGCCAAGAAGAGTTTAGCATCTGAAGTGTTGTGTACATGGCATTGCTTTCAATTCCAGTAACAAGAGAAACATGTCGTATGCGTGATATGCGGCCCGCACAGAGCTCATTATGTCACCCCCATAAGACAATATACACCAGGAGAAATTTATGGCATATATTTGAGCTATTTATTCATGTGGAACAATTTAAATAGAGTTGAAGTTTAGCTATAAATATAAATATTTTTATTAGATTTAATTGTATAAATAAATTAAATTTATGGCATTTTAATAAATTATTTACGTAGCTCAATCAATTCAAAGTGAGTTGAAGTTTTGCTTCAATAGAAATATTTTTATTGCTTAGATTTCAATTTATATACGAATTCTTGATTTATATAAGTTTTTCACTCATCTCAAGCTCAGACTAAGAGAAATTTTTGGTACTTTTTGTATACATATATTTATGGGATTTAATTTAAAATGAGTTGCAGCATTGCAATAAATTTAAATATTCAGATAGAAATTTCTTAAATTTCTGTTTTTCAATATTTACATAGCTATTTATTTATTTTATTATTTTATATTATTTTGACATCTATATTATTTTTTATTTACCTATTATGTTCAACTTGTTAGGCTGACAATTAGGCAGTAAAAAGCCTGTTTAAAAAAAATTTTAAAAAATAAAATAAAATAAAATTTTACCTATTATTATTATAATTTTTTAGCTAATTTTTTATTATTTTATTTATTTATTTTTTTTTTTTATACACATTTCAATATTTAATTTTGTAATAAAAGCTATTTTTGTTAAACATTTTCGAGCATTATTTTGTTTGACATATTTATGTATATTTTTATATTAGTTTATCTTTTGTTCACAAGCTTGCCCTATCTGAGGGCTTTAAGCATCGACTTTTATTAAAATTATATCTAAAGTAATGTACAGCGTACATTTTATATATGGAAATAAGTAACGAGTGAATTAAAGTTTCGTTGCATATAGTTATACACTTTTAAATTTATTTTTACGAATTTTGATTTATTTATTTATTTTCTATTTTTTTTTTTTATTTCTATTTTATTTTATGTTTTTTATTTATTTATTAATATTTTATTTTATTTTTTTTTTTATTTATTTATATATTCATTTTTGAATTTTTAAGAGAAATTTATCCATATTGAAACCATTTATTTTTGTATTTTTTATTTATTCTTATTTCCTTGATTGCTTTTTTAATTTTTTAGCTTTTATTAATTTTTATTTAAAACTTTATATACATTTTATTTTTGGTTGATTAATTTCGTTTTATTTATCCTCATTTATTTTTACAGTGCAGGCTCTTGTCCTGCCTCTGCCCATGCCATGCCCATGCCTTTGCCTTTGCCTATGCCTGGCGGCTTTAAGTGTCTGCTCTCCTTGAATTCCGCTCAAGATGCCAGAGCAGCGTCCACAGCGCTGAGCGCTTGCACTTTGCTATTAGCCCGGGCGAGTTCATTGCACTGCCGGAGCTTGAGCTATTATGAATCACATTTTACGTTTTATTCTTTTGCATTTCTTGGCCGGAAATTTCAATTTACACTCGGTGCGCGCATACATCGCGCCCGGAAGCGCGGAAAAAATGTAAATTGGAAAATGCTCATATGCAATTTGTTTGGCTTGCAGCGCGGCTAAAATCGTTGAACACAAATTTCACCATTCCTATTTCATTTTTATTTTTGTTGTTTGTGTTTTTGTTTATTTCTTTTTGTTATTCGCTGCCTTTTGCGGGGCCATACATTGTTGTCAGTGCTGTGTCTGTGTAGCTGGCGGTGTTTGTACTTGTGGGCAACAATCGTTGGCTTTACGATCTCACAAAAGTATTTGGCATTTTATGCGAAATGTTTGCTGAGGCACTGTAAAAGCGCCAGACTCAAGACCACTGGGATCGCCCATTATAGTTGCACACCCACGCACGCACAGCCCTCACATCTCTCACCCACTCACCCACTCACATTCAGACGCGTCGCTGGGCTTTAAAATTAAACTTACATTTTTAATGTGCCAACTACGGGCATGAAGTCAGTTTGGCGTACAGAGCTCCGCCCACTGACACAGCAGCTTTATGATTGTAACTTTAATGGCCATGACTCTAGCAGTGTTAGTGGAGCAGGGGAGCAGGCAGGGGGAGCAGGAGAAGCAGAAGCAGCAGGCGGTGCCCAGTCACTAGTTGAGTCAGCTTGGGATATAGTTAAAGTCACGGCGTGTGGAAATAAGTCCAATCATGTCGCAGCATTTCAAGCAAATGACAACAATAGAATGTCAAATAAGTCATAATTTTGATAGCCATACACACACACACACATACACACACGGAGTGAGAGAATGAGAGAGAGAGAAAGTCACAAAAAGCCAGTTGAGACATTGAACTGTTGTATTTATGGTGCCTGAGCAGTTGTTAGGAATTTAAACGAATTATACGTCAGCTCATTCGGCTGCAGTTGATGTGAGAGAGTTCAGTTGTGAGTGAGAGAATGCGCTGTAGAGGGAAAAGCAGAAATGGCAAGACTTTATAGATGGGTATTCTCTTTAGTAATAACTCAAGATATTTCTTGATTTTATTCATTGTGAATAAATCGTCTCACTTAAACAACATTTGTAAGCTAATTGATATGCTAGTGCGCTGATCGGTCATTTCAGTTGCTGTTAATGTCACATTACATTAACAGAAATTGCTGCATTCCTCTACATGGCCAGCGATTAAATCTTTTAACAGTGCATGTTAAAGAGCTTTATCTGCTGTAAATAACATAACTTGGCAATGTAGAGGGAGTAGCTATTGCTGTTAATGGAATCTGACATTAACAGAAACTCTATTTATGTTGTTCAAATTTCTTTGAATTTGAATACAAATAAAAATCAATTAAATTATATTTGTGCCTAAAAAAATTGAAAATTTAAATTATCTAGTTTATAATAATTAATTCTGTATTATAATAGTTAAAAAAATATTATTATTAAAAATTTCCCTTTTTTCGTAACATTTATAGGAAATTAAATTTCAGTTTGGTTTTCTATACATACTATTAATTTATTCATTTATTAATATTATTTATTATTATATTATGTATATATTTTTTTTATTTTTTATTTTGCATTGGATAAAAAAAATAGCTTTTATATATCATAAATCGAGAGCAGCTACTAACGATGGCTCTGCAGCTCTACTCAACTAGCTTTGCTAACTACTCCATGTGTATAACCAGCTCAGTTGCTCTCCCATTACATACACACACACGCACATATTCATGCTCAGCTGCTTACTATTGCTCGCTGGCTTATATATAATTAAATATTACTCATACGCCGCATGGCCGCTGCAATACATCACAATGGTTCGCCGCGCTGCAGACAAGCGTGATTGAGCTGCGGCATTTCGTGGCGCCAAATCACGTTGCAATTGCCACGAGACGACGACGAGGACGACGACGACGACACTCATTAGAGCAAAGTGTGATGCGTGACACCAACTTTAAATTGTCCAAAGACACGCCCCAATACCCGGCACCTCGGCTGCTCTACCAGCTGCTGCTCCATCTATCTTCTGCCTGCGCACTGCAGCGTAATCTTGGCCATTACTCAAAAAGTAGCCGGGCACGTAACGGGCCACAGCAAACCAAACCACAAAAAGAAAAGGCAGCAGAAAATTGAGGCAATGCTAACGAGAGACGCTGACTGGGCGCCACGAGGGGGGCGGACTGACGCCCCCACAGTGGCAACTGCTGCAACCGCTGTTCCAGCCGCTGCCGGTGATATTTGCTGCTGCTGCTGCTGCTGACATTTGTAGTCCGCGCTTGTATTTGTGTGCGCGCGCGTGTGTGTGTGTGTGCATTTGTGTGTGTTTGGGCTGCGTCCTTGGTCCACTGTCACTGGCACAGCAACATCGCCTCGCCATTGCCATTGCGTTGGCCTTTGAAATCACAAGCGTTATTCTTTTGTTTTTTATTCGGCTTACTGTATTTTTTTTTTTATTTGCGTTTTTTTTTTTGGTGCTGGCTCCTCGCGTCGCCCCTCTAATGGCTTTGTTATGCTAATTTCCTGACGCCTTCTGGCCATTGAAGCCGCCTCGCTGTCTCCGCGGCTCTTGTTGTTGGCTTTGATGCCGGTTTTTGGGCTTTTTCTGCTTTTCATACAACATTTCTGGCCTCCCTCGACGCTAATTTAATTATATTTCTGTTTCTTTCTGAGCCCCGTGTGGGTATTTCTATTTGATAAAAATTTGCCCCAAATCATAGTTGGTTTTAAGGTTTTTTTTTTTTTTTTTTTTTTTTGGTTTATTTATGTAATTGTGGTATATAAAAAATAAATATTACCTTAACTTACAAAAAATTTATATAATATATATATTTTGCTTCCATTTTTGTAACAAAAAATAAAAAAATAAATAAATAAAATAAATAAATAAATAAATAAAATTTTAACTTAATTTATATATGGCTATGAACCTAAACTTTTAAAAAAATATTCCTTTTATTTTATTTTATTTTATTTTATTTATTTTTTTTTTTTTGTTTATTTTTTTTTTTTGTTTTTTTTTTTTTGTTTTACTATTTTTGTATCTAAAAATAAAAGTAATAATAATTTTGCTTTAATTTATGTTTTGCTATGAATTTGACCTTGTTAAATAATTTCTGCTACTATTTTTGTAAGTAAAAATAAAAATAAATGGACCCTAATTTATATTTAGATTTAAGGTTATATTAAGATTTAAAGTTAAATTTTGCCAAATACTTTTACTTAAAGTTTATTGCTAAAAATGAAACAGGGTTTGTTTATACTGTAGAGAATGAAAATTTGCCAAAATATGACATTTGACTAGAATTTTTATACAAATAACTATATATATATTTACATATACACATATATTTGTTTGCTACTATTTCTGTTATCAAATGTATTAAATATACAAGACCTTGTTATTATTTTTTTTTTTTTTTAGCATATAGAATACGCGTCATTTATTTGTCATGTTCTGTATCGCGTATTTTGTTTTCTTTAATAATACATTTCCTGCCCGTTCGCCAGCGCGCAGGGGACTGAAAAGCCAAATATACAGAAATACAAATGTTCACATTTGCAACATCATTTTCCAGCAATTTCGCTGGGAGCAGTCGCGCGACTTTTCAGTTTTCCTTTTCCACTTGCCTTGGCCCGACTTCGCCCAGCTTTATTTACTGTTGTCACTTTGGCTACCCCAACATCGTCATTTCTCTAGCGAGTAAAAAGTGAAATTCTCTGTCGTTTCTGTTCGCATTGCCAGCATCCATGTGTGGTTGTGTGTGTGTGTGTGTGTGTGTGTCTGTCTGGGTGAAAGGACTTACCCTATAAGCCTTTTATAAGCATCGCATAAATTCTTTGTCAATTGTGGCAAATGCCGCCCGCCCGCCTCGCTGCCCGCCTTGTTGCCTGCCACTCAGCTAGTTTGCCAGTTTGCTCTGCTCTGCTCTGTAGCTCGTCATTGTCATTGTCCTGATTCTCGTTCTGGCTCTGGCCTCAGCATGTGTGTAGAGTCCTTGGGCTAAGCATATTTCTTTTTTTCTTTTTTTTTTTCATTTCTTCCCTTTCTGGCTCTACGTGCTCTCTAATTGTGCCACGCATATCTGGCTAAGACTCGAGTTTGGTAACTAGAATTTGATTGTGTCGAGGCATGAGAGTGCATTGATTGGATTACCAATGAAGGCACCACTGACAGCAGCAGCCCTCTCCTCATCTCCCTCTCTCTCTCTCTCTCTCTCTCTCTCTCTGAGAGTTGCCCATTAATGGGACAGCGGCCATGCGACATAAGCTCGAGCAGTTGGGCGGAGATAATGTCGCTGGAAATAGCCGAAGCGGAAGCACGGATTATTGCTGGCAGTTAGGAGAGTTAGGGGAGTGCTGATATCAAGAGCTCACAAATTAATCTGGATGCTGTCAATTATGTTTATCCACCTGCATATGCAAAGCATTTGAGAAAGATAATGGCAGCTTGAGCATCCACTAACTTATGACAGCCAACTCTATGTTGCCAACTTTGGCTTTATTTATTCTCTTTTGGGTTTCATGTCTCAGCCATGTGTGTGTCCAAATTCCCTCAGCAGCAGCTCGTGCAACCTTTTTGTGTTATATTATTTAATATATTTTGTTGTAAACTCTCTTGTGTCCCGAACTAATCATCTCGACCCTCCGCTGACATTCCACGTTGGCCACTTTCAGCTTCCTGTCAACGACAACTCCCATGCAGCGTTGCATTCCCTGGACGGCACTCCAGGCATTGGCTTAGTAACTTAAAGTGCTCCAAGCCCGTAGCTCCTGCTTATGCAAAATATACCCCAGCAGACAACAGATAGAGAGAAAGAGAGAGAGAGAGAGTGAGAGAGTAGAGAGAGATACACATACACATACAATTATAACATAACTCATGCGGGAAGCATATTGACAGGCCAAGGGAAGCCCAGCCCATTTCGTTGTCTGCCGACTGGGCGAAGTGGGGCAATCCAAGCGTTATGAGTGCTTCCCATTCGACACGCACCTTCCGCTTAATGGGCGTGCGCGCTCGCCCCTTTCGCTGAGTTGGGTTTGTCATCACGCATTATTATGCTTTATTTCCGTGCCTGCTTTTATTTTTATTAAAACTGTCGTCAAATTTACATACAGCCAAGTGGCAGGGCGACGGCATCCCGTTGACTCGCTGTCTCGGCATGTTGTCCAGTCCAGGACGAGGGGGAATGGAGGGTCGAGCGGAGAATCGGAGCCAGCGGCAGAGGGACTTGGCTTGAGACTTCCTGCTGCCAGTCTGCAGAAGTTGTTGCTTTGCTGTTATTGTTTCCAGGCCGTAGCTGATTCGTTTTTTCTTGTTCTTCTTCATCTTCTCGTGCTTTTATTTTCATTTTTTTTTTTTTGTCTTGCCTTTTGAAGTGTTTACAACACTTCCGGCGCATAATGGAAAACAAAAGGCTTAAAAGGATACACAAAGGATTTGAGCAATCAAGTACGCTTTAAGAACTTTTGCCCCATCCACGATAACCGGCTACCGATAACAGTTTTTGCACCTGCCATTTACCTGGACTTGCAGCGCTTCATGCCGCTCTCCACATAACAATGCTGAGTTTTCAATATGCCCAGATCCACGTGTGCCCCATAAAGTGTATGTGTGTTTGTGTATGTGTGTGTGTGTGTGTGTGTGTGTGTGTGTGTGAGAAAAAAGGGTTGACGGCAACATAAAACTTGAAGTAGTTACGCTCAAATGTCTGCACGGTTTTAGCCAGACAACAAACAACAATAACCAACAACAACAACAAGTGCCAACAACAACAAAGCCTCCAAGAATTTGTAGCTCCCCAGCAAGGCGATATTTGGCCGTTGAGCCTTTTATGTCGAAACTTTTCACTTACCCCGAGTACGTGCTGGCTGTGGCGAGTACATGAAATTGAATGGAAATCGTAATTATGAAAAGAAAATGGTCCGAAATATTTAAATATATATATAAAGGCATAGCTGCAATTGAGTAATAGAACTACGCTGGAGAGACTTTTAGGGAAATTTTCTGATATCTATACAGCAAAAATCCATAATCAACTTTTGTATTGGAATTGTGAATTAAAATAAAACAGCCTTCACTTAAAATAAATTTATTCTTATAAAGAGGAACATATATTCATTAATTTATATTTAAAATATGCTCTCTAAAATAGTATAAAATATTTGAAATCTAAAATATTTGATATATAAAATATTTGCGCAGGTAATTTGTAAATTTGTATGTATAACAACAATCTATACCAAATTTATATATTTCTTTATTTATTTAAATTTTAGATACTAGTTTTTATTAAATTTCTCCTTCCAAACCTCCTAATTCAAAATAAGTATCGTCCCTTTTCATGATAGCGTTATAAGAAACATTTCAAATATAAAAACAAACAAAAAATAAATAAATTCAAGACAATTTTTTTCCCCGTGTAAAATTGAAAATAAAATAAAAAAATATTTAATTGACAATAGTTTTCGTATTCGCTACATCACAAATAAATTTCCAATGCATATTATATTTTATTTAATTTTTTTACTTCATTTTTTTTATTTATTTATTTATTTATTTTATTATTATATTTTTTTTTTGTTTACCAAAATTATGATTACAAAAGTATCCCATATATATAATTTAAAATTGATAAATAATAAAACAGTTATATTAAAAAAAATATATAATAATAATAATAATAAAAAAAATAAACATTAAAGGTTTTATATATCATTTAAACAATACAGAATTCTTAAATTCCAAAAAATTACAAAAAGAAATAAATAGCAAGAAAATTTAATAGTAATATTATAAATAATACTCCCATTTAAATATTTACCTATTATTAATTGCCGTCCCACTTCTTCTCCTTGCAGATGCTCAGATCCAGTCAAAGTGCCAGCTCCAGTCAGGCTTGGCTGTTGCCGGTGCTGCTCTTATTGGCCGCGCTGAGCCTCTGTCTGGCCTGTCGCGTCTCGGAGTTCTCCTGCAAGGGCAGCGGCAACAGCGGCAACATCTGCGTGCCGCTGGACAAATACTGCGATGGACGCAGCGATTGTGCGGATGGCAGTGACGAGCCGAAGCACTGTTCCGGTTAGTGTCACATGCACTAAAGCATTGTCTTTATATTTATATACACACATACATGTATACATACATATTTATGTGCATTTTCTTATCCCAACACGAACACGCACAGTCTGCAATCGGACATACTATGGTGATATTGGACGCACCTATGCCATAAAAGTGCCAACGCCACAGTGGAATAAATTGCCGTTCCTGTGTCACTTGACATTCACCGCGTCCGGCCATGATCAAGGCGACATAGTCCAGGTGAGTCAACAACTATGTGTACGAGTGAGGGGGAGTGGGTGCTGGGTGCTGGGTGCTGGGTGGTGCGTGTGTGGACTCCACTCGACTGGGCGACTCGACTCGGCTCTCTGCTGTTTGTCTGGCTGTTGTTGGCTTCTGCATGCCGTCGGCCAAAGATTAGCAGCGACATAAAACTGCTTTATACACACACATAAAGATATATAGATGTGTATCTGCACACATATGTGTGTGTATGAATGCGTGTGTGTGTGCACACGCATCCCACACCAGCAACAGCTGCTGCTCTTGCAATTGCAACTGAAAGTGGACTCGACTCTGACTCGCTCAGCACAACACCGTGAAATATTTCGGTACACTGCAGTCGCAAAAATAAACACGAATATGTGCAGGAATACCCTTACCTAGAATAAGGATACTTGCAGCCGTGCGTGTTACATTGAAAATACTTGAGTTTCTGTATATATAATTATATATGCAGCTATAACACAAATATAATTTATAGATATAAAATATCATTAATATATAAACAAGCATTTGGCTAGAGCTTGCAAATGCTTAAATATAAATTTATATAGTCAATTAAAGACTTAATACACTTTCTTAGATGGCCTTGGTGATTAATAAAAAACGTTATTTTGAAATAAATAATAAATAAATTCATAGAATTAATCAGTATTCTCTTTCTATACGAAAATACATATTGATTAAATTAATGAATTAATTCACATCCTCTTTCTACATTAAAATAATGGTTTATTAAATTCACATAATTGGCAACTATTCTCTTTCTATATAATGAAAAACAATTAAATTAAATAAAATAAAAAAAATGTTCCAAATAATCCGCTTTTATTAGACTTTCACTTAAATTTTGAGTATGATTTCTACAGAAATCCAATTAAATATAATTTATTTATTAAATGCAATTTTCAGCAGTTGATATAATACCAAAGCCAAACTGAGAATTATAAACAATTATTAATCAAAATTGTTGGGCAAAATAAAACTAGAAATTACAAAGAACTAAATAAAAGAACAAATAAATAATCGAATATAATTTTGCAAAATTAATTTTTGTAAAATAATGTTAATGAAGTAGTATATTCAAATTGAAATTAAAATGCAAATCGCAAAATGGGACTCACAAAAATGATAATAATACTGAAAAACGATTAAGAATAATATATTGGCTGGTCAAAAATAAACTACAAGGCTTTGTACACAAATAGAAAATTAAAAAAAAAAAATAAATAAATAGATAAAAAAAAAATAAATAAAAATTATATACAATGAAGATGTTAAAAAATTTATGGGATGTTAAAAAATAATGGCAATTCAATAATTTAATAAGAATATATAATATTAGTAAAAACAACAATTATAATTAAAGAAATAATAATCATATTAATATATAGATAATTTAACAGAAATAAAAATTATTAGAATATCAAATGTTATTCTGAAAAAAAAAAAGGTAACAGCCTTTGTATTCCTCAGTCTCATTCTCTTTCTCGTCCACTTTTATATGAAAATCGATTTTCAAATTATGACCTCGATGCACATAAAATAGAAATACTCGCATAATAATATTCACAAATGGTCGTATCCATAACTCACATGCTCTCATTAAGTCTATCTCGTGTGAATCTCAGTGTATTTACGTTTCGTCTCTCTGCTGATTTTGTTTGAGTCCGTATGAGCTGTTCCGTTTCTTTTACGCCATGATGGATGTCTGGCATTTTCGTTACTCCGGGTTTATGTGCGTGCTCAATTAGGGGTATATGACTCTAGTCTGAGCTGTGGCGCAGAGGCAACGCCCCCACTGCTTGCTCGCAAATAGTTGAGCCAGGGGGCACTTTAACGCTTTAAGCAAAGTCTTGGCTTTAAACGATTCTGCTGCGCGAAGAGAAGGGGGGAGAGCGGGGGCTAGCCATAAGCGTTGACAATAAAATTAGACACGCTTCACAACATTTTTGGCGAACTGTCAGAAAAACGTCAATTTCAATTTCGAAAATAATTGATTTCCATGCAATTTGCGTAACGGCGCAATGAGCAGTTAGCAGCAGCCGAGGATAAGCTAGGGTGGCCCAAAACTGCGACCCTCGCTGAGGATGAGGGGGCGAGTCAAGCAGTTGGCAAGCCTGCAAAATGGGACAGACAGGGCGAGTTGAGTTGGGTTGAGGACAACGTCGTACCAAATCCTGAGCATTGGCATCGCCTTCTACTTTATGGAATGATGTATGCAAAATGTAGCTCCTGCTGCGGCTGCTGCTTCTCCTGCTGCTGCTGCTGCTGCTGCTGCTGCTACGGCAGCTTTGCACCTTGCACCAAATCTGTCATGCATAAGTTATAACTTTTATTTTGTGTTTCCGCATTTGTAGACCACGCTGATAAACGTGGCAGATTCTGCCTGGCAATGCATATAAATCATGTGCTTGGCTTTCACTTTATCCAGTTAGCTTTGCTCAGTACCGCCCCGCCCCCGAGCCCTTTCTGCATATATATATATATTTTTTTGCTTGCCTCCTGCTGCTGCTTGTCTACGTGGGAAATGGCTTGAAATAATAATGTTACGCGTTGGCTTAGGGAGTGAGCAGGGGACAACAGCAGCAACAGCAACAACAACAACAACAACAACGTCCTGAGCCACGCAATCGTCCTGTCTGTCAGCATGTCCTGCTGTACATATTGATTGATGATTGTCGGTGCATGTGTATATGTCTGTGTCTGTGTCTGTGTGTGTGTGTGTGTGTTTGTGTGTGTGTGTGTGTGTGTGTGTGTGTGTAAGTGTGCTCCCAGCGAGAGCAAAAGTTTAAATTACCCTAGCTACCCGACCTACCGCCAAAGTACATATCGCTGCAACTTTGCTCGCGGCTAATTTTTAATGGAAATAACTTGGCCCCCAAACTTCTGACAGTTATTCTTTTTTTTTTTCATTTTTTTATTATTATTATTTTTTTTTTTTTTGCACTTCAATTTTTTATACTTTAATCAAATATCCTGTGTTGCACTCTGTAATTTGCGCCACAAGCTGAGCGCACTTTTCACACCCCACAATGGATTCATGTACGACTTAAAGCTTTAGCTAAATGGAATATACATATAGATACATACATACATGCATAAAAATATATAGATATATATACATATATAGTTACGGTAAATGCTGCGGGCATTTCTCGCATTTCTCTCGTTTTTCGCAGCATTTCAAATTTTTAGCATGCAGCAATATTAAATTGCTAGCAATAAAAGCCATGCGAATTTTACCGGCCACATAAATCAACAGATATTTTTACCATATAAAAATTCACATAGCTGCATTATATATATATATAAATATATATTTTTATATTCCATTTGCATTTTATTTTGTGTCCCTATATTTTCTACGCTTTATTTATTTTATTCTTTTTTTTTTTACAATATTTTAAATGTGCTCTTTATATTTGTTTATGCATTGCCAACGAGATTTTCACTTGTTTGTTTTGTAAGCAATTTTCATACGCAAATGTATTTTTTCCTTAATGCCATTAATGATGGAGTATTTTGCATTTTGTATTTTGTATTTTTTTCGGTATTATTTCGTTGTTGATTACTCAGCGAACGGAGCGGACGGACTGGGTTTCAATTATTTCCTGTATTTGATATTTCATGCGAACAAATTATATATGTATATATTTTTTATTATATTTACTATATATTTGATTATTTGGGCTGGGTTTCTCTTAATAATTAGAATTATTAACTATCGAACGATTGAGTTTTTATATAATTAAAGCGAGCATTACCCTTTGTTGCTTTCTCTCTCTACATTTCCTTTTGTCTCTATCATTGCCAATCTTGACTATAAAATTAAATTTGTTCGTTCCCTTAATACTTATATCTCTCTCTCGCTCTGTCTCTTGCTGAATACGTGTTTTTTATTATGTTTTCAGCTTTAGCTTTCTCTCAAACTATTTCTCAGTCTCTATTTTCTTCTTTATCTCTCCTTTCCTCTTTGAATCTATCATAACCTTTCGTTTTCCATCTCTCTTATTTTCTTTCTCTCTTTCTTTCTCCCTTTCACGGTTTCTCATCACTTATTTTATTTCTCTGTCTATCCCTTATCTTTCTTGTCTTAGCTATCCTTCTTTTTCCTTTCTTTTTTTCTCAGATCCTGTCTATCTTTCGCGGTCTCTCATTCCCTCCCTCTCTTTCTCGCCAGAATTCTCTCTCTCTCTCTTTTTTACACTCTCTATATTGTCTTTCTTTGATTTCCTTTCTCAACTTTGCATATACTTGACATTTCCTGCCTCTCTATGCGATTCTGACAATTTCAAGTATTATCTCTTACTTTAACAGTATATTTTCTAATAATGTTGTATTTACATAAAAATTTGAAAGTAATTCCACAATGTCAACAGTACATTTACTGGCATTAGCATCATCTATCAATTCGCATTTCTTAAAAAAGAAAATGGAAATAAATTCTCAGTGCATAGAGCTCTCTCTTATTCCGTAGTTAAGGACAATTTGCATAAAAAGCTAATAATAACAGCTCCTCCCGCCCAGTTGCCATTCAACTTTTAGCAGCTTGTAAAACTGGAGCTGTAAAGTGCACAGAAATAAGACTATTGCCCACTTAGAAGCGTTGCAGGTGGCAACAACTTTGCCACAAGTTTCATTTAACATGCAAAACTCCATAAAGAAGATACACATAAATTTACCTGCCCAGAGACTGTTGCCGTGTGTCCTGTTAGAGCCAGCTAGCCATGATGTCCATTGGTCTCCAGGTATCCCGGGCATCTTGAAAACTTGTCCAGGCTGCGGTTGCCACTGTACAGAGCTCTGTCTGTGTGTGTGCAGGTCGTACGTGCGCTGCGTTTCTCTAATATTCGAAATTAAAATCGTGTTTCGTTATATTTGCTGTTTGTGACTGTTTATGTGGTAGGTGCTAAAATATGTATAAAGAGAGCGCCACACAGAGCTCAACCCTTTTCCGAAGTTTTGTTTGCAATTTGCCAAATGCCAGGCACACGCAACTTTATTTGCATATTTTATTAAAATTTATACATATGTATATATATTTATATGTATGTATGCGTTCATATATGTGTTATATGTATATAGCAACAGACACTTGACGTGCGCTTAGCCCTCGTCTTATACTTATTTGTGTTTTCACTTTTCATACTCATTCAGGCAAGTGAAATGAGTATATTGGTTTCGTTCGATGAACGTCTTATTCTGTTCGTCTGTCAAACTGTTTGTCTGTCCGTAGAACAGTGTTTATAATTTATATATATACAGTCGAGTCACGATAATTCGTACCCCGCCAAATCGAAAATCGCGATAAACCAAAAACAAATTCGATCCCCTTGAAAGAAATTCGTTCTCGATATTTTTCAATAATTTGAATTTCTGTGTAAATCGAAATAAAAAATAAATAAATAAATAAATAAAATAAAACTATTTCGAATTATCGGGACTTTACTGTATATATGTATATACATATCGTCAATATACTCACGAAACATTATGGTCTGAATTCCATTTTCAATGGGCTTAGGATATAAAAATTTATGGCTCAGGCCCTGGACTCGTAGCAAAGCGGATGAAATATAAATATATATATCCATTATTTTACTTTCTATTTAATTTTTATTTTATTTATTTATTTTTTTTTTTTTCAATTTCTTAATTACCAGAACATTTTTGACACCTTTAGAAGCAACTTAATTTAGTTTAACATTTTCTATAGTTTTATATAAAAATTATTATTAATTATGAATATCCATATTGCTTTGAGCTGTCGACATTTTGATCGTGAATGAGTATTCTGCAGTCGGTAGTGCTCGACTGCAACGCTCTTAATTTTCTCTGTCTCTCTCTCCCTCTCTGTCCCTCTCTCGCTCTCTTTTTCTTCAATTTCGCTGCCTGCTGCTCTGGAGTCCGTCCTGACCTTCGCTTCAGTTGCGGCGTGTGCTCTTTGGCGCCTGCTGTGTGTTGTCTTTTTTTATGGCCAATCTAATATGCAAACAGAGGCCATGGGCGTGGCATGGGCATGGGCGTGGACGTGGGCGTGGGCGTGGGCATGCTTAAGGTTGCCATTTCGCAATTGAATTTCATTTGCATAACTTTAACGTGTGTAGAGCTAAACTAACATAAAATATATAACTTCAATACACTGCCAGAGCAAACAACGTTGAGCCTGCTCAGCTGGAGTCAAGTCTCTCAAGTATTCCAACAGTTTGAGCAGAGCATCTTGCAGTCGTCTATGCACACACACATTGATTGCATTTTTATCTGTGTATGTATATGTTTATGAATATATTTCTCCAACCATTTGCAGATCATATTTGATGGCTTTACGGTGGGCCGCTTCGATGAGGGCATGGTCGATACGGATGTGGATGGTTATGAAACGAATCTGAGCCCGACCGGCGAGCTGCCCGGCTGTCCCGAGGGCTTCATGCAGGTGAGTGCAAATTTAATTTATTAAAATTTGAATTGAATATTACGTAAGCCACGTTCATCTTGCACTCCATTTGCCGTTGCTATTGAACGTTGCGTTCAGCTATAATTTTATGCCAGCCAAGCGCACACAGCGTGGGTGGGGGGAAGGGAGGCTGGTAGGTAGGGTGTAATGGCAGCTGAGTCGTACTATATCCACGTCCGCCTCCAGCTTGACCGTCGCCTCGCCCTGCCTCGCCTCGCCTTGATTCTCAGCTCCGTTCGATTCAATCAATGTCCGAGTAATTCTGTAATTTTCTGTTGGCTCTGTTGACAAATGCCACATTAGCCCGGCAAATTGAATTGAATTGTGCGCCTGTCCGACTCGCTCCTCCCGCTCTCTCTCACTCTCTCTGTGCGTGTGTGTGTGTGTGCTGTACACCATTGCTGTGTTCATGTCCGACGTCTTGTGTCCGCAGATTGAAGTTTGAGTGCTGTTCGGCACAAAAAAAAATAAAAAAAGAAGAAGAAGAAGAAGAAGAGAGGGAGAGGAATAAAAGCGAAGCGAAGGAACAGCAAACTATTTAACATACATATATTTTTATCACAACTTTTGCGGCTCCACGTTGTTGACATTGCTACTTTGCCGAGACATCCCAGCCCAGCCCATCCACCGCCTTTGACATTCCGTATAGCTAAAATAAAACTAAAGCCCCGGCACGGGCACTGGCCAAATAAAATGTACCAAATCCCTGTAATTGACTTGTGCAATATGTTCAAATATACATTTGTACAGTTGTATGTATGCCATAAACTCGTATACCAAACAAAAATCGGTAGATACACATATATATGTGTGTGTGTGTGTGTACTTTGATAATCTGATGCTGCTGCATTACATTAAATGGAGTTTTGCAGCACTAAAAGCGAAATAACCATCGACTGGGACTGGAGCATGGGTCTGTAGTCAGCATTCAATATAGTTCGTGTATATGTATGTGTATATGTATACATATATATGTATATAAAGCTTCGACTGTGCACTTTGCATGCGCTTTTAGTTGCCTTAATCTACCTTTCGAATTAATTTCAAAGCTTAAGTTCTGCGCACTGCGGACTGCGGGCTGCGGGCTGCGGTGCCAGCCACGAACCAGTGGAGCCATCGCAAAAAGGGCCAAAGTGTTGAATTGCAGAGGGCAAAGTGTTTTTCCCTTTTGGGCCAAGAGTTCACACAAAGGACAGCTCCGCTCTGCTGTAATAGCTTCAGGTGTGATTATGCATCCCTGTGCAATTCTAAGACGAAAGCTCAATTCGTAAATAATTGAAAATAGAAAATAATACTTGAATATATTTAAATGAAAATAAATAAATGGTAAATAAAATTGGATGTATAATTGAATGTATTGAATTGAAAATAAATATACGGCAAATAAAATGAGAATATAATTGAAAATGTTGCATTGAAATAAATAAGTGGAAAATATAATTGGGAGTATAATTGAAAATAATTAAATGAAATAAATAAGTAGAGAATGAAATAAAATAAAAGAAATTTAATGATACAGTGGAGTCTCGATAATTTGTACCCCGCTAAATCGAAAATCGCAATAAATCTAATAAAAAAATCCTTCTCATTAATTTAAATTGCTGTGTTAATAATATAAAAAAAATAAAATAAATAAAAAAAAAATAATAATAAAAAAAATAAAAAAAACTTGCCCAAACGAATTATCAGGATTCGACTGTATAAAAAATAAATAAATCAAAATTTACTTTCAGTTTAGCCACAAACAGACCTCATTTCAAACTATAGTTCAAATATTGTGAATTTATTTATTTATTTATTTATGTTTTATTTATTTATTTATTTATTTATGTTTTTTTTTTTTTGAATATTAATATGAATATAAGAATAGTGATCTATATATGTATTTTTATGTGCATAAGTGATTCCAACGATTCCTTAGCGAGTTCATTGCTAAGCCTGAAAATTGTTTTTGAATTCTCTGTTCTAATTCCAAATTTAATTCTTATCAACAAAAATGAAAAAAAAAAAAAAATTAAAATAAATAAAAAAATTAAAAAAAAAAAGAAATAATTTAATATAAAAGTATATTTTAGCACACCATCTTTTAAAGAGCAAATAGCTTAATGAAATTAATAGATTCTTGGGCATATGAAGCACACACTTAGATATGAATACTGCGCCCTGAAGAAGTCTTTCAGAGCTTGAACACCCATACTAAAAGACAAATATTTATCTCTGCTATCTCTTTGGTATAATGTATTCTACTCTCATTCATTAAGATTTTCCATATCACAATGGCTAAAATATCTAGTTTAATTATTTAATATATTTCAAGATTATAATTAAACATTTTCCATTGCAATCCAATTTTATAATTTATTTATTTATTTCAATTTAAATATTTGCAATAATACTTAGCCCAAAGTTTTCCCTTTAGCTTTCATTAAAGTCTCTCCAAGATTTTCGGATTGCAGCTGCTATTTCTGTCTTTGCTGTCTGTTGAGATAAGTGCATAAGGATTTCCCTTTTGCTCAGCTGACATTATCTCTTATAGTTCCGTCTCTGTGCTTTGCTCACCCTCCCGCTCTCACCCTCTTTCACTTTTGGACTCCGCCAACATGCTAACATGTGTATTGTATGTTTCCTATTGCTCGCAGTTTTGCTGTCCAATTGAAAGTGAACTCTGCTCCTCTCCTCTCTGGACTCGCTGCTCCCACTGGCTGCTCCGTGGTCCTTTATTAGTTTAGCGCTGGCGACTGATGCTGCAGTTTTGTGCTGTCCCCCTGCCATGCCACGCCCCTCACTTTCTGACAATAAATTGTGAACAAGCGTGGGGCGTGCGCTGACATTTTGTGGTGCTGTCCAGCTCCATCCAGCTCATCCAGATCGGCCTGGCCTGGCCTGGCCTGGTCTGGCAGCTGTGTCCGCCTGTCCCTCGCCACTCGGTCAGCTCGTCTGTTGAGGTTTCATTTGGCACTTGACATATGTATGTACGAAAAACTGCGGCTAGAATAGAACTGGTTGTGCGGCGGATTTGAGGAATGATGGAAACTGGCCGCGTTTTTTCATCATCTCTTCCTCTTGATTTTCCATTTTATCTTTTTTTTGTGGGTTTTTAAAATGCAGTTAAATATTTGCGATTTTTTTCATTTTTTTTTTTTTTTTGGTGCGAGCCTTGTTGCAGTTTTATAAACTCGTAACTAACCGCAGGTTTGTGTTGTCATTCTGGGCGCTTCAGCCCGTCCGGCGGATTCGCGGCCGGAGCTTTATCGTAGCTGGCGCGCTGCGGCGCCTGTTTTTATTTATTTAAGGCAAACATTTTTAACTGCTGACGTGGTTTCAGTTTTTATTCGCAGTTATTTTGCAGTTTCAGTGTGTTTTTTTCTGTTCTGCACGCCAGCCGAACCGGTCGAGCCTTATAAATTATTCGTGTCATGGCCCGGCAACATAAATTCTTGACCATCTCATATTTATTCCAATCTACCTATGTGATTTCTGTAATATATATGTATATATACTTATATGGGTGTGTGTGTATGGGTGGGGCCCAAAAGTAAGAGTTTAATCAGTTATTCAATTTAGTTAGACAGTTCGCCTCATACATATTGCAGGAGGCTGAAAGTTCAGGGTGTGACCTTTTCTCTCGCTCGCTCCGGATCTGCCTGAATAATTCAACAGCACTTTGTGCTTTAAACTTGACCAGCGACTGGGGGGCTAGCAACGCCATTTGCATTGTTTATTTGCTAATATTGTTAATCATAAATAACAAAGTTTATGCATAAACGTATTAACCTAAATCAACAACAACAAAAACAACAACAACAGCAACAACTAGCTAGCTGGCCAACCCACGTTATCCTTTGGCCTGGTCAGGGCAGCTTGAGTAAATGACTCAATATTTGACAATCATAACATCCGCTTAGTCTTCATGGTTCGTTCTGCTACTCGGCCAAGAGAAGAACAACAGCCCCAGTTTGTCAATGGCAGTTTAAGCTCTTCTATCTATAAATATGTATATGTATGTATATATACGGCCATGCAAGTAGTGCGTGTGTGTGTGTGCCATAGACAAGCTCATAATTCAAGTTAGCAAACTTCTTGGACATGCTCTCCACTGCTGCTCCTTTACTGCTCTGCCGTGCTCTGCCCTTTGGCGGCATTTGTTTGTGTCGTAAATTTACGAGTCATAGCCAAAGCGAAAAGAAAAGGCAAAAAAAAGAGAGAAAAGGTTAGCAAGTTTTTCTGTGTCTTATGCTCTGTAAGAGGCATGAGTTAAATCGGATGTGGGCCATTGAGTAATATTCCATTTCATGGCGGGAATAGGCAAGGCAAAGCAAGGCAAAAGCAGAGCGAATAAGAACTTTACAGTCGGGCGCCAACGACTGCAGAATACTCGTTCGTGACTCGCGAGACCAGATTAATATTAAATTTTAAATTAAGTATCTATATAATCCCATATTTAATACTTAGGAAATATTAATAAAATTACCAGTAGGCAACAAAACAATTGAGCGCTTTATTATTTAAGTTCTCTTTGCGAGATCAGCCGAAATAATGCTCACTCTTTAATGTTAGCTCACTCAATAGTGCCATCTCGCTCACGCTCTAAGCAGCTGACAACCACGATTGAGTCATAGTGTCTTTTAACAGTGGCGGACAACTGAGCAGCTTGAGTTGAACTATTCGTGAGACGCTCAATAAACGAACATCGTTTAGTGAGAGACGCGACGTTCGTGCAATGAGAGTCAAAGAAAGTCAAAGTGAGCTGACCCCAAACGGCAAAGCACAAACACATTCACATACACACATGCACTCTCTCAAATTTACTAACGCTAGCGAAGACAACACTCGCACACATACTAATACATACACGACTGACGTTTTGCAACGAAACGAAACGAAACGAAACGGTCAGAAGACAGCCAGAGCGCAACAAAGTAAAAATGAAACGGTTGCTGGCCGATCGAGTGTGCGCTCTCAGAGTTTGTTCCTAGAGTGTGAGTGAAAGGCACTTATGTATATACAGACAGCGAGAAACGATCAACAGATATTGGCGAACTGTGGAGAAGAAAAATAGAAACGGAAAGAATTAACCAAATACATATTTAATTGAAGCATCAGAACGGCTTGTAATTAATGTTGGGTATTTTATTTAAACTACGCTTAGTCGAATATTTTAATACATACGATGTAGTTTTCTTTCATACAGACAGACTGAAGAAACCCAGTATGCTCATTTCACTTTCGTATGGAGCATAGGTACAACTCATAGAGCATCTGGAAGTCAAGTGCATATAATCGCTCATTTTGTTCTTCTTAATATATTTATTTATTTATTCAGGCTCGCATTGAATTGCAAATTAAAAGCTTCGCCTTGGTCCATAATTTACATTTAATGATTTTTTAATAGCAGCCAAATAAAAAAATAAAAAAATGTTTTAAATTACAGTAAATCAAACAGAAATGCAGACAGTTGGCCAAGCCTGGAGCGGGGGAGACATCGGGCTGGTTGACTGTAAACAGTGAAGCGAAATATGTCATTATGCGCTTAAATTGTTGCACAATTAAGCGTAGAAGAAGAATAGTTACGGCCAGCCATTGCACTGGCTCCTTCTCCCTCTGACACTCACACTCCCACTCTCTCGCTCTCGCTCTCGCTCTCGCTCTGCCCCCATCCACTGTCTGCTAGCGGCTTTTGTTTATTGTTGGCAGATTATGAAGCGACGACGACAGTGCGGATAAAACTTTTTATCGGCTATTGTTTAAATGATGCGGAGACGGAGCCAGCACAACGGAATGGAATGGCTGGCTGCATCGTGTTGACTGAAACCATCTGAATCGGAGCCAAGTTTAATCAGCTAAGCATGCGTTTACAATAGCAACAGCAATCCACAGCGATTACAGAATTCACTTTGATTTACCTAAAAGCTTATGCCAGAGCCAGCTTAAAGACGCCGACATTTACCTCCAATTTTAAAGCCAAGCAGGGCTGCTAGATTTATGCATGCTGCCGCCTGCACCAACTGACCGCAATAATAATTCAATCAATTTAAAACCAACACCTAATCAAACAAAACGCCACAAGAGCCAACAAAAACAGCAGCAGGAGAGATAGCAGAGAAATTTAATTCCAATAATTCGTTATGAAGTCGATGCTAATAACGCTCCGCTGCACACAATGGACACGACGATGTTGTTGATAATAATGCTGATGCTAATGATGCTGATAATGATGATGATGATGATGGCGATGCACAGAATAGAGTCCTGCCAACGGCAAGGGGCCAAACCAACAAAAACAGATAGCAAAAGAGAGACAGAGATGGAAAGAGAGAGTGAGTGAGAGAGAGGGAGAGTGATAGAGATAGAGAGAGTTTGCAATGAATTTACACAAAATCGAAATCAGAAAATTACCATTATGCCAGGCAGTCAGGCCTGTTGGCCGTTGCCTGCTGCTTCTCCTGCTGCTCCTGCTGCTCCTCCCGCTTCTCCAGCTCCTCCTGCTGCTTCTATTCGAGGCCATTTCATATGACAGCAGTGAATTGCAACTCTAACCAGCTACAAATATTGGCCAGAGCTCTGGCGACTTGCAATTACAGCAAAAATTGTTGTTTGAGCTTTGGGGGACCGGAGCGAGCGAACGTTGGAGCAGCAACCGCAGCACATGACCAGCTGCACTGCTGTGGAACGACAACGAGCACGACATGAACGACCTGCCCGGTCAAATAACCCATTAACTAAAAACTTAATCAATTGGAACCCCAGCCCCATTCATAATCATTGCCAATCGAGAAGCAATAGCCCCACTGTGCTAATGAACCGTCAGCCAACCCCCCACAGCCCCACAGCCCCCGCTCACGGTCCACTGCCCACTGTACACTGCCTGCTGGCTGTTATTGAACGAATGGATCACAGGCAAATCTGGAACATAAAAAAAAGGAATTGCAGTTGGTTTCCCCTACGTACACCGTTGACGATGTGGTTGACCGTTCTTGGTTGCTATTAGCGACATTACAGCTCAACCCATGAATGAATGTCAATTGCCAGCGTGGGCAATTTTTCTCAGGAATACCCACACACTGTGCTCCATATGGGGTAGATTCGTTAAAACTTCATAGGCTGTGTGCTAATAGGCTCTAGGTAGAGCGAAAGAGAGCACAAATGCATGCAGAGCACTTTGTGGAATTATTTATATGGAAAACACTCTGCTAAAGACTTTTTGAATGGAATATTAAGATTAAATCATGCAAATTGACATCAGTTTGCCTAAAATGGTAGCAATACGTGAATAGGGCTTGTAATTGATATTTTATTTATTTATTTATTAACAAGTTCGAATTAATATAAAAATAAATCTGACTATGCGTTAAGCACTGGCAGCTGGCAGCAGGGGCCTTCGGCTTGTGTAATTGATATAGTTATAGATATAGATTAGTTTCTACTAATTTACGATTCATTATAGTATATTATATATAGTAAATTAAATAAATCAATTTATTCTATTAAAAGGTGGAAATTAAAAAATAAATAAAAAATCGTATGACAATTTAAGCAAAATAAATACAATTAATTAAATTAAAATAAAATAATTCATTGAATACTTACAAATAAATTATAAAAAAATTATAATAATTATAAGAATAAAATACAAGATTAAAAAAAAAAAGTATAAAAATTTCAATAAAACAAATTAGATATATGAATTTATTAATTATCATTATTAGAATAGATTCAAGTAAACATTGCAAAAATTTAAAAAAAAAATTTATATATATAAACTGAATATATGAATTTATTAATAGAATAAATTCAAGTAAATAATAAAAAAATAATAATTAAATTAAAAATTAAATAAAATAAAATAAAATAAAATAAATATGCCAACTGTCTGTTCAATTTATCTACGAATTTACTCACTCAAGAATAACTAATGTAGATATGTATGTATTGTAGGGAGCAGAATATTTATTGTTTATTTACTTATAAATTCAATTTGTCTGCCTTTCTATGTCTATTCACAAGTATCTTCCAGTTGCATCAACATATTTTTTATTTTTCCGACGTAAACGTCATGGTAAATCAATAAAAAATAAAATTGAATAAATCAAATAAAAATATTTGTAAAATAAAGTGACGACCTAAAAATAAATAACAAGAAAAATACAATTTAAATAAAATGGAAAATACAATGTAACAATATTCTACTACACTAATTTCCCATTTTTAAAGGCATCAAGATTTGTATATATAAAAAGAAGTAATATAAATACATATGACTTTTTAATTAAATAGTTAATGCGTTTATTTCTCCCTCATTAACGATTCAAATTAAAGTTGTCTGCCAAGCTCAGCAGCTTTCTTTAAATGTTGCCTCACTTGAGCCTGAGACCACGAGAAATTACATTTCTATCCTTACAGGTCGCTGATCTGCATAGTAGACTCAGATGCCTTAACTTTCTAAAGCGAATCTATTCAATCTATTAAATATCCTCTTGAAAAAGTTCAGAGGTGAATAAACATGTGCAACTGAAAGTCTAGAACTCTTTCATTCTCCTCTACTCCTACTCTTCCCACTCTTCATTCTGCATTGGCCGCCTTTCATGTTCTACAAAAAGATATTAAACTAATTAAATGAAGCATCGGTTAAAATAAATATATCATAATTTAAGCAATTTAATTTAAATTCTCGTTCAAGCTCGTATTTAAATACATAAAGTATCCCGCTTCGACGCAGCCCAGTTCCGAGCCTTTGCTGCATCACTCATTCCATTCTTTATTGGAAATATATAGGCAATCCAGCAATCGAGTTAACAGTTATTGCTGTTGTTGTTTCGGTTTGCTGCACCTTCGGCAAGTGCCAGCAGTTTTTAGCGTAAGCTGAAATTGGCGCTTGTCCCACAAATGTATGCTACACTTTTTTGCAGCATTCATTTTTCTAGCTGCCAGCTGCAGTGGCAGTTGCAGCGACTGCGGCAGTGGCAGTGGCAGTGGCAATTGTGAAAAGGAAAACAATCAAATATTGAGCGCAGCAAGCGGCAAATGGCGCCAACAAATAAAAATTTATACAACAGTCATAATCCATTACCCATGCCAGATGCCCGAGCGGAACTGGGCGCACTCTGGGCGGGGCCAGGGCCGATGGATCGGTAGTTCGTAGGGCCAGTTGCTGCTTCCGCATCTTTATTTATTTTTCACTTGCTCGACAAACATTTGTATAAATTTAAATGCATATATTGATGCATGCATGAGCCTATCGATCGAGCTTTAAAAATCTTCTGCTGAAACTTAACCCACATGTGTCACACATACACACACACATGTATATATAAAATTAAAGAAGAGCGAAATTGCCTTCACAACATTCTGTGTGCGAAATAAACTTGATTTTTAATTAATTAAATTTTATTTATTTACTTGGCAGCTCAGCGAACTGGGGCGTCCATTCACGGGCGGCTCCTGGTGCGGCAAGGCCACCGGGCCGCAATTATATTTCAGCGAAACATCCACGGTGACAGCATCAGTAAAGGTGAGTACAGGACGGCCAAACATACAGTTAATATTGCCGCTGTTTACCTGCGGCTGCGGCTGGGTGTGACATCCATAATATTGCAGATATTTCAAAAGATGACACGAGCTATGAAAACGCTGACGAAACTAATTGAAAATATCGATGGAAGCCATTGAGAGCGTACAGTGAATAGTTCTTGTTGTTACTTAATTTTCTTTGCTCTTCATTTTCTTTTTTGTGTTTTTGTAATTTTAAATTGATCAACTTTTGCGTTAACGTGGCGTATGCGTAATGTTTACTTGAGCAGCCATTGCCACTTTTTGATTAATATTTAAATAAACGTGCGGCCATAAAAGCAAATGGACAACGGCAACGGACAGCGGACAGCCTGCCCGCTTGTTGAAAGCGCCAGCGCATAAATTATGAAAATTAATAAAAATTCATGCTCCAATCGGATTGCTCGAATGGGCCCGGCCCAGGACTCTACTCCTGCTGCTGCTCCTGCTGCTGCTGCTGCTGCAACAAATTGCTTCAAGTGACGATGAGTTGACGTGGTCGAAGGCGCAGATTGCAGATTGCATAATTAAAGGGAAACTGCGTGTGCAAATGACAGTTTTCTCTGCCTCTTTTTATTCTTGCTTCCTCCTTATATTTTTATCTGTTTTTTTTTTTTTTTTTCTTTTTTCTTCTTTATTTTTTTTATTTTTTTTTTTTTGCTACAGCGACCCTTGGCCGAGCTCAATCAGAGATCATTCAACTTGAGCCAAAGTGAAACTGTTCTTTGTCTTGGCAGCTGTCGCTCAGTTTTCGGCAAATAAATATTTCAATTTGGCCCAGCGTTGGCCCTGCCGGATCGATGTCCCTTTGTGTTCTCACACACAATTGACGGCGCAACATTTCCTGTCGCATTTGCCAGCATTTTCAATGCATGCGACCGATATATATGTATACTATATACTGTATATATATACTTTTATTTTGAGCACTCAATTTCCAGCTCATTCTGGCCTGCGCTCTCATTGGCATTGCAAGTCTTGCTGCTTTTATAAGACATCTACGTTTTCTTCCTCTTCCCTTTGCAGGTATTTCATCCGCCACGCAATTTACGAGATGAGAAACCCTTTGAGTTCAGCATCAGATATAAATTTATAAGCCAATCCGATGCAGTTGTCAGGTAAGTGGACAACAGAAGAAAAAAAAATAATAATAGAAAACTATTGACTGATATGCAATTGTTTAAGAATAGGAAAGTGGAATGGGATTTTAAAAAATTTTAGGTAGTATAGAATTGTCTGAGCAGCGACAAAAAAAAAAAAATAAATAAATAAATAAATAAAAATTTCATATTTTATCTTACCTCTAAATAAATAAAATGAAGTTATGACTCACCTGCCGCCTAATAATAAACAGAGTGTAATTCATATAGAGCTGAGAGTAAAAATTTAATAAATTTCTTCATGAATCTATATAGAAAAAATTAAAAAAAAAAAAAAAAAAAATTATAATAATTTATATATTATTAATTATATACACATATCAAAAGTTCATTTTTTATTTTCATAAAAAAAAGGAAAATTTCTGTGCAGGAAATAAAATATGAGCATCTGGGGAAAAATCTTATAATTATTTCTTATTCATTTAAAAAATAAGTTGATGTTAATTCTTCCTAATTAAAGATTCATTTATTAAACAAAAATCGATGAAATTAATACATTTATAAAATTTCTATGAAGCTTTGGTCCTTTCGCTGAGGCCGGTTAAATTCTGCCATTATTCTGAGGCTTATACCGTAGTAATGCTAGGATAGATTAAATATCAATAAATGTGATTTTTAATTTAATTTAATATTTTGCATTACTTAAATTTTTAGCAATTGTGAATCTTAAAATTCATAGAAAATTTATATTTTATTTTCCATGCTGAGACCGAATAAGTCCATTTATTTTTTTTATGCATATATATTATTTCCTTTAATTTAATTTAGCTTAAATTACAGGCAAATATCTAACATTATTATGGCCCTAATTTCTATCAAAGAATCTCTTCATCAGCTTCTACTTTAATAAGAACTGAAGTTTGGGGCTAACTAAACTCTGGCATTGACATTCTTTGGCCTGCCCGAAATAGAATTCTGTCGAAATGTAATCAAGAAATTCGTAGAAGTTTATAGAATATATAAGTTTTGTATTGCAGCGAGTCCAGTTACTGTAATTTATCATTTGGGGCAACCTTGAAAGGAGCAGGGAGAGCTGCGGGGAGTGTGGACTTAATGTCAACGGCGAGCTGTGATGGCTGACAGGATTGGCCTTTGTTTTAACGCACTCGTTTGGCACGGCCGGAGCCGGAGTCGTCGCTAAATCCTTGTAGTTGCTCGAACAATGCCACTTTTGTTGAAATGCTGCATAAAACATGAGCAGCTCCAGCTCCAGCTCCAACTCCCACTCCAACTGGAGCTCCTACGTGGCATGCCATATACGATTCATGCTGCAATCCATTTGTGCTCAGACGTGTGTCAAATTTTCGTATAGGTGTCGCGTTCATTGTTTGTGACTCTTTTGCCTGCTCCTGCCTCCTGCCTCCTGCCTCCTGCCAGCTGCCTCCTGCCTCCTGCCTCCTGCCAGCTGGCAGTTGGCAGTTGCCGGCTGGCAGTTGGCTGCTGTTGTGCCGGATACGGCAATAGTGCTATAAATTGAAATGTATTTTTACGCCTCAACAAATTTCATACAATTTACACGGAAAAATAATATTTACGAGCGAGGTTGGGGCTGCTGCTGACTGCAGTCGAGAATTGCATTGAATGTGTGGGAGGGGCGCAAGGGGGAGTAGGGGGATATGTATGTCCGGCCGTACGGACCATTAGCAAACCAAACAATAGCCAAAACACTGGGCCAAATGAGGATTTTCAACTTAAAATGCCAGGATGTATTTTATGCAAATTGCAGGCAGGACAGGCAAGGCGGGCGGGGTAGGAGGCGGGCGGACATGCAGCCAAAATACCAAACAAATATAGTGCCTGAATGGAGGCAGCTAAACTAAATTAAATGCTAAACTTGCATACTCAACGACACCTGGAATGCACACACACACAAACACACACAGTCTATATATATACGTTTGTACTAATGGTATGTGGACTCTACATTACAGGTATGGCCTGCCCGATAAGCCATTGGAATTGGGACGTGTCACACCCGGCACCTATTGTACGAGGCAATTCGATGAATGCTATCGTAACAAGTGTCGCCTGCAAAGTCCAAATTATCCTGGTATGTATCCAAGGAATGTTACCTGCTATTGGACAATACGCCAGAAAGAAGTGCCAACCAGCAAGCATGCCATGATTGCCGTCAGCCAAGAGAATCAGCACAAAGCCCTAGTCAAGCGGTAAGTGAAAGCCCTAGTTGGAGAGAAAAAGAGAGAGAGACTGAGAGAGAGAGTGAGAGCTAGTGGATTTCTATTGAAATACCCAAAATGCTATGCCGTCCGTGTGCATGCAGGGCACATTAAATAAGCATTAGCATTTTGTGGATCGAGTGGAGCGTGTCGCCTTCGTATGACAAATTTCAATTTGGCAAATTGCAATGCGACTTGCAACACTCGACATTATCGCACTTGCTGTAAGCGGCCAATGGCATGAATGAGTGAATGGGTGAATGGGTGAATGAGTGAATGAGCGAATGCTGCCATTGTTGGCCATGTATTTTGTATATTCCAATTAAATGTTTGCATATCAAATTAGATAGAAGCAGACCGAAAGCTGCATGTGTGGCATGCAACAACGACAACTGACAGCTGAACGAATGCGGCTATAACTGAAGCCCATTTCAAATGCAAAATGTGTATTAAATGTCGCGATTGCCAAGCATACACTAGGTCGGCTGAGCACCTGAGCAAAGTGAATGAGGAGATTGGAGAGAATTCATATATTTATAATATAATGAAATATTTATAGATTCGCTACCTTAGAAGCAACCTAATTAATAATTAATTTATATTTCTTTTATTTAAATGAAATATTAATTTGCAGCTTATTTATAGTCTACTTAATCTAAACATAAATTAGTTGAATTTATTGATTTTCTACTTATATGTAAATATTTCACATGCAAAATAAATAATTAAATTCAAATAATTTGTGCTCAGATATAATAAATAAATGTAGTGAATTGGTGTTCAAACTCAGCAATTTATTCTTATAGCTTATTTATAGACAACTAATAAGCTATAAGAATAAATTGCAGAATTTAAACATGAATTCCTTACATTTATTTATTATTTATATTTATACAAAATTTTTACAGATTAGCTAACATCTTATTTATATATGCAACAAAAATAAGTTGAATTTATTATTAATATATACTTTTCATTTGCATGGAATAAAAAAAAAAAAATAAAAATTATAATAATAATCTTGCAGGTTTCTTATGTGCAACAAAAATTAGTTAAATTTATTATTAATATATATTATTTATTTATTTAGATTAAAGTATTGATAGATTATCTTGAAGTTTTTTTTTTATCCTTATTACCAAAACATTATACTATATATATTTAATTTATATTTCATATATATTTATAAATCATTAAAAACAGAAATATGTTAGATTTATTACCTCATTTTTTATTTATATAAAATATTCGTGAATCTATACTTTTTTATAGGTAACATATTCTAGACATTTCTTTCTTATACTTTTTATTCTTTATTGAATTTTTTTTTTTTTATATTTTTATTATTATTATTTTTTATATTTATATCCATTAATTACATTATGTTTAAAAGAAAGATATTAAATATTAAAATAAAAATATTTTATTTTTTATATATTTTATTTTTATGAAATATCTATATATATATATTAACTTAATTAAAGCCCAAAAATTTGAAATTTAATTACTTTATTATTTATAAAGTATTATGAGATTATCTTATAGTTATTTTCTTTATTTTATTTGGCTATGAAAAATATCAATAAAATTATACATAACTAAGAGGAAGTATAATTATAGATTTTAACTAAAGCAGGGCTTCAGGGGATATTTTATATATAACAAAATAATATTGGCTGTCAAACAGGTCTAAATCATCTCATTGTACCGGGGCAGGGCTTAGCCGAAATTTCAGCTATGCAACCTTTATAGACTAAAGAGTTCACAATTTTTGGCATCTAGACTTCTCGCTTAATGTTTCTCCCACGTACGAAGTTGTGTTAGTGATTATCTACATCTACAACTAAAATAGATGTTAGCTAGCTCTACTGTCATCGATACAGCATTCAATAGTCGTATAATTCCCCGTCAACAATTGTCGCCCTGGCAGCTTTATTAACTTTGACAGCTTCGACAGTTTCGTTGTTGTTTTTATTTGAGGCTTTGCGAAATGCAAATGTTTGCATTGCATTTAGCGCTGATTGCAATTTAAGTTTGTTTTGCTCTGTGCCATTTACCTCACTTTTTTACAGGTCTATTTATATGTATATATTTTTATACTAAATGGCGAATCGATTCTTGTTTTGCAGCTCCATTGCCAGCTTTAATAAGACCTCGCGCTCCATACGCGCCTGGTCGGACTGCACGGGCGAGCGCGATCATCTGATATTCTACGATGGCAGCTCCACCAACGATCCGGTTCTGGCCAAATACTGCGGCGGCGATTGGTTGCCGCGTGTCGTGTCACGGTAAGTGGAAAATGTCACGGAAATCGTAGTAGTAGTAGTCGTAGTAGTACAGCCAGAGGGAGCGAGATTCTTGCACTCTGCTCGGGCATTTATTTAACGCCATTTCTCTTTTATGAAAAAGTTAAATATGAGCCGAGCACAGCTCACATAATACATTTACAAGGCATACAGACTGACTGGGCGTCATTTTAATGAGCATGTGCTCTGTGTGAGTGTGTGTGTGTGTTGGGTGTATATATATGTGTGAGTGTGTGTGTGTGTGGATCTATGTGTAACTGAATTGGAACACATGCGCCCCAGGCCAACTGCAGTGCAGTGCACTAGGACTGCGGTCACACACACACACACAAAGACAACCACACACACATACACACACTCACACACACAAACACTGTTTATGGCGCTTTGTGTGTGCCTTTGCAATTGTGCGCAATGCTTAAGAAAAACCGGAAATTGGTTTGCTCTGCAGACAGACAAAGCAACCAAGAGACAGACTTAAATAGACACACACACACACTCTCTGGACACACACTCGACACATAAATAGATTTATATGTGCGCCATTTGCAACTTTTTGCTCGACTATAGAGAATTGAGAATGCACGCCTATTGAAAACATTTTGATGCATGTGATTTATGCAATGGGTAGAAATCTCTGCTCATTTGGTGCCAAGTTCTTTAGAGAAGACATGCAACACTATAAATTCTTAAAGACCAAAACAAACTGAGTGTGTGCGGACACATGTATTAAAAGTAGTTATATCATGTTGCAAAAGTTTCTGGAATTGTTTAGCGGCGAGTTTTATGCTCCGTGTTGGACTCATTTCAAATGAACTTTTTGAGATTTATTTATTTCAGTCTTGTGCTGCGCGTGAAAAGTTATTTAAATTCAGTTTGCACTTGTTTAGACTTGAGTTTGGTTTATATATTATTATCATTTAGGAATATTTGAGAGTGTTTGTTGAACTTGCTCTACAAATCAAATAATAACTCATATCAATACAATGAAATGAAACATGATAATACTTGCCTGGGCTCTTCTCTTCAGACAGAATTAGGGAAGAAGTAAAATTAGATAAATTATGGGCTGCCCAAAAAACAAATAATGCAAGAAATGTGTAGAGCGAAATGAGAAGAAGCGCAATATATACTACTATAAACTACTACTACTCCTACTCCCACTACTACTAATGTTACTTCTACTTCTACTTCTACTTCTACTACCACATCTACAACTACTTCTGTTTTTACTGCTACATCTACTACTACCCCTACTACTACTACTCCTCCTACCACTACTTCTATTTTAAGTACTACATCTACTACTCCCCCTACTCCTTTTACTATTAATACTTCATAGTAGAGTCATTCCTACTACTACTACTTCTCCTACTACTACTGTTAATTCTACTTCTACTACTACTACATCTACTACTACTTCTACTTTGATTGTTATATCTACTAATACCCCTACTCCTACTACTACTATTATTCCTACTACTACTATTCTACTGCTTTTATCCTCTTACAACTGTTAATTCTACTTCTCCTACTATTACATCTACTACTACTACTACTTTGATTGCTATATCTACTACTACCCCTACTCCTACTACTACTACTATTCCTACTACTACTATTTTACTACTTTTATCCTACTACTACTGTTAATTCTACTTCTACTACTACTACATCTACTACTATTTCTATTTTGATTGCTATACCTACCACTACCCCTACTCCTACTACTACTACTATTCCTACTACTACTATTTTACTACTTTTATCCTACTACTACTACTATTACAACTGCTGCTACTTTTAGTGCTACCTCTAATCCTACTACTTCCATAACTATTTCTACTACTATTACTCATACAACTACTGCTAATTCTACTTCTATTCCTACTACTCCATCAACTACTAATTCTACTTGTACTACTACATCAACTACTACTACTTCTACTTTTACTACTCCATCTACTAATACTCCTAATACTACTACTACTACTTCTACTTTTACTACTGCATCTACTACTACTCTTAATACTTCTACTACTACTACTACATCTACTGCTAATACTCCTACTACTAACACATACTACTAATAGTACCACTACTATATAAGAGTCTATAAGTCAGTCTATATATCAACATACTTCAGATTTCAATTATATATATTTATATATTCATTTATTTATTTTTAGAAATATATTTTCATTTCCATAGAGCTAGCTCATTTCCTTTTGTTATCATCAGGTATTTCAATTAGTTCCCCTTCCATTTCCTGTTTCGCTGCAAACATTTTTCTGCTCTCTTTATCTGTTTTTCAGGTTCGCTTAGCTTTTGCTGAAGCACACACACACACCCATACACAATACATTTTAAAAGTTGGGAAAAAAATAGAAACGCCCGCAGATAATGCGCCTTGAAAGTGGCTCAAGTGCATAGTGCGAAAAGAGCGACCCCCTCTTTGCCACGCCCACATGGCATTGAAGTGGTCGAGCTGGCGGCCCATTGGCCCAGCCCTTTGGCCATTTATCTGGCCCTTCACATTCGCCGCGTTTTTGTTGCTGTTCGACTGCGAAAAGTTTGCACTTTTCGCTCACTCTTGAGACATGCAACTCAACTTTGATTGTTGCTGCCACGCCTCTCCCTCTCTCTCGCCCACTCTCTCTCTCTCTCTGTGCTATTTTTGCTTGTTTTCCTGTGTGGTTTATGCAGCTGCAGAAATATTTGAAAAGTTGAAGTTCGCGGCACAAATTAAAAGTCAGTCAGGCAACGATGCTGATGATTACAGCTGATGCTGGATGCTTGATGGATGTTGTTGCTGTTGTTGCCGCTGTTGCTGTTGCTGTTGCTGCTGATGATCATGAGAATCGTTTCACCTTGTTGCTTAATCTCTTAATGAGTTGCTCTCGGGCATTTATTGACATTTTCGTCAAGCAATGGGGGCGTGAGTGGGTGGCGGCTCTTCTAGAACGAGAGCTGAAATCTTATGAGCAAACATGCACAGAGCTCCGCATCAAGAATGCATATAGCGTAAAATGCACACACGGCTGAGTAGGAGGCCTGAGTCGTGGCAAGCAAATGTGTGCAAGTGTGTGTGTGTGTATGTGTGTTGGGTGTGCCATGCTGCCATGGCAATGTGTGCCAGGCTTAAGCGCGCTGCTAAAGTTGTCCTCCTCGCGGCGGCTAACGTCTTGCGCGACACGAGAAGACGTATATGTGGAATATGTATTATAAATGCAAGCTGCATCAGCTGCTGCAGTGTGTGTGTGTGTTGGCTTACAGACACCTCAGACATGACAGTCATATAATTTTTGCCCGCTTTTACCCGCCTGACTTTCAGCGCACACCCAGCGTGTGTGTGAGAGAGAGCGAGACAGAGCGAGAGTAGGGCCGGAGAGTGCTGTTGCCACATGAAAATTATTAATTTCGCTGTGCAACTTTAAATTGCAACAAGCGGCAGCAGCAGCCCCAACGTCTCCTGCTTGACGTGCCTGAGCATTTTTATTGAACTCTTTGCTCCAGCGCCCCGCCCTACGTTTCCTGCTGCACTTAAGCAGCTGTTGCATTTCTAAGTGCTGCCAAAGTATGTTAATTTTATATATGTATATACACATACATATATAAACATATATATACATTTTTTCTCACTTGAAAAGAAACTGAATAAAAGCATTAACTTTTTAAGCAGCATATTCATATAATATTATTTTTCTCCACACTTTGCAAAGGGGCTTTAGAATTTCCATGGCAAAGTTTCTAAAATGTTAATCTGTTGGCTGCTGCAAGTATTTCAACACATACGCACAAGATTTTCAGCACATATTTATATATGAAATGTTTTTTTTTTTTTGTTTTTTATTCCTTTTTTTTTAGTTTAATTTTAACTTATGCTGTCTGCAAGTGCATTAAAAGTTCGTTATTCAGAGAGCCCAAATTATTTGATGTCTCGTGGCTATAAGCCAAAGTTAACTACCTACAGATAAAGTTTACATGTGTGCAAATACATGTGTGTGTGAGTGTGTGTGAGTGTGTGATAGTGAGTGTCTGCAAATATGTTAAGTTAAGTTCTCTTGCAAGTATGTGCAAGTGTGTGTGTGTGTGTTTTTTGAGCGAGCTGCCGTGCTTATGTATGTGTTTACTTGGAAATGAGTTTTACTATTTGTCAAACTTGATTTAAATTTCCATATAATTTGCATGTAAGCTTTTACATAATGTAAATTTAGAAATAGCTGAGATATGAGAATAGAGAAGAATGATATTTTTGTAAAGCATTTGGAATTAATTTATTGTTAGAGGTTTTATTAATCATTGAGCGTCTTCTCATTATGTTTACGAAATCGTTTGTTAATAGAATGAGCAGTTCTTCTTTAGTTTTCATTTAAGAATGTAACAAAAACTGATTTCAAACTTTCAATGAGTACAGTGTATACAAAGAACGATATTCGCGCTCCCTTAAATCCAACTCCAAATGCTCTACAGAAATCACATTCATGTGCTGCTCTTCATACTTGAAATTAGTTATGATAATACAAAACATTAAAGACATTTCATTATACACTTGCTTCAAACAATGGAGCAAATAACTTTAATACAGTTTTAATAATACTATTTATGTATATAATAATAGTATATACATATAGGTTCTCTAATATTAGTATTTATAAATAAAAAATAATAATTTTTGTGTATAAAATTGTGAATTCTGTTAGTCGACTTAAGACCGTCTGGCTGGTTGTTCATGCTTCAGCACATTTACAGACTCATTTCTGTTAATGCTCGATTATGTTAACCAGATCTGCTCCTCTCCCAAATTGCCATGTTATGTTATTAACAGCACTATCCGCTGTTAATAGCATAACTAAGACTGCAGTGTAATCTAGTTTCAGTTCTTGACTTTAAATTGCACAGCTGTATTACTTACTACAAAAGGAAAGTAAAAAAAAAAGTATTTTACTTATTTGCGACAGCTCCCCTAGAAAAAATATGTATGTGTGTATGTATATTAATTCATGCTTGCATTGAATATAAACATAAAACTAAAATAAAAACCTACCTTCAGGGCATACTCTAGATTCTACTCTGGCTCACATATTACAACAGTTTTTGATAAACCTCTCCAGGTCTGCACACTAACTCTCTGAAAGCTTTCATACTAAAATATTCAAAACTGAAATAAACCATATTATTTTAAACAATTTGATTAGCCATCGTGCCTGCCCAGTGGCTTGTTTAATTTGACACAAATTCGCTGGCTTATCGAACCTAATCAACTGGCCACAGGACCTGACCTGGACCCGAGCCTGTGCCTCTGCTCCTGCCTCTGCCTCTGCCTCTGCCTCTGCCTCTGCCTCCGCCTGAGCTGTTCATTATTAGAACTAGTTCAATTAGCAGGCCCAGCTGAGCTGTGTTTGCTTCTCAAAGCGAGCATCAAATTTGCTGGATAATTCCGTTAACCAGCCCGAGTACTGAGGGCGTTCAATGCACCGTTCTCCACCTGCTGCTGCAGAGTGCCACCTCACCTCACATCAATCGACAGGCCAGCACTTTTAGAGCCGCCAATCTCGCTCGCTGCTCTCGTGTAGCCACAAGACGAGGTGGGGCCACGCTGCCATTTGCGGTCAGACATTTTGGTATCGGGGCATGTGCAAATTCGTGACCAACAGCAGCAGCAGCAACAGCAGGAGGAGGAGGAGCAGCGTCAGTCGAGTGCTGCGAAGTATTTCATGCGACGCATTGATAACCGCCGGCAAAGGGCAAAGGGCCAACGCTTGGAGACGTGTGCTTTGGGTTTTTGTGTTGATTTTACGACACCCGCAAGTGCCGCAGGCCATTAAGTACCCAAGTGCTACGCATACGTAGTGCGTCCCTTCGCCTCACCTACCCACCACCGCCCATAAGCCACAGCGCACTGGGAAGCACGGCCAAAGCCAACATTTGTGCGCTTTATTAAAAATTAATTTACTTTTCATTTGCAGTTTATTGCACTTGGCAGTGACAAAAAGACAGAAGAAGAAGGAGAAGAAGAAAAGAGAGGAGCAATGTTGCAGCAGCCCAAGCAGCCCACCCAACTCCTGCACACGTGTTCCCCAGGCTCCCACTCTGTCCTTGGAGGTGTCCTGGAGGTGTCTGAATAATAAGAGCACCCATCGCTCGGCTGCTGCTCGACTTGCTGCTGTCTTTTAGCCACACTTACACGTATTAAAAAGCCATTTGTGTTTGGCCATATTTGATGGCTTTTAACATCGGCCGTGCGGCGCGTGAGGCGCCTTGACAAGCGTCAGGTGTGGGCGAAAGCCGCTCAAGCTGCTGCTCCCGTCTCCTCTCATTTTTATGTACTTTATATGACTCATACGCCGCGTGAGCCGCCCCTATAAAAATTCAATTTGAAATTTAAATTGAAAAGCTTTGGCAAATTAATGAAAAAACTGAGGAGAACAATTGCAAGCGTTAGCTCAAACAAAGAACCCCTTTCAAACTGTAATTAGTTTAATTGCTTTCAATTTCACATTTAATGCGCTGACCAAATGAAAACAGAAGCAAAAGAAAATCGTATTTAAGTAAAATGAAGCTGTTTAATTTTTAAATTTTATTGAAGCTTTATTTATATATGTACTTATTGTCTGTATGTATGTATATACAATAACAGATAATTCTATATATAGCTTCAACTCTGCGGTGGCATATTTCGTTAATTTATTTCAGCTGCAGAGATTCAGCTATTGTGAATAATATTATACATCCGCAATATAAATAATAATGTATTTATTTATATTTATTAGACATTAGAGCGATTCGGTCTGTATGTGTTTTTTTTTTTTTTTTTTTTTTTTTTTTTATAAATACAAATATACATAGATATGCATGCAGCTTGATCGTTTGATTACGCTCACGCACTGTTCGGGAAAGCACCCGAACAAAATCCTGCTCTCTCGCTCACGCGCTCAGCAAGGCACTGGCCCTTTTCATTCGTGTCTCGCTCATTTAACGAACATCATTCAGAGAGAGACACGATTGACGTTCGCGCAATGAGAGTCCGAGAGAGTCAAAGTGAGCTGACTTCAACAGGCAATGCTAATGGTCACATACACACATGCACACACTCAATTTACTTAGCGAAGGCAGCACTCGCACACATACCAATACACATACGAAAGATGCTTTGCTTTAACTAAACGAAACGGTCAGAGGACAGCCAGAGCGCAACCAATCAAAAACGAAACGGTTGCTGTGAGATCGAGAGCGAGTCGTTGCAATCGGCTGCTCTCTGAGTTTGCTCTCAGAGTTTGCTCTCAGAGTGTAAGTAGAACTCAGTTATTAACAGACATCGTACATAGTATGTATGTATGCGGGATTGCTTGTGGAGGTGTTTGCTTCGTATATTCTGCTACTCAGAGCTGAGCAAACTGACTTGTGGGAGGATTCCGCAGAGTTATTTTCCATAACTCCCCATTAATGTAAATTTTGTATAGAATTTCGTTGCGCTTGAGTAGCCAAAGTATTGTTCGCCTTATTCTCAACTTGTATTTGAAGACTTTATATTTGGTCTGTCCATACATTTTGTATACTGCTCAGCATATTTAGCAAATTCATTGCGAATATACAATTACATCTCATACACTTTAATAGTTCATTATCATATTTCATTCAGGCGCCACAATATTGCCCACTTTTAAAGCCTTTTCATATTACTTTAGAGGCAGTGAACTGCTTGTGCGAGCATTTGCCACCAAAAGTGGCCAAGTTTTATGAGCACTTGATGTCATTGCCAACACTGGCCAACACAATTGCGAAATTTCAACTCTTGGCCTGTGCCTTCTGCTCCTGCTGCTGCTGCTGTTGCTGGCGTCACGTCGTCTACAACAAATGGTGCAACACCCACGGCTGTCATTTCATAATTTTTACCAAAAAAAAAAAAAAAGACTTATATATATATGAAAAGACAAACGGCCTGAAAATTGTTGGCCCGCACTGTGAAGATTCGCTACTTGCTCGCTTGTTCGTTCGCTTGTTATGCCAAAAAATTTGCCTAAAACTTTTGGCGTGTCCCGGCGCGACGCCAGCGGCAGCAGAGGCAGCGGCAGCGGCCTCGGCAGACAATGGCGAAAAAAGTTAATTTGGCAGCGAGAATGCAAACAACAAGCAGACGAACGGCCGAACGGACACTGTGCTTGGGGCGGGGTGGGCGTGGCGCAGCAAGCTGCTGGCAAAACGGCACAACAAGAGGCGGCGAGAGCCTTTTGCCTTGGCAAGCTCAACCTTTGTTTGTTTCCCTGTTTACAAATATACATAAATACATGTACATATATTGAAATATGAATATAAGTAATAAGTATATAAATCTGCTCAAGTCTGGCCAACAGCTTTGCGACTTTACAGGACTGTCGTTCTGTGCAAATTGAATTTACGCCGAGCTGACTGTTCGCATGCCTTTAATTTGAGTGTTGACTGTTTGTTTGTTGTTGCTGCTGTTGTTGTAGTGGCAGTTGTTAAACGTTGCGTATGCGCAATATGAAAAACTTTGACTATTAATCACCTTTAAGAAATATGTAAATTTTTACAACTGTTTCTAGAGTCAAAGAGTATTTATGAATATCAATTTTTTTTTTTATTTATCTAATTTTATTTCCCCCATGGACTCTCTCATTGAACAACGATTTCTTTCTATTAGTATTTGTTTAGCCGGCCTAACAAATACTAATCTCAATAGCTCAGTTATTCATGTCATAAAATATGCAATAAAATATATGATTATTGCTATTAAGCTTCTCTCTTTCCATTCTCTCTATCAACAAATTTTATTTCTTTTTTTTTTTTTTATTATATTATTTAAACAGGCTTTTTACTACCAAATTGGCAGCTTAACAAGTTGAACATAAAGACACAATAATTTACAGTACATCAAAAAATCAATTTTGTTTGCTTTGTAAAAATTTGTAAAAGAATATTAATTTTGATGTTTGTCAAGTCTTATACGAGTATCTTAGACTAAGAAGTAATTAAATATGTATACAAATATATAGATATGTTTAATGCTATTTTTATATCTCACTCAATTTGAATAATCTTGATTTAATTATTATTATTAATATGAAATATCTAGAAAAATGAATTATTAAATTCAATATTGAATACAATAATATATATAATTATTACTATGATTATATACATATACATAATGATTAAGTCATGAGACCTAGAATAATATATATAATTATTACCATTAATAAAATAAATAATATTGTATATAATTAATACCATAAATAAATTAAATAATAATATATATAATTATTACCATTAATAAAATAAATAATACTGTATGTAATTAATACCATAAATAAACTAAATAATAATATATATAATTTTTACCATTATCATATCTCACTCAATCTGGCAATCTCTCTCACTTCCACTCTCTCCCCCTCTCGCTCTCTCTTTACAGTGGCCCCGAAATGCTGGTCGCTTTTCACTCCAGCCCCTTCTCGGCGCCCCTGCAACAGGGCATACCCAATCGTGGCTTCGAACTGGATGTGGATATACTGTTCACCGATTCGGATTCATTTGACTTTGCCCAGGGCACAAAAAATCTTTGTGAATTTCATATAAATGCATCGAATCCGGGTAAGTACACAATCAAAGGGCACACGAGATGTCAGACGTGGCTTAAATGCGAATATTAATGAGATGCACGAATGGGGTCAGCTGCACGGGCCTGAGTTGCCTTTGCCGTGGCAGCATTGTTATATTTATAATTTATTGATGCACACACACACACACATGTATATTTATATATGCATATATGTATGTATGTATTGCTTAATCAGTGATGCTGCTTGAGCGTTTGGCTCTGCACGCACTCAAGTGGAAGTGGAACTCAAGCTGCAGCCGCAGCATTTAGCTCTCCGGCGGAGAGCTAAGTGCTTGGGGCCGGCAGCGCGTCTTATGGTAATCAAAAGTTGCATCCACTTTAAAGTTGATGAAACCTGAGCAACGGACGGGCCATTCATTAGCTAGGGCTACGACTACGGGGAGGGTGTGGGGGTGGAGCACTGGGAGCCATACCTAAGCGGACTTAATGGATTTTTAATTTGATTCAAGGCCAGACGAAATCAAATTGAGTTGATCTGACAGCAAACGAAAACTGAAAGCTAACGACAGCAGCAATTGGCAGATTTTCATTAAAAAAATAAATAAATAAATAAATAAAAATAATACATATTTTTAAACTATTTTATTACACTGATTAAAACATATTAAATTTTGCGACAGTTGAGTGAAGACAAATTATTTTTATAAAGGTTTCATTTTACTTTGGTAAACTACCAAATTTATTTAAATTGTTTATTATGCTAAAAATTAGAGTCTATGATTTATGAAATATCATGAGAAATACTAGATCTCTCATATGAAAATAAAGACCACAAAGTTTCTCTCTGCAAAGACATAATGAAAAGAAGATTCGATGAGTAAATACAGGTTATATATCCACAATAATAAATTAGCTCTAGGCGTCCTAGAAAATATTGAGCGAGGGATTCAATGTCATAAACCTTAGATAAAACAGAATAGTCAAAAATATGGGAAAGTAAGTACATAAATAAGAGGAAATATAAAAAATATATGTTTATATATGTTAAGAAATGTTTTAAACCCTTTTTATTAATAGCTTAAAAATATTTAAATAAAAGAAATAGGGGTCTATGATCATATATTATAAATTAAATAAAAACACTCTACAATTTCCACTTCTTTCCTCAAATCCTTGCAGCTAAAATCTATTTTCAGTCTTCAACTCGCTTATTCTTTTGCTCAAATCAAATATCCTCTCAGACATTATAAAAATCAGTTGAAGTAACTCAATAAATCATTTTCCATCCACTTGAACAGTGTATGGCTACGTCCGTAATACCCCAGCGAAAACTTCTCACATTGTTTTTAATTAGATTTAAATTGTTTGCTGGGCTTTCCTTCTCTTTTTTTTTTCATTCTCTTTATCAGCGCCCTGTGCATAAAAAATATAAACGAAAATTCTCCAAATAATCCATAAAAAATTAAAAACGCAAATTTCCAACGGAAACCAAACAACAGATTTGCTTGCACGAAGTGTGTGTGTGTTTGTGTATGGGTGTGGGTGTGTGTGTGCGTGCTGCTGCGCATTGTAGATACGCCTTAATACACTCACTTAATTGCGGTAAATTGTAAGCTGAGCTCTTAAATTGCTTGATTTTTATGTGGATACTCATTCAGGAATGAACAAGTGAGTATATTGGCTTTGTGCAATGCCCGTCCGTTCGTTCGTCCGACCAGCTTGTTTGAGCGTAAGCTTCTAGACTTTCCATTTCCACTACTATGACCAAAACTGATATATCTAACGCCCACTGGGGCGTGGATCTGACAGCGTGAGTGAGCATTCAGTAGTTGATAATGCCCGACTGCAACGCTCTTTTTTTTTTTTTTTTTTTAGGTATTTTTGCTTTTCTTTTGGCCAGGCGGCTGCATTTAATTGAAAAATTATTAAATGAAATTTTGGGCTCGAATCGCAGGCTGTGCAAGCACAAGTAGAAGTCTCTATGACTGTATGTGTATGTGTGTGTGTGTGTGTGTGTGCAGTGTAGCAGACACTAATGTTCATTAATTTGCACTAAATAAGTTTTGAGTAGGTTTATTTACTGGCCAACGCTTGGTTGGCTGCAATTTCTTTCTCTTTTCTTTCAGATTTTCTCTCTCGCTCCCTCTCTGTCTTGCTTTCTGCAGTTCTCAATCCTTGCTTTATTTGCAAATTTTACTTCATCTGAAATTAGTTTTCGCAATTTTGGCAGCTGTAATGAGAAAAGCGCTAGCAACTCAGCCTCAGCCACGCCCACAGCCACCCACTTAAGTTGTCCCTTTTTTCCCTATATTTTTACCATTTTTTGTTTTTCCTTTTAATTTGTTTTTGCTATGGTTCGAGTTGTTGCTCTACGCTCATTAACTTGGCAGCTTATTTGTTTGTTTGTTGTGCCACGGCCCACGAAGCCGGCTGATTGTTGTTGTTCTTGTTGTTTTGGTCAATTTTTGACCGTTTAACTTTTGGGAAATGCCTTCAATTTTGCGGGCATTGCTTCGGCCGCCTGGGCATTAAGCTAAATGCGCTGGGAACTGGCACAGCTGTGTGTCTGTCCGGCCGGCCGGCCGTCCGATAATCATTAGCAAAGAGGCGTGAAAGCACGTCATATCTATCATTGTTTTAATCAGCACCAGCAGCAGCAGCAGCAGCAGCAAAGTCTTAAAGCAACAATAGCAACATAAATCACAACAGCTGCTAACAATGTAGAATAAATAAATAAACGAAAATTGCCAAAGTTCAATCAAACACACATACATATATACAATGCGTTTAAGTATGTATTTATTCTACTGTGATTAGCCGAGAGATTTATGAAACAAACTTTGGGAGATTTGAAAAACAGTTAAGCAAATTAAATGAGCAGCCAGGGAATATTTGTTTATTGGCCCAACAAATTGAGATATGTGGTTGATAAAAAAACTAAATTATATACTCCATGGTGCTTTAGATCTTCAGGCATTATTTATGCAAATATTTGTGTGTCAGCTATAGAGCTTTGTTGGACTTGTTTTGCAGTTTTGATATTATTTCTGTTGATTACAGAAAAGTTCAACTTTTTAGTATAATTTGCCATTTGATAGTGTTAGCTTTAATGTGTGTATTATTAAAAAGGACTTAACATTTTGAATTTAAACAAATTTAAGACAAAATTCACCCATTGTTCGCTTTGAATTTTCACAAATTCTTCCAAACGACTGTGACTGTCGCGTATTAGGTTTGCTTTTATATGTATGTATAACAGTCAATTTAAAGCATTACAGAGCTGTCGAAGCCCCACACAGCTGTTAATTAATGATAATTAATTGTAATCTTCAAGTGGCATTTCCCCTTTAAATAGCGACACACAAAGAGTTAAGCCGAAGGCGCTCAACAGAACACAAAGCCGAAAAGAAACGAAGTCGTTTGTTCAAAGCTAGCGAGTGAGTAAGCTAGAGTGAGAGCCTTAAATAGCGACACACGAAGATTTAAGCTGAAGGCGCTCAACAGAATACGAAAAGAAACGAAGTCGCGTGCTCAGAGCTAACGAGTGAGTAAGCTAGAGCGAGAGAGACTGATTTCGAGAACAGAACGTAAGCCATCAAACGGTCAACTTTTATACGCAAGTTACGCTCTAACCCTATCGCTGTTAAAAGACTCAATCGTGGCGCTCAATGTGTCATACGATGGTGAGCTTCGCTTTGTGCTCGAACGACGAGCGTCGGCTTAGCCTGATCAAGCCGATGCAACGTGAGAGCGAGCACACACGTAAACAATAGAGAGCAAGCGAATGACGGCCCTCTCTTTACACATATACATGCATATGTATGTATTTATGTAAATGTTTAACTTACCTAATACTATTTAACCATTTGCAATATGAGACGGCTGCTGTGACCAACATTAATATTCAGCTGATAGAAAATATTTAATTATTTATTTATTAGAGATTTGAATCATATTCCATATATATTATATATTTCTCTATTTCAATTCCTAATTTATTAATCAATTTTCTTCCCACACACTCTCTTTACTTCATTTACCAACAGTTACATATGTAGCTGATTAGCCACAGCAAACGATCAATAGCTAATCAAAAATTGATATGCCGAAATATACATTTATACGTACATGCATATGTACATACATATACTCGCATATAGATTTCACTTTCATTGTCATATTAGCCAGTGAACTGAAGGATTAGCCACTGCTGGCACTAAAACCTCTTCGAATCGGATAATTCAATTAAATTAGGCATACGTTAAACATGACATGGCCGTAACGTAATACTTGCATGCAAAACGTAATTAATAGGCAACCCACACACACAGTGAGAGGGTAAAAGAGAACAAGAGAGAGTGAGTCGGTGAGTGAGTTAGTGAGTGAGCCGGTTAGTAAGTGGGCGAGCGAGATAGCTGCAACTTCAGTTTTGGGCAGCTGGCATTGCATTTAGCTACGGTTCAAAGCCGTCGGAGCTCTACATTTAATTAAACTTAATTGATAAAGTTATGGCAAAATCAAACCGAATTAAATATGCAACAGATTTTGTTGCACAATCAATGAAATGAATATAAATGCAGTCCGAAGCGAGCTGCCAAACGAAATGCAATTGCAGTTTGCTTAATCATACGACCCTCTGCTCCTGCTCTAGCCGGACTATGCTTATGTATATTAGATGGGTTTATCACACATTATTTACAGCACATATTTATGTGTGTGTGGGTGTGTGTGTGTGTAGCACATTATTATAACTTTGAAATGACCTTTGCTGTTCATAATAAATTGTTTCTCGCTCGCTTTTAGCATTTTACATATTTAAATGCAATGCATATTGAATTTGTTGGCTCCTTAATGATGATGTTTGTTGTTGGTTTTTGTTGTCGGTGGCTGTTGTTGTTGTGTGGGGCCAACGCTGTGCAAACAAAAACCGCGCTGCGCACAATTGAAAGCAAAATGAAACGATAAATATTTGGTTTTCGTTAAAACTTTAATTAAAATCATGTTGCAGCCCGCAATAATTTATTTTTAGCGAACGTTTTTGGTATTTGTGACTGAGCGTGTGTGTGTGTGAGTGTGCCAGTGTGTGTATGTGTGTGCTCGTGTCGATAACAAAACAATTATGCTGCTTTGCTTTTTGTTTGTGTTTTGATTCTGCCTCGCCAAGCTCCGCCCTTCGGTCATTATAAATGTTTCATGCGCGAGCACCACATTTTCCTAATTGAACTTGCCACGGAATGTTGGCCAAAGTCCTGCCACATTTTCCGATACCCTAAGCCTATCACCACCAGCCATATAGGGTATAATAGTTTCTTTTTTTTTTTCATTTGGGGGAAATTACTAAATTGAGAAGCGAACTGAAGCATAGCTGACAAGCAAGTGGATTTTTGTGAGATATCCTTGCTGATATCCAGCTGCCGAACTGATGCAGACAGATTTTTTGCTGTTCATCTGTTCAGCTGTCAATCTGGTTACCTGTCTGTTCTCCTCCATTAGCATTTGGTTTTTTCTGATTGACCAATTGAATCTTTTGCTGAAAAGAGGCTTTTCGCATCTGCCGAGGTTCGCAGTGATTTATTGATTTTAAAATAGGCAGATAGTTAGAGTAGATTGATGATAACGTTCATATTAATAATAATTATCAATGATAAGAAGTCATAATTGTACATTATGCTAAAGATAATAGTGAAATGGCTGTTTATCATAGACCGAAAAGAAATATGAAAGATAATGATGATTAGATTGGTGCTAACTGTTGTTTATAACGACGCTTATGATATTAATTATAATTATGGTACGTTGATGTTAATGATAATCATAAGGATGATTGTTATTGATGCTATGTTATGATATGTTAAGTTCGGTTATGTTATGTTAACAGCGTAGCTTGAAAATAACAGTGGACAGTTTGATTGCTTTAGCGCTGCTCGTGAGATCAACAGAAAACAAAAGCATGCTCACTCGCTCACGCACTCAGCGCTTCGAATCGTTTTGTTTTTGTTTTCTTCCGAGCGCCTTGAGTAGAACGCTTCGTGTGACACTCATTTAACGAACATCGTTTAGGGAGAGACACGATTGGCGTTCGCGCAATGAGAGTCAGTACATGAGCAACTCCAAAGGGCAATGCTAATGGTATACACATTCACATGCACACATACACACTCTCAATTTACTTAAGCTATGGACATGTTCAGCGTAGACAACTCTCACACACATCCCCATGCGAAACGGTCAGAGAACAGCCAGAACGAAACAAATCAAAAATGAAACGGTTGCTGGCCTATCGTAAATGAGCTCGCTAAAGAGTCGCTGCAATTGGCTGCTCCCTCTGGTTTTTTCAGAGTGTGAGTAAAAGACACTAATTTGCAGACATCGAGAAACGAGTAACATTTGCGATCTGCGACTGTTAACAATGAAGATATTGATTTATGTTTATTATTTAATGTTTTAAATAAATTTAGGGTATATCTGAGTCGTTCATTTCATTACAATACTGTTGCTTTTTAATTGGTTTTGCTGTTGCCTTTTGCCATACAACATGTAATAGTCAAAGTGTGAGTATAAGTGCACCTGCTGCCATGGCTGTTGCCGTTCTCTTCTACATATCAGCAAAGCATTGAAATTTTGCGCCTCTGGGCGCGTTCGCATGTCATTGAAATTATTTTGATTAGCTCATTAGGCGTTTATTAAGTCATTGGAAGCATAATTTGCAATTCAAATTGGTTAATTTTTAGGTAAATATGACAATGTTATTGAGGGATAATGTGAACGTGTTTAAATGATTGGCCATATATATCAGCAATGGATTAGGTAACAAAATGCGAGGATGATATTGGAAAGCTATATGAATGGGTAGAAGAGATGAGGATTAAAGAGATATAGAAGTATCATATAAGGGTTAAAGGAACACTTGTCTGTATTGAATTCATTTCCAACCTTCTCTTCAGAGATCTATTACTTATTATCTTTACTTCCTGTAGTTGCCTCTGTAAATCACTTACCAATCGCTTTCCCTCTTTCGCCTGTCACTTTGAGACATTGAGCCACGCCTCCTAATCAAATGCCCTGTCAGCGCCCACACCGAAATGTTGTTTTAATTGCCACAACCACAGCCAGAGCCTAAGCAGCGGCCCCAGCTCTGCCTCCACCTTACTAGCCCATCTAATTAACGCTAATCAACTTGCTGACACACGAATTGCCACCAAACAAGACATCAACACAATAGCTAAGCCGCCTTCGCGCACTCCCAATCTATTTGCGAAGATTTCGAATTATTTTATGTGATGCGAGTGTAATAAATTATTATATGAAATCGCTGTGAGATTTGCTGCAAATTATTTATGCCAAAGCCAAACTCAACCGGCCACCCACACACAGAGAGAGAGTGAGTCAGAGAGAGGGAGGAGGAGGACAGAAAGGGAGAGAGAGAGAGATCACAGATGCTATAAATTTATTACTGTACAAGCTGAAGAACATTTCCGTTGAAGCCAAGAAACGTTTACCCAGTCATTTGTATAGATAGCTATGCACATGTGTGTGTGTATGTGTGTGTATGTGTCTATAGTACACACTAGACATAGCAGAGCTCCTAAAAATATGCTCAAATGTGAGGGCAAATATACAACATTTTATTTACAAATAAACCAAAAGAAGGAAGCGAGCATACAAAAATTCTATGCTCATATACATTATATATACATACATCTATTTGTGTGCGTGTGTGCGTGTGTGTGGGTGTGCTGGAAAGGCGCAACGGTCTAAGTACAATAGATACATTTCCACATTGGCGGAAGTTGCTTTGGCATTTTTATTGATTTACGGATTATTGTCGAGCAAGTGGAGCGACGAATCTGTAGAGCATTTGGGCGCATGTTGTTGGTGCTGGCTGCTGCCAGCGGAAAACCCTTCAAAAAGTTTTCCTAAGATTTTTCACCAAGCCACTCACTCGACTCGATTCGGTTCAGTTCAGGTTCGGAGCAAAACTTTTTGGAACAAACTTTAAGCAAATCTTTTGATTCCCACTTTTTTTCTCCCTCTCCTGCATACTTGTTGAAATTTTTACTTTTTAATTTCATAAAGTCAACATGGCCGAGGGAGAAAGCTGGAAAAAACTGAAATCAAAGTAAATATGTGCGAAATACAATGGAAAGTTGAGTGCGAACACATTTTAGCATTGTTTAATATGTGCGCAAGAAACTTAAATATTTAAACATTTCGCGAAATGATTTTCCCATTTTCCATAGCATACTTTTGTGCGCGGCGAAAGTGTGGAATGAAAATTTAAGGCATTGTTAAATAATTTGGAAATGTGTTCACATAAAATATGAAATTTCGTTTTTAGGGGTAGTAGAGCTTAAAAAGAGTTGAAACTGAAAACTTTTTATAAATATTTATTTTTATTTAATTTTTAAATAATTTATAAATATAAATTCTAAATTGGTCTATATATATATTCTATTTTTTTTTTATTTTAATTGTATTTAGTTTTTGAAAATAAATCCTTAATAAATTGTTGTTTATATTAATTATTAAATCGTTTATAAAAGTTTATGTTCCTTTTAAATAAATCTACAATTATTTTTTTTATGTCTGTTATATTTATATTTTATATCTATATTTATTTATTTTTATTTTATTTATAATTAGTTTTAAAAATAAATTTAAAAAAAAATTATTTTTTAATTAATTATTAAATTGCTTATCAACATTTATGTTCTTTTTAAATATTTTTTGTTTTAATTTTACTATTAAATAATATTCATTAAACTTGTAATTCATTTAAAAAAATAAATCCTTAACTATTAAATAATTTATCAACATTTATTTTCATTTAATTTGCATTTAATGTAAATTGTATTTTTTTTTTTCAACTTCATGTATAAAATATATATAGAGATTTTTTTTCATTTGTACCTACTTTGCTCAGTTAATTTTGTAGTTAATTTCAAAATATGCTCACAAAATGTGCATTGACATGGAATTCGTTGGACTGAATCGCGGCGAAAACGAACATGAAAACGTTTCATTATTATAATTTTGTCATAAAATCGAGCCACAATAGAAGCGGATGCATTCAAATGAGGTCATTGGCTGCCTGATTTGGCTTGGGAGCTGTGCGAGCCAGACAGGCACACATACATACACATATACATATTTGCTGCTGTTGTTGTTGTTTAGTTTGTTTATTGAGTTGCAATTTTGTTTGCAATCAGCGGCAAAATGCAAGAAGCGAGCATGAAACGACAAACTGGCAATCGAAACTAACGAGAGAATGCCGTGGGTGTAGCACACACAAACACACACACACACACACACACTCGAATATCTCTCTATGTGTGTGTGTGTGTTTGGGTTGAGTTGTGCAAACAGCAAATTAGCATATTTGCACATAACGGCAACATTTTATTAGTATATAAATATGTGTGTATGATTGTGTGCGTGTGTGTGTGCGCGCGTGTGTGTGTAATATAAATATTTATACATGAATTTGTCAACGGATTGTGTTTTGTTTCTGTGGCTGCCTATATATGAACCTTCTGCTTATAACTTGTATTTATTTATATGATTTTTCATAAATATTTAAAGCACTTTGGTTTATCGCAACTGCCAGACAACGGTAAATTTAGTCATACTTGAGTGGGCAGTCAGCCAAGCGATTCCATTATCAATACAACGCGAGAAAGGACAATCAGCTATATGATATACATATATCTGTATTTATAGAAATATATATATATATATATATATATATATATATATATATATATATATATACATATATATATATATATATATACAGTTTGACACGAAAGTGTTTTCACTTGGGAAAAAAATAGCAATTTTGTTCTTTGACATTAAAAAAAAACTACTAAATGTGATATTTCTAATTTTTTTTAATTACATTATGTTTTTCAATTTGTTGTCTTACAAAAATAACTTTAAAAAAATTAAAAAACTATTAACATAGGCTTAAATAACAATAACAACATAAAAGATATTCAAATTCAACTGACACGAAAGTGTTTGCACAAAAATAAAGTATTCAAAATAAGGCACTATTAATTATATTAAGTATCAAAATTAGTATTTAGTATGACCCCCATTGGCTTCAATGACCGCTTCCAACCGTCTACTGATGGAATTGATTAGTTTTTGCACATATTCCACCGGTGTCTTCTCCCATTCCTCTAATATACAGGCTTTCAAATCGCTTTTGTTTGTTGGACGTCGCTTGGCTGTCCTTTTTTTGAGATCAGCCCACAGATTCTCTATGGGATTAAGGTCGGGACTTTGTGCAGAAGTATCCAACACCTTTGCACAATTGTAGAGAAGCCAGCACCTGACTATGTTAGCTTTGTGTTTGGGGTCATTATCTTGGTAAAACCTAAATGTTGGTTTACCATCCCTAAAAAATCCAAACTTGCGGGCACTGGACACTAGATTCGTGCGTAAAATCTCCAAATACTGTTTCGCATCCATTGTACTCTCGATAAAGCACAATTCTCCAACTCCTTTACTAGAAATACACCCCCAGACCATCACTGAAAGTTTTCCGAACTTAATAGTGGGAATTATATTTTTCCGTTCAAGGGCTTTCAACGGCTTTCTCCAAACACGGCTGGGTCCATCGTTGTAATACAACATCATCTTCGTCTCGTCACAAAATATGGTTTCATCCCAATATGAATCCACATGTCCCACATGCAACCTGGCGAATGTTAGACGTCTTTTCTCATGATTCGACGACAACAATGGTTTTTTTCCGCGCAACTCGGGATGCAAACTCGTTCCTTTTTAGGGCTCTGCGGACACTTTCGCGGGATATGTCAATACGACATTCTTCCTGCAGCTCCCTGGCAAGCGTTCTGGTCGAAATTGTTGGGTTATCATTAACTTTCCTGGCCAGAATACGCTCGGCCCTATCTGTTAACGCCCGAGGTCGTCCAGTTGAATGTCTTGGCTCCAGTGTTTCATTGTTTTCTGCGCGGCTTAAAATAGTGTAAATGGTCCTCTTCGATATTATAAACATTTCTGATATCTCCGCCACTGATTTTCCTATGGAGTGGTTATAATAAACCAATTGAATCATGTCAAATGACAATCGCTTCCCTGGCATTCTTAATTTGTTTAAATTTTTTGAAGATTGAATCGATTCTTACAAAATATGACGAAATTGTTCAGAACATAGCATTAGCCACAGCTGTGCACATTGAAATCGCCGAAAACAACGGTAAATACGAATTTAGCAGTAAGAAGAAATAAAGAATAGCATGTGTGCAAACACTTTCGTGTCAGTTGAATTTGAATATCTTTTATGTTGTTATTGTTATTTAAGCCTATGTTTAAAGTTTTTTAATTTTTTTAAAGTTATTTTTGTAAGGCAACAAATTGAAAAACATAATGTAATTTAAAAAAAAAATAGAAATATCACATTTAGCAGTTTTTTTTTATGTCAAAGAACAAAAATGCTTTTTTTTCCCCATGTGAAAACACTTTCGTGTCAAACTGTATATATGTATATATATGTATATGTATATAGACATTGGCAATTCAGTTGCTCCCACACATTTCCCTACTAATTATGCGCACAATCACAGCTAAATCAACTAAATTGGGTTACTCCGACCATAATTAATTGAAGCTTAGCTGCAGCTCCAAGCGCTGTCATTTTTTATATGTAGATATATGTAGGTATATGTCTGCCTATTTATATATATTTATCGAATTTTTCTCTTCAGTTTTATCAATTAGTTGTTAGCCCTCTAGCGCAATTGATTCGCTTTCAATTAAATATTTTTTCTTTGCGCTCTTTTATTCATTTTGTATTCACCAAAATTATTTGCATTAACTACCAGTGTTTGTTGAGTTTGTGATGGCTGTGGGCGTGGCAGCCTTTGCTGAAATAGCTTTGTTAAAGAATTGTGCAGTAAATAAAATATATAATTTACCATTTTATTTATTACTTATTTACATAGCTACAGTTCATATGAATTAAGAGAGAGAGATGGAGAGTGAGTGAAAGAGACAGAGAGAGAGAGAGTATTTTCGAGCAAGCAACAGTAATAATTTCATTAGCTATATGAGCAGAGTCAGAGAGTGAAAAAGACAGATATAGATAGACTCTCTCTATCCCTCTATAGGCTCTCTCTATCTCTCTATAGACTCTCTCTATCTATATCTCTCTGTCTTTTTCACTCTCTGTCTCTGTTCATATAGCTTATGAAATGATTACTTTTGCTTGCTCCCAAAAAGAGAGTGAGAAAGACAGATAGCTAAAGACGGAGATAGAGAGCGAGAAAGACAAAGAGGGATGAACAGAGAGATGCAGAGGGTAAGGCGAATAGGGAGAGAGTAAGACAAAGACATAAAAAGACACATAGAGAGAGAGAGAGAGAGAGAGAGAGAGAGAGTGAGAGGGAGTGAGAGAGAGAGGGGGAGTGAGAGGGAGAGGGAAAAAGGGACAAAGAGTATTTTCGAGCGAGCAAAATTGAACATTTCTTTAGCTATATAGCAAACATGTAAAAATAATCCAATAGTATTAGTAAAATCTAGGCATGCTCATAAAATATTATTGGAATATTACGTTGTCATGATTTAGAAGACTCTGAGCAGGCATTGAAGTCTCAAATTGAAGTGAGTCAATCAAAAGAAATCATTATACTTAAAAGGTTCTCAGCAAAGACCAGACAGGTTAATGCCTATCTCTCTCTCTCTCTCTCTCTCTCTCTCTCTCTCTCTCTCTCTCTCTCTCTCTCTCTCTCTCTCTCTATGTATTGATAGATGACAACAACATGAAACTGGAAACAATAAATAAAATAATCTTGCTCTTTTTATATATTACATTATTTAATCTATTATTTTTGTTTATATTATAACATGTTATATTTTACTATAAATATTTTTATTTGTTTATTATACTATGTTATATATTCATATATTTTTATTCATCTTGCTATTGCTCTTTATGAAACTATTTCGATTGCCAGTAAAATTCAGCAGAGAAATTAAAGCCGAATTTCATTTCAGCTGGCTTTAAGTAAATATTCATTTGGCCCCGTCAATTGCTGGCCACAAATCAGCAGTGAAAACTGTCAAAAATCACACGAGACTCGCTGATAAGTAAAGCCCCAATCGAAATGTATACAGACACACACACACACACACACACTTTGGCATTGGCCATATATGAATTGTAATCATGGCTATTTTGTGCGCCATGTGAATTAGTTAACGTTTGCGCACGGCCAAAATTACAATCACAGCACAGACACAAATGTGGGTGGGTGCTGTGGGTGGTGCGGGTGGTTGCGGGTGGTGCAAAGCTCAGCTGCAGCGTGGCTGTAATAAATTTCGTTGGCATACAAAATGGCCGGCCAATACAACAATGGTGCGCAATACGGAAATAATTCAAGTCCCGGAATCGGAATCGGAATTGGAATTGGTGCTGGGGCGAAAGTTGGAGCTCGCATCGAAGCAGCGTAGCGGCCATAATAATAATAATAAGAAACATAATAATAAGAATAGTAATGAAAATAATATGCTTATCAGTGTAGCCAAATGTAGCCCGGGCAGGTGCTCGCCGTATCGCACCGCCTCAGCGCACCACAGTTGCGGCAATAAAATTGTTATTTCTGCGATTTATTATTAGAGTGCATTTGGGGCTTTCGCTGTGCACCACGCCCCCGCCCCCCCACACACACACACACACAGTCGTCGCAATTGTGTACGCAACGCGTTTGCCCATTAAATTATGGGGTGTTAGTTTTATTGATTGTGCGGCTGTGGGCGTGGCACCAAGGAGGCTGCTAACCCAATCTCACTCTCTCACTCTCACTCTCTCTCCATCTCTCTCGTTGCTTGATTGACTGGCCATGTTATTCGTTTGCTTGTTCTGTTTTTGCTTTTGTTATTTTTCGATTTGTTATTGACCGCTGCGCAAATTAAATACAATTGCCCCCAAGGGGGGCGGGGGAGGAGGTGGCACGCCTTATCTACTTCTGTTTGCCTATCGCCTGTACAATTATGCGAAAGGAAGCACGCGCTCAAGGAAGAGCGCCTCTGGTTGGCTCTGGCCATTCGGGCCGCTGTAATTCCATGCCTATCTCATTGCAGGCAGCTCGCAAATTTGGCCACTAAATTAGCATAAGTCCCACTGTCAATGCAATGTATGCAGATGAGATTATTAAAATTGCGTTTCTATTGCAGTTTACTATGCAATGAGTGCGGCGTGTGATATATACAGTACCGAGCAAAAATGAGTGAATGTTACAGAACTTTGACTTTCATCACGCATAAAAATTAAACCATACCAGCAAATCAACAAATTTTTTTGTGTGTTTGTTTATTAGTGTATTCTTAACAAATAAAAAAAAGTTGCAAGGCTAAATTAACAAAATTAAAAAAATTAGAAATAAAAAACCGAAAAAATCCACATAAACTCAATTTTGCACGTTTAAAAAAAAAACTACTAAAAACTAAAAAAAACTAAATATTTTTAATATTTAGTCCAAAACCCTTATTAGCAATAATTTTGTTGACTATTTTTGGCATGCTCTCAGCCAAACTTTGAATCATTTCTTTCGGAAATTGGATCCACTCCGCTTCTACGCGCTCCCATAAGCTGTCAATGTTCGTTGGGGCTGCATCATACTGTCCCAGCCGTCTTTTCACTATTGAACACAGATTTTCAATAGGATTGAAGTCGGGATAGGATTTATATATAGACTCTATATGTATGGAGTGAAAATTAGCTTAAAATTCTGCTTTCCTATCCATTCCTAAATAATCTTTACAGTATGTTTTGGATCGCCATCTTGTTGAAAACCCTTTCTCTGTGGGGACACGCACATTTATCAGTGAATTTGGGAAGATGGGTTTGAAGAATATTCATATAATCCTTCCTCTATGTAGAGGATCAACGTTCTACCAAGAGAAGCATCCCCAAACCATAATGCTGCCGCAGCCACGTTTGACGATTTCCTTTACATGATGTCGTTGAATGCGTTCCCCAGGTCTGCACCAGCAATATTGCTTTCCATATGATTGGAAACGGTTAAATTTTAATTCATCTGACCAAACAACTCGTTTCCAATCATAAATGCTCCAGTTTTTGTGATCCCTTGCAAATTTCAAACGCCTTTTCAAATTTTTTTCGGACAATGCAGGTTTGTTTTTTAATGAATGATACATATCCGAAGCCACGAATTTCTCTTCTAGCAGTCCATTTGCTAACATTTTTATTAATTGTTAGAGAAACACCCTTTGGTGCTAGCAGCTTGTTTTTCTTAATTTTCGACATCATTAGGCGAGCATCAGAGCCCGAGAACAGTTTTTTGCAACCTTTGACTTGAGTTTTCGGAGTCAAATTTCGGCTGATTCAAAGCTTTTCGGCAATAATAAGCGAAGGAAATCCCTTCCCGGTCAGGCACACACCACTATTTTCAATGTCGACTGAAATTTTCCACATTTTAAAATTATATTTCACCAATTATTTTAAATTTGTTGCGAAAAGAAAATGTGCTTCAAATCGCTTTACAAATAAGAATATTAAAAGGACAAAGATAACGGTAAATCTACATGCTCAATCTACGACTAAGAAGAATACCCAAGGAACTAAGTTATGGGGAAATCTGGATGATTTCGGCTGAGAAGAGAAGTAGAAGAGCCAAAGTATTGGCAATTATAAAACGTGCAAAATTGAGTTTATGTGTATTTTTTTGGTTTTTTATTTTTCATAAATTAAGTTTAGCTGATTTAGCGTTGCAACTTTTTCTATTTGTTAACAACAAACTAATGAACAAGTATAAAAAACAAAATCTTAATTTGCTTGTATGGTTTAATTTTTATGCGTGATGAAAGTCAAAGTTGTGAAACATTCACTCATTTTTGCTCGGTACTGTATGTATATAAATATTTCATAATATGCAGAGCAGTATGAAAGGAAGTTCTTATAGAATGGAAAATATTTGAAATATTAAATGGTTTCTGATTTTACATTTGCTTAGATCATACAGTCGAGTCTCGATGATTCGAAAGGACAAGGCGATCAAGTTTTTTCGATTTATACAGAAATTTAAATTAACGAGAATTATCGAGAACGAATTTTTTTCAAGGGATAGAACTTTATTCGATTTATTGCTATTATTTATTTAGTGGGGTACAAATATATTAGTGGGGTATATATATGATATATTATTATATTAGTAAATTGAACATTATGCATATAAATACTTTGGCCTAGCTGGGAATGCTTCAACCATAAGCTCTCATACTCGCCTCAGGTGGAGCTGCCGAATTTCCTAAAATTTTCAAACTGCTTGCTGGATCTACTATAAGCTACACTGCTTGCCAATTGGACTACTCTGTGCACTGCTTGCTAGATCGACTTTTAATCGATTAGCTTCAGTACATGTCATCCAAATATTAATTGTATTAATAAATTAAATGTAGGCATCGTCTAGGCCTTTACATTACTTTGACATTTACCAAATCTAAAATATATTTTTTTCCCTTAAAATATGAAGTATAATTTATTTTCAATTTTGTGAAGGTATCACTTTACAGCATTACCAATATATACAACCAGCAATGGTATATAATTTTTACAAATATCATCACTCTTACTGGATCAAATAGAAATTCTTTCTAAATATATCCACATTTAAATATATGCAAGAACTCAAACTTTAACTGCAATATAAATTTTCACAAATACTATCACTCTTCCTGGGTTAGCCGCAATTTCAATTATATATCAGCAATTTTCATCACTTTCATCCAATATGAAGCATATTTTTGACCTATTTTATGGCTTAATTGTGTTGCGAATCTTCTGTGTCTCGAGTCTCGCCGCAATATGCCACAAAATTGAGTTCTTAAATTTTTGTTCGGGCACACATTGTGCTTAAAGCAGTCTTAACTGCCACTCAAGGCGTTTCGCATTGGGCTTTATGGGCCAGAATTGTGCTCAACCAGCGCAATGTGACAATAAAAGGCTCATAAAAATGTATTAGCTTTGCTAGCAAGAGAGAGAGAGAGAGAGTGGGAGAGAGAGAGAGGGTGGAGACGTCATAGTCATGCTCGGCTGGCAACTTTTTGCCTATGTGTGTGACAGCTGCAACTTTTGCCGCCAGCCCAGCTGCCACTCAATGCGGCAACATCAAAACATCCAACTTGAAGTTGAAAAGCTGTCGCAGCAGTTGGAGCAGCACAGGTGTTATCATCGATACTGTTGACGTTTGCTTCCTGCTTCTCCGACAGAGAAAGAGCAAGAGAGAGAGAGAGAGATTGAGAGACGGGGGGAGTGGGAGTGGCAGTGGGAGCTAGCGCAACACTCAGGGCAGCCACCTTGACACATCCACTTGAAGTATTGCTACGCCAGCACCTGCTCTGCCTCTGCCTCGCCCTCTCTCACTCCCACTCACTACCGCCCCCTCTCTCTCTCTCTCTTTCGCAGGCTCTTTGCCTGCCTGCTGCATTGCTACAAATCGTGCGACTTTTGAGCAATTGAAACGCGCGCTTCGCCTTCGCATTTTTTTCTTTTCTTTTTATTTTTGGGCTTGGTTCGATTTTCTCTCTTTTCTTTTTTGCTGCTGTTTTTAATTTGTCACTTGAAGCAAAAGTTGCCAAAGTTGTCCCCCAGGCAGAGCGCTCAACTGAGCTCTCGATGTTGTTTGGCTGCTTGGTTGGCTTCTCTGGCTTGTTGCCGCTCTCGGACAACTTTAATTAAAGTTAAGTGTTGCAATTGCAACATTGGGCATAAGCACACACACACACACACATGCATACATACACGTATATGTATATCTCTATATATTTACAACCAATATTGCACTTAGTTTGAGCTACAGAAATTGTGTTTTGACGCTGTTAGGAAAATGTTGTAAAAACAACAATGTTACAGCTGAAGTTGAAGCTCTCGTTTCTCTCGTGTCTCGTGGCAGCCACTTTCAACAGCTGCAACATATTTATACAAGCTGCAAGTAGGACCTGAGGCTTATCTTGCAACTACCGCAAACAAGTTCACATCAAATACGAACAACCCAAAGGGGACTTGTTCGAAATTTAACAATAACAAATTGTTCATTTCTGGCGAATATCTTAGAGTCTTTTTGCCGATGAACAATCGATATTTTATTTGAAGTAGTTTAATTGACTTATACCGCTGCTTGTGTCATTTGAACAACGCATGTCATTGCTAGCAAATGGAATAGCTTAAAGGAACTTTTCCGAATTTCTTCTTCAATAAATGCATTAAATTTGTAATTTTATGAAATGTTTAATCGATTTTTTAATGTTAACCTGAAACAATTAAAGAAACATTTTTAGTGGGAATCAGTTGAAGCCGTCCCCTCAGGATCATATTTTCGTTAGTTAACATAAAATGTTATTAGTAGCGTAATGCCATACAGCTATGAGCTTCTATGTTAAGTCAACAGTGAGTCTTAAAAGTGTTAAAGAAGTCTGTTAACAAGCAGCATAAGGACAGTCCCAGGCATGTAAAGCTTTTATGTAATATGGGCAATATGCAATTGATGCTGCTTTATGTAATGTGATAAAAATGTATTCAAAAGTATATTAATAAATGTATATATACAATATGTATACAAAACAAGATTGAAAAACAAATAATTAAATTGAAAAAATATATAAAAAATATCAATTTTGTATAGAGCAAAAAAAAATAAAAATAAAATAAAATAAAATTATATATGTCTAATTTTTATCATATATTATTTTTAATATAATAAAAATTAGACATATTTAATTTTTTTTTTTTTTTTTTTTTTTTTGCTCTATACAAAATTTATATTTTTTATATATTTTTTCAATTTATTTATTTTTGTTTTTTTTTTTTAAGCCCAAAACACCTAATTTTCTTATTTTTATTATTATTGATTTTATTATTACTAAATTAATTGTATTTAATTTTTACAATTATTTTAAAACTGATATTCTCACTCATGTTTCTTATAAAAATTTAAAAATATATATATTTTTAACTTCTGCTTAATTAAAATATATATAAATTAAAATATTATAAATTTAAATATTTTTTTTCGGAACCCATTAAAAATAAAAAAATGTTTAACTCACAGCTTGCCTCAATATTAACCTATATAAATTGGTCCTCTACCTTCGTATAAAATACATGAAAAGAAAAATGATGTTTCACTTAACACAAACAACTTTGTATAGTTTTTCTCTTCTGTGTGTTTCACACTTGGCTCTATTTTCTTTGATAGCTCAGACAGTTTGCCTTAAGTGCCTCGATGCTCCCAGACTTTAATCAGACCGATAAGATATTTTATTGACTTTGGCATATATGCTAACCTTTACAAGTATATTTTTGCTACGTATATATGTATATGGGAGTGTAGGGAGTGGGGTTAAAATGACTAGCTGCGAGCGCAGTGTAAATTAACCTAAATCGCATGTAAGCCGCTTGTCACACAACATTCTTAGAGCATATTAAAAAAAAAAAAAAAAAAAAAAGATATGAGAAAAGATACGGCCGTGAGTTGGCAGTATAAGCCACACACACACACACACACTTACATATGTATATGTATATGAGAGCTGCACATATGCATGTCATAATCTCTATTTATCACGCTCCCACTCAGTATATCCATCTATATATATATATCTCTCACTCTCTCTCTATCTTTGTTTTTCTCTCTCTCTCTCTCTCTTACTCCCACAGATGATGTTCTATTCTCACGTCGCGGCCGCATGGGACGCATTGTGAGTCCGCGTCACACGCTTCCGCCGAACACAACGTGCACGTACCACTTTCACGGATATCCTGGTGACCTGATTTGGTTATCGTTCACCAGCTACAATCTGCAGATACTGCAGCAGGCGATACACGACAACAATACGCTGGGACGGGTGAGTGAAAACGTTTGAGTTGACTACCATACCATGCCACACCATCGGCTCCCCTGTCCCCCCCCCCACGCAATTGAAATTTGGGTTGGGCCCCGTAACAGTTTGCATAAATGCATAAAATGTATGCTAGCCATAGGTGGGTGGGTGTGTGTTGGTAGCTCCAGCTCCAGGAGCTGCTGCTGCTGTGCTGAAGTATCCAAGCTGTTTGCATTGTATGCTTAAACGCGTCGCGCGCCCCACGCGCCCAGAGCCAGATCCACTTGACTATTGTCTTAATTTCTATATATGCTATTAGTGCCAGTCGAGCGACACTTTGTCTTCTCACCCAATTAAAATGTTGCCGCTCGTGTGAATAGAAGCGAAAGACACCAACACACACACACACACATACATATAGTCGCACTTACGCCTATAGCAGCTGGCAAGGACTCCACGTTGTTGGGGAGTGTGGCCAGGGGATTTTGACATTTCGTTTTAAGTCTAAATACTAAAGTAAAGTCTACCCGGAGGCTAAATGAAACTGCGTCAAAATGCGACGCCAGCAACAACAATGCAACAACTGTGGCGAGTAGTTGAAGCAACAACAACAACAAGAACAACATCAGTAGCAACAGCAACAACAACAATGGCAACACCTTGTGTCACTCGGGTGTTGAGCGCATTTTTAATGTGCGTTGTTGCCGGCTGTCTAACGGCCTGTAAATTGTGTCAAGGTACAAACTATTCGCATATATAACAGCTGCTTGGCGTCGAGCAAAAAAAAAAAAAGAAGAGAAATAACGGGTACAAATGGAGTAGTCAGTGCGTTGATGAGTGGGTCAAAGGGTCGGACAATAAACGAGTAAATGGTTTTTTAGGGCAAATAACTACATTTATTCCCTAAATGACAACTGAAGATAATGTAAAAGGACCTTAACGGATATCATACATAAAAGTTGTAAAGCTTAAAGCTGGGATGTAACATAAACTGAGAGTAAATAACACCGGCAGCTTAATGTGTCTCTGTTAATAGTATAACATGAGCTGTTAATAAGAAAGCCAACAGAATGTCGTATATTTAAATAACAGTAAGTCTTTTGCTGCAATAACATATTAACAACAGAGGCACTAGCTTATAACAGAAGCTTAAACTGCAAGAGCGTTTAATGAATCCACTGTAATCTTGCATTACTCTCTTCCCAATACCTGCTCACTGCTAAAAGACTCCGAGTATCACTCAATCAGGCTGCCTGCCATACATATGTATGTGTGCTCTCTGCATAATAAAGAGCAAAGCTGTTATACTACAGCTCTACCTACACACGCTGTTAATAACAAAATTACTCAATGCATCTCATCCGCTTAGCATGCCTTTAAAATGTTTGCAGCACTGCTGTTAAGCCTATTAGCTTAAACTCGAGAAGCATTTAAGCAATCAACTCAAGGTATTCTTTATAATTGAGTTGGTTTTCATAGAGCATCCACCTTCCTCTGCAGTCCCGCCTGTCGTATGTGAGAACATGCAATCGTCTATTAGGCAAACTCCACCTGTCTGTGTCTTGGGCGTGGATATAAATTGCTTCAAGTTGCTCAACTTTTTCAAGGTCTCTTTTTCTGTCTAGACGCCCCAGAGAAGGAGAGAGAGAGAGAGAGAGAGAGAGAGAGAGAGAGAGAGGCGGCGTCTAATACTGTTGTTTGGGTAACAGAGTTTTCGAGCACTTGAGAGATTGTTGCGACTTGAATTTACTGCCAATTAATTTCGAAAATCCCAATGCAGAGAGACACCTGCACGAAAAAAATGAGAGCTCATCAGCTGTTCGTTAAGCTCTGCGCACTTGTTTTGGCAGGATAAAAAGCAAAAAGAAAACAAAAACGAAAACGTGGATTGCTGGAGCTCGCCTGCTGCCACTTCAAGGATTGGCGACAACAAACACTCGCATCCTTGCTTTAGTCGCTGCTGGATGCAGTGTCCGTGTCAATTGCAGTTGCCTCACCTACACTTTAAATTGTAAAAAATGAAAAGCTGCCAGCAGCGAATAAAAACAACTGCAGAGTAACTGTAGCCCCGCCACATCTCCCTCTCGCACTCATACACACACACACACACACACACACACAGTTCATGGCTCCATAATTTCCACCCACTCCCCCACTCGGCCAGTGGAACAATAAAAAGTGACAGAACAAAAATATGTGTGTAAAATAAAACAGGGGCAACAGCAGCAGAAACAGAAGCAACAGCAGAGGCAGAGGCAGTGGCAGCGGCAGCGGCAGAGGCAACAAAAACAGTTCATGAATTTTGTAACAGCAACAAAAGCGACAAAAACAAACAGCAGGTATAACAGCTACAATAACAACAACGACAATCAACACTTGCAGGAGCATAAGACGAGAGAGCAAAGAGCGAGGAGAGGAACGGGAACAGTTGGTACGTGGGTAGAAGCGAAATTGAAGGGAATTTGCACAACAACAACAACTGTAAAAAAATGCTAGAAAACTTTTTAAATTAAGAAGCAAAGTTAAAACTCTAAACAAAAAACATGTAATACAAAAAGAGAGACGGAGTGAGATAGAGAGCTACAGAAGTGAGCTGAAAACAGTGGGCGATTGCAAAACAATGCGAAAAAAAAAGAAGAAGAAAAATAACGGTGCGACATTTATGAGAGCCAAACATACAAATGGTGACGTTTCGCGAACGCCTCTCCCACTCACACTCTTCAGCAGCCTAACGGCACGAGCAGTTGTCAAAAGAGAGCATAATATAGAGCGTGAGAGGAGCAGAGCCAGCACCCCAGTTGGAAACGCGACAGGACTTAGGCTTACAGAAACTCCAATTTGAAGGCACTTAACAGCTTCACAAGTCTGCTTCAAACTGTCATATGGTTAAGAATGAGGCTGAGCAGATGGCAGGTGGCAAGTGGCAGGTGGCAAGGCGTGCGAAAAGTTAGCTGCAAATTCTTGAATAAGCTCAAAAGTGGGGCCACATTTCCCAGGGGCTTTCAACAAGTTCAAGGTAAATAAGAAGAGAGGGTAAAAAGCAGCCACAGGAAAATAAAAAACAAATATATTTTAACATAAAAAAGTCAATAAAATGAAACTGTACGAACGAAAAAATAAAAATATTTACCTTAAATTAAAAAAAAAAAAAAAAAAAAAAAAAAAAGAATAATAGTAAAAAACAGAAAGCCAAACCCGTTTAAATTTGCTTCAACAGAGCTGCAGAAGACAGCAAGTCTTCTGTCCTCTTCTAATTCAGCACCAACCTTTACAGATTTTTTTTCTGCTATTGTTTTTGTTGGTGTTGGTGTTGCTGTTGCTGTTGCTGTTGTTGTGCCTGACATAAGCCACAGCTGTTTGTAACTGTCTCTTCATTATTAACACAGTCAACAATAATCACTGCCTAGACACGAAAAGGAAAACATTTCCAACAGGCGTCTAGTGAAAATATTTAATGCCTGCAAACAGCCTGCCGGAGATGGGGAAGCCGAAGAAGAAGAAGCAGAAACAGTAGCAGAAGCAGAGCAAAGCAAATGAAGTAGCTAAAGGAGATGACGAAGAAGCAGAGGCGCAAAAACAACATGAAAACATGACAACAGCAGTGACAAAACGTGAAAAGACAAATATCTCACACTTGCAACTGACTCTCATTGCCGCTGTTTGAATATGTGACATATGACAAACATGTTGAATGAAGAGCGACGTAGGGCGGCGGAGCAGCAGGAATTGTTAGCACTAACGGAATGCGAGCTGGCCGACGACAACAAGACAAACAGACACAAACTAACACTAACAAAACAAACGCACAGAGGGCAGCAAAGAACACTGAGTTAGAGAGCGAGAAAGGAAGAGTGAGAGCGGAATAAAGCGGAAAAAAATATGCGTGAAGATAAACTGAAAGCTGAGCATAATGCGTTTAGAGCTGGAAAGCTGTGAATTTTTCTTATAAGACTTTAATACAGAGCGCTGTTAGCTTTAACATTGCGACTGTTAATAACATTATCCAATTGGTTTTAGCGTTTAAAAGCTGGAAATAAATTCATTTATATACAACTTGAATACGGACCCCTGTTAACTTTAACATAGCTGTCTGCTTCTGCAGCCACTCTTCACACAGGCCACAGGCCTGTTAGCTTTAACATTTCTATATTTTACTAACATTATCTCATCTATTACAGAGCGATCTGCCGCCTTGGATAACACGTTTGCGTATGTGGGACAGCTATGGCACCTATTTGCCCATCAAATCGACGAGTGTGACCACAGGACAGCCGCCCCCACCCCCGCCGGTGGCATCCTCGGCAGATGGTGGCAAGCCAACGCTGTTGAATCAAAGCAACTATGGCAGCTATTACTACAGCGCCAGCAATCCGAAGCTGAATCGCAATTTGCGGGTCAACATTGACAATGCCTGGAATCCGGTCGACACATACATCTATGGGCCCACACAGGCGAGTGTGTTTAATCAGGAGAACAAGTACAGCGGCTATCAGGGTGGCGCCGGAGGTGGTGGCAGTGGTGCGGCCGGTGGTGCTGGCAAGCAGCTGGGCGGCATTAAAGACAGCCTCAATTATATATCGACGGGCAAATCAAATCGCGACGGCAGCGGCGCCTCGGCTGCAGCTGTGCTCAGCTCTGATAAGAACAGTCAGAGCGCCGTTTCGCTGATGAGCACCAAGGGCAAGCGACGCCTCATGCTGGAGATCTACGACTACGAGACGCCCAAGCTCTGCGATCACACGGCCATCGGCAGCGGCGTCAGCGGCAGCAGCGCCCTAATGGGCGGCAACAAGCAGCGACCCTGCAGTCCACTGGAGAGCTATGTGAGCACTGGCAGAGATTTGGTAAGTGGAAAAGAAAAAATACTAAATACGGGATAATTATAGTAAATTTGGATAAAGCTTAAAAAATACTAACGATTTGATAATTTAATAAAAATCAATTATATTTGGTGAGTGGAAAAGGAAAAAAATAATAATACTAAAATTTGATAAAGCTTAAAAAATACTATCAATTTGATAATTTGACTTTCTAAAAATTAATTAGATTTGGTAAGTGAAGAAAGAAAAAAAACTTTATACTGTATAATAATACTAAATTTAGATAAAGATTAAAAATACCAACAATTTGACAATTTGTCCTTCTAAAAATCAATTTTATTGGGTAAAAAAAAAAAAAAGAAAAAAACTGCATACTGTATAATAATACCAAATTTGGATAAAGCTTAAAAAATACTAACAATTTGATAATTTGACCTTTTTTAAATCAATTATATTTGGTAAGTGGAAAAGGAAAAAAAACCTTAGTACTGAATAATAATACTAAATTTGGATAAAGCTTATAAAATACTAACAATTTGACAATTTGACTTTCCAAAAATCAATTATATTTCCGTCTCATGTATAAAATCTGCATAAATTTGAAATTTCCCTAAATTCATTCATTCATTTCCCAGTGTTGATACACGAACTCTCACTCAAATAGACGGTTAAGTACACAGTCTTTATCATGAATTTGCCTAACAATACAGTAATTGCACACGTAAAAATAAATACCCAGCTGTAGCTACATTCTTCAAGCATCCTTAAGATATGCTTCAGTTATTTCTCGACATTTGCTTTAAAGCCGAAATTATGCAACACTCGTGTCTACAGACAAATGAGAGTCCGTAAAAATGTAGCCTGCTCTCGGGCATTGGCTTGGAAATTTCATTGTTTACTTTGGCAGCAGCAACAAAAAAAAAAAAGAAAAAAAAGTCAAATTTGTTGAACTTAAGAAAACACAAAAAGCAAAATGCAAAAAAAAGAAAGAAACGAAAACAAAATGAAAAGAAAATAAAAAGAGCCTCGAGTTTATTGTATTTCAAGCTACTAAACAGTCAGCTGCAGTTGCGTTGACTCCGGCTGCGACTCTGGCTCTGGCTCGCCCCCAACAATTACCTGGAAGCGAGCGCGGAGGCAAGCCAACGAAATTTGGCACAGTGCAAATTTGTATTTGCCTAAAACTTGACAAAATTAATCAAATTAAACACTCGAGTGCATCGCCAGACGTGCACAAATAACGACAAGCGACAAACGAGGCCGGAGCGGGTCCAGTTGGCCCACGGCGGCTTCTTTGACTGCTGGCAAAATTCAAATTCACACACACACACACACAGTCAGTAAGGGGCAGGGATGGGGACGGGGCGGTGCTCTGGTAGGGGTAGTTCCAATTGCGGGCCTAGCAAATAGAGGGGGACCGCAATAAGCTTGCTTAGCCTTTTTGAGTGTCGCAAATATGAACTGCAAATATTTTGACGCCAAATTGAAGCATTGCCAGCTACACTGAGCGAAAAAATCAAGCAGCAGCAGCTCAATCAAGAAATCAAGTGCTTTTTTTTCGGGTCACAGCCAAAGTAAATATGCAACTTTTGGCAGCAAAACTCGAGCGAGGCTTTCATCGCCCGTTTTCTCTCAGTGCACACAGCGCACACTAATTTTGTTCTTTTGCCGTGCTATTTGCAGAAACTGGAGTTCCACACGCACACGGGCACCGCCCTGTTTCCCGCTCAATTTGCACTGAACTACGAGTTTGTGGACACGGAGCAGGGCGGCGAGACGTGGCCAGGGCGACGTGGCGAGGATCCGGTGCCGCCGCTCTGCTCACGTGTCTTCCGCAAGCGCAAGGGCAACATTCAGGTGCCGCGCAACGTGTTCCTCTATGGCCGGGGCGGGGCGAAGAACATCAGCTGCCTGTACCGGTTCGAGGCGGGGCCGTCGGAGCGCGTCAAGCTGGTGCTGCACAATGTCTCGTTTGGCGAGGGCACCGCCTGCACTACCGACTCGGATCTGCATACGGGCCGGCCGCGCTGCAATCAACTGGATCCCGAGGGCCGCATCACCGAGCTGCGGCTGTACGATGTGCCCTTCCGAGATGTGAAAATCCAGCTGGGCTGCTTCTGCGACAACTCCAGCGCCCTCTACAGCAACGCCCCGTTGACCTTTGTCTCGCACTCGCGCATCATGGAGCTGACCTTCACGGTGACGCGCCTCAACATCTCCGAAGACTTTGCCGACGTCTTCTTCTCGGCCTCGTATGAGTTCAAGCGCCAGCCGGATTGCCGCAAGCAGCTGAAACTGAAAGGCGCCGGCGGCGAGGACGAACTCAAGTATCCGCTGAAGACCCAGGACGCCAGCTGCGAGGGCCTCGCCTGGTACATCGAGGCGCAGTCGTCGGAGCGTTCCCTCTTCGTTCAGACCTGGGGCGCCTATCTGCCCGTCGATCCCACCTCCGAGGATGCCATGCGCTGTCATACCAAGAACCGGCTGATGGTCTACTCGGGCCGCCCCCTGAAGCCCATGCGCGTCGTCTGCCCCGCCCAGAGCGGCCCCCGGCCGACGTCCCTGCACATATTCTCCGAGGACTGGACCAATGGCCAGCCATTATTTATGAACAAGTAAGTGGAGTGCGCTGCATATTAATGACAACGGTAATTTATATAAAGCTCAGCTCTCTCCAGGCCCAGTCAAGAAAAGAGCTTAAAGCTGATATGGCGGGTTTATTTTGGGGTCTCTTCAATGATTTGGATTTGTAGTTTGAAGCTTGGCAGAAAACTTTTGCTTTAGAATTATATATACACCAAGCTTTAATGAGCTTTTGATGAAGCTTTAACATGAACGCTTAGTTATTAAGTTTGCCTAATCTTTATACTCTGCTGATTTCAGCTTTGACATGTTTTTTATAGCTTCATTTGATTTCATAAATTAGCTGCTATGCCTAAAAAGCTTTTTAAATTATATAGACTTACACATATTTTAGATTGCTTTCAAATAATGCATTCTTTTAAATCTATTTATCCTTTTTAATGCCTTTAAGTCTCACCGGAAAGCTCTTCATAGCTAAATTATGAGCTTAATCCAGTAGCTATTATATTGAGCGATCATAGCTTATCATGAGCTTTGGAAGTTTGTTTTGAGATATTTAAATTTTATTTTATTTGTTAATTTTCTTGATTTTATTGCATTTTGTCAAAGCTGTTTTTGAACCAATTAAGATATTAAGAAAAATAGTCTTACAAAAAAGAGATAAGAACAATAATGTATTTAGTTAAACTTTCACGAATATTAATTTCAAAATTTTTATTATATTATAATATTATATTAATATAATATATTATAGTTTTACATATTTTTACACAAGAATAAAGTTCTTAGTTAGACGATAAAAGAGTCTTAATTTAAAAAAATCCTAACCTATCCTGCGCTTGGCTCTCCTATAGCTTTTGCTCGCTTTCAGAGCTCATCTTGATAACACACTCTCTCTCTCTCCCTCTCTCTCGCTCTTTCGCGCTCTCTCTTTCGCTCTCTCTCCCCCTCTCTCTCTTTTGTTTTCGTTGCCATTCTCATCGACTATCATTGTGGCTTTTAGTGAGTGAGTTGCAAAGCGCTCGATTAATTATCTAAAAGGCTCGACACGCTCATTAGTGGACGCTGTCTGGCCCGATCCGTAGCTGCAGCCGGAAGCAGGACACACTGTCAATTACCCTTTGGGGTGTCGTAAAAATATGCTTCCACATGGCCGTGCTGTATGTTTTATATGTTTTTTTTTTTACACTTCTCATGCCACAATTTCTTTTTTTTTTATGGCTGGCGACAAATTTGAGCTGCAGTTGCACATAAAATTGAATGGCAACACGTTTGGGGCAGCAGCAGCCGCAGCAGAGGCAGCACAACTGACCAAAGTCGAGTTCATTCTCGTGGCACGCACCTTGAACATAAATTGCCACAGAGCTCACTTCAACCCGCCGCAGCGCAGCCCAAGTGGATATTTTTGCATGCTTTTCAACGAGCCCCGTGTGTGTGTGTGAGTGTGTGTGTGTGTGTCTGTCGGCCATGTTTGTTTGCCTGAATGGTTTCTTTTTGCCTTCTTTGTGCTCAATTTCCTGTGTTTTGTTGTAGCCGCTGTAGCCATTTCCTGTTATTGCATTTTTAAGCAGCCCGTTTTTTTTTATACTCCCCCTCTCTCCCTCTCTTTCTCCATCCCACTGTTAGATAGAAGCTCAAAAGAGTCGGAGGGCTCAGCAAATTGAGAGCATGCTGGTCGAGCAGTTGTTAAATTGCAATTAGTTTGCGGTTGAACACAAAATAAAAAAATATATAAAAAATAAAAAAAATACAAAATAAAATAAAATCATTATTCACTTCGAGAGGCTTCTGTTAAAATGCTTTATATGCATATACATTTTGTCTGAAAACTAATGGCTGAGCGAGCAAAGCTCCCATGCGCATATCATTAAAACCCATTTGCGTTTAAAGTGCTCCAAAAATACTTCCTGCACACTTTTATTATCCGAAATCTTCTTTTATTATTTTCATTTTTTGGTCGAGCTAAAATGGTTTTAAGTTTTGCTGCTGTTTGGATTTGTTTCGAGCGTCAATTGAACGCAAGTGTTTGAGTGCAAAAAGCTAATGCACGGATTTTGGATGGGATTAAGGTGGCAAGCAGAGATTTTTTCAATAAATTGCGCTGATGTGTGAGCTGCTAAAAAATTGAGTTAAAATTGTTGAAAATTGGCTCAATAGTTTTTGTTGTCTGAAAATATATTTGGCATTTAAATTAATTTTTTAAGTATATAAATACATATATAGTCAAAATAGTTTTTCTTCATTTAAAAATGTATTTGGTATTTCAATAAATTTTTTAAAGCATGTAAAATAGTTTTTATTTATTTAAAATATATTTGGTATTTAAATCTTTCAATGTATAATTATAAGAAATACTTTAATACAATATATTTAATATTTAAATTTTTTAAAGCATGTTTAAAACATTGCAAAACTTATTTTTTTTATTTTTTTATTTATTTATATATATATATATATTTTTTTTTTTTTTTTTTGAGGGGTCTAAAAATATATTTAATCATATTAAGAGTTTTAGCGCGTTTTCTTTTTTGTATTTTCTTCAATCAAATGAAATACTTTAGTATATTTAGTATTTAATTTTTTAAAGCATATTTAAAACATTGCAAACTTTTTTTTTTTTTCATATAAAAATTTTAAGCGCAGTTTTATTTATATTTTCTTCTATCAAATGAAATACTTTAATATATTTAGTATTAATATTTTTAGAGCATGTTTTAAACATTGCAAAAATACATTTTTTTGTCTCAAAATAAATTTAATTATATAAGGAGTTTTAACACAGTCCTATTTAAAGTTAGGCAAATCTCCATAAATATTTCAGCATTTAAATTTAGACTTCATTAAAATAATAGCTCGCTCACAAAATATCTTAAAATATGCCAAATAAATTGATTGATTGAAGTCTGCTTTTGAGCTTTGAGCCAATTGCAGCTCTTCTCAGCTGATTTGGCACTCAAGGCACTCAATTTAAATATAATGCCAGCCTTGGCGCTGTGTTCAGCACTCGAGCGCATTAAGCAGATATACTAAATGCGTTAATGTTAATGGCAGAATCATCGTCTTGGCCCACTTAAAAGGCAGTCGTGGCGCACTGAATAATAGACGAGGATTTTGTCTATGTGGAGAGAGAGATAGAGAGATAGTGAGAGAGAGAGAGAGGAGGGTGGGGGGAGTTGCGCGTAATTAGTTGCAGTTGAGCAACGGACGGCCAAAGGAATATCCGAATGCGAGTATTCCTTACTTTATTCAGCCAAAAACTTGCCCCAAAGTTATGTGGAGCATGGCGAGCAGCTGCATGACAGCCACAGGGCTTGCACTTTGAATTGAAGACAGAGAGATAAAGAGAGCGAGGGAGAGAGGGAGAGAGGGGGAGAGAGAGAGAGCAGGAGGAGGAGGAGAAAGGGCAGCCAAAAATGTTTACAACTTTACTCACTCACTTTTGTACTCTTGCAGACCCATCAGCCTGGTGCTGGAGCCCATCCTCAAGGAGCCCGGTGACATAGCCTTCACATGGCTGGAGATACATCGCACCAAGAATGCGTTGCTGCAGCAACTGGACCTGCATGTGAATGCAAGCGTAACCACGGGCTTGGCCACACCACCCAGTAGCAGCAGTGGTGGTGGTGGTGGTGGTGCCGTTGTGGGCACTGGCAGCGCTGGCGTTGCTGGCGCTGGAAACGTTGCGACTAGCGCAGCAGCCAATGAAACGCTGAACGAATTTGGTTTCTATCCCAAGGAGTCGGATTGCGAGTACAAATGCCCCGAAATTGATGCATGCATAGCAGCCAGCCTGTGGTGCGATGGTAAGTGCACGACTCCACGGGTTGCCACTGAGGTTCCTTTGCGGTGATGACAGATGGAGCGGGAAATGAAATTGGGGGAAAATTATTGGAAATGTGAGAAGATTACTGAGATGTTTTAAAGACAAAGTGTGACTATTATATAATTGATTTTTATTTTTTTGACAGAGATTAGAATGAAAAGAAAAATCATTTTTAATTTTTCTATTTGAATGAGCTTAATTTCCCTTGAACAAATTGTTTAATATCCATGCAAAGCTTATGCTACAAATTTATTTTTGTATAACTTTTGCATTGATTATTGATTATTTAATACATTTTCAAGGGAAATAAAGCTGAAAAAAAATTAATTAATTAAAAAAATAAATAAATAAAATAAAAAAAATTATTTTCTGTTAATTTTAATGTCTATTAAATAAATAAATAATAGTTACATTTTGAATTTCACACAACTTAGTAAGAAAAAATTATGACTAACTTAAATCTTTAGCACTGGCAGCTGGGGTCTTCGGCTTAGATTTCTATTAACACGACAGATGTATGTAGAGAGCCTCATGAGAGTGTCCTAATATGACCGCTCAAACTTATTCATAGCAATCCCCTCTAATTGGCTTTTTGATAATTCTCTTGAATGCAAATGCCGGCATTCAAATGCCCGTAAAAATTTCCTATATTAAATATTTTTATATGAAATACATAAAAATATATATAGGGCTGTACGTATTCGACTTGGTTCGTCTACTTGAACTAAATAAAATTATTATTATTATCTATGGAAAATAAATTTTCTTAAAAAAAAAAAAAAAAAAAAAAAAAAAAAAAAATTTACAGATCAATTTTTTTATTTTATTTTATTTTATTATTTTTTCATAAAGAGAAACACAAATAATAATAATCATGCTATTTAGTTAAATTAGATTTATTGACATCACTATGTAATGTGCTCGTCTCTGTCAAAAAATATAGAGTTGCCAAAGGATTGCTATATTTCAATTTTCTTGTCGAATCTTGCTAACTTTGCAAGCAGCCCTCGCCAAGACATAAGTTTGCATTACGAGTACGTGATTTTTGGGCTGTTTTGGACTGTTTGGCCCACTGCCACATCCATATCAACATCCTCATCCCCATAGCCACTGCCAATGCAATTGCTGTTGGTGTTGCGTTTGCTGTCCAAAGGCTCGACGCTTGCGAGCAGGCAACAGAAATTTCACTTGTGGTTGCTTCTCTGTTAATTTCATTGCAAGCTGCTGCTGCTGCTGCTGCTGCTGCTGCTGCTGCTGCTGCTGGCCACGTTTTTGTAATCAGGCAAAGTTTTCTGACAACTGCACAAAGCATTGCTGCCACTGCAAGTTGCTGCGGGTTGTGTCCACCAAAGCCGCCCCAAAAAATATCTTCTACAAAAGTTTGGCCGCAGCCGCAGCTGGCGTCGAGTGGGGCTGGACAGGAGTCGCCTTTTAGCTTCAATTATTTATGGGCAACCAGGCGCGCATGCAACTGAGCTGCTTAACCAAAAAGGCAGCGCATTAAACAAGCTAACCAACCAAGCGCTGGCCCAATCCCACCCCGAGTTCCATTTCCACAACCACACCCAGCCCAGTTCAAGCAGCTGGGCAGCTGGGCAACCAGGGACCACTCGAGTGACACTGGGCCGCCGCTGGGTCTTTCAATTTGGCAAACCCGTGGTCGTTACCGTAACCTGACCGACGACCGCACAGATTTCTTTTCAATCAATGCTCCCTATATGTATATATCTTGCCTTGCAGGTCATCACAACTGTCCCAGCGGGTTCGATGAGTCCGAGGAGGAGTGCGGCACGGCGCGCAAGCTGCTGGAGCTGCCCGGCGGCGTATTTGCGGCATTGGGTTGCATTGCCGCCGCGCTGACTGCCTGCCTGATATTCTGCATGTTTGGGCTGATGCGCAAGCGAAAAAAGTCGGTGGTGCAGAAGGGCGGCGGTGTTGGCGGCGTCGGTGGCGTCGGCGTCGGCGGCGTTGGCTTCATGAACGGCGCCAATGGCAATGGCAGCGCAATGCCAGCCGCCTGCAACATTGGCACTCTGAAGAAGGACTTCAAGAAGGAGGCGCTCTACATTGATCCGGCGTCCTGACATCCACTTCAGCCGGTCGAGTACATACATGTGGATCGGGAGACCACCGTGTGATATGTTGCCGCCGGCTATGGCATGTATGAGCAAATGGAGCGAGGCCTCAATGTTGCCTGACCAGAGCAGAAACTGGAGCAGGAGCAGGAGCAGGAGCAGACACAGCAGCAGCAGGAGCAGCAGCAGCAAAAATACTTGGAACTGGATATTGAGCGAGAGCAGATGCAACGGGAGATTATTGCTGGACCGGTGCAGGAGCTGGCATGGAGATTTTAAAGCTAAGAGTGAGTGCAAAATGGGATTTAAGAATTGAGCCAAACAGGGAGAAAGAGAACTAAGAAAAATGCTAAATTGTAAGTTCTTAACTTTTCTAAGCGCTTCAAACAAATAGAAAGAAAACAAACCAAAAAAAAAAAAAAAAAAAAAAACCTAAATACACAATCTCTCTCTGTACGGGTGTGTGTCTGTGTGTGTGTGTGTTTCTGTGTGTGCTTGTGTGTGTGTGTGCGCGCCTAGACTTAAGCATAGGATTACTGATATGAATAGCTATGTGTATAGCAGTGCGTTTTTAACTAAAAAGCATTTTCGTTCTTCTCGATTTCGATAAGTAAACACTGCCTAGCAATTTCTGTAAATACATATAAGAATCTCCATAAGTGAATTTACATTTATTTTGAGCAAAGATCTGGTTGGAATGCAGATTTGGTTTTCAGTTTATAATACCTTAAGAATTTACTGTAAAATGTTAATATACATTGGGAATATTTAAAAAGTATATTTTTAAAATATTTTGTAAATGTATTTAAATAGTATGTATTTAAAATATTTTGTAATTAATTTTGATATATTTAAATTAAATTTTTATAATTGAAAAAATTCGGTTAAATATTATTTATGCAATATTATATTATATTTAAGCAATTGTTTTAAATCTTTTTGTTTTTACTTTTTGAATGATAAAAATTAATGGTAAAAAGAAAAAAAATAAATAAAGAAAAAATTAAAAATAAAATTTGTTATTGTATATGTTCATTTTTTATTTCTCTTTTATTATTTTCTTTTATTTTGTTTTATTTTATTATTATTATTTTTTTTTTATATATCACGATATTTTAAATTTATTTTTTTTTTTTTTTTGTAATATATAATTTAATGACATTTATAAAAAATAAAAATAAAATTGTAAATGCATATGTATGTTACAAAATTCCTTTTAATTTATGTATAATATGCTGCCCAAAAACAAATGAAGCAAATATAAATTACAGCCTAGTGTGTTTTCATTATCATTATTTATAAATTATTAGCTTAGTTTCCTATAGCTTATATATTTTCTATAACTTAAACAAATATGTTAAGAAATGAAACAGAAGAAAACAAGAGTTCTAATATTCGATTAAAATTACAGTTGAGTTTAATTTAATATAACGCATTTCTTTGCTCTGCAAAAGGCTAGAACGGCTCTATAAAATTGATATTCTCATTTGCATTTATATGATGTATACAGTATTCATAAACCTACTACGCAGCTGCCTTATTTCGATTATAGTTGAAGCTGCAAGAGAAAGGCAAAAACTATTTGTAAGTTAGGTACCTTAAAATATGATTAGGATAATACTGAAAGGAGAGCAGCCAATGGCATATTCAGCCTAGCCTACACGCACAGCACACACTGAAAGAAATGGAAACTAGTTACAATTAGCAACAAAAAAAAAAAAAAGAGGAAAAACCAAAGAAGATCAGCAACTACAATTAAATTGTATAAAAGGATATACATAAAGGAAATGCAAAGAAATTCTAGTAAACTTTATGCACTCTGGCATAAGGAATAATGAAAACGAGATACATAAAAAGTTAGTAATAGTTACGATTATAACTGTTAGCTGCATTTGATGAGGGCAAAATCTCGACAGTGTTGTGAGCCACGGACAAGCACATACTGAACTATATATATATATATATACGATATATATATAACTATAGCAGAACTAAGGCATTCAATTCGATAAGCTGAGACAGAGTTATGATACGATATTATGAGTATGTATAGGTATATGGTCTAGCATAGTCTATCGATAAAGCACGTGAGTTTTTTAATATAGCACACACACACACATCCACACATACACACATAGGAACACCAACTAAATAAAAGACATCACATAGTGGTTTAATTGTTATACATTTATTCAACTAAATAAAGAAAAATATATATTTAAGATTTTGCAAAATAAAAATCACATTTATCGCAAAAAAAAAAAATAAATAAATAAAAATAAAACTGCCATAAAATGTCTTCAAGTTTCTTAAAAATAATAATAATTTTTTTATATTTAATTTAATAGTTTTTTTCGTTCACTTTTGAAGACTCGATACATGTAAGACGCATCTCATTTGACTGCACTTAGCTTTTCCGTTGTAGCTACGAATTCCTAATGATATTATAAATAAATTAGCATTTAACATAAACCATTTGTAAAAAAATAAAAATAAATAAAAACTCACACACACACGCACACCAGCTAGAGTATAGAAAAAAGTATATGATTTACGATTATAGAGTAAATTTATGCCAATTGTATGCAGTACTCTAGACACTAAGCCATAGAACCCTATATACTATATAAAATAAACTATATAATAATAACAACAATCAAATTTTTGGCAGTTTTTCCAATTAGCATAAATAAGCGAGCAAATGAGCAACTCATTTAAATGTTAAGACAAAAATACTTTATTTAACAAACAACAACAAAGAAATGCACTAAAAAATAGAAAATAAATTTATAAAAAAAAAAAAAAATTAATATAAATAAAATAAAAATTTATAGAAAAGCGCAACTAGAAATCAATTTATAAAGAACATTAAAAAGATGCATGAAAATATAATTCTGTAAAAAATTAATTTGGCAATTTTATTTGTTTTCTTATTGAAATATATAAACTAACTAAACGAATAGCCAAAAAGCGCACTTTGTACAATTTGATGAGAGATTTTTATGATTTTTGCTCACACTTTCATGAAAATAATTAATATTTACACATAAGCAGAGCTACAAATGAAAGTTGCAAAGCTGGACGTATACTGATGACGAGCAGTGTATATGTGTGAGTGTGGTGACCAAGCAAGCGTTTAACTATTTTCAGGGATTTTATTATAGCAGTTGTTTGAGTTATTGCAAATGGATAAATTATTAAATATTCTTTAAGATTTGCATAGATCTTGAAAGTAATTTTTTAAGCAATTTGCTGGGTATTAATCGAAGAGTTGCTACTCGCTCTGAGCAGGAGCATTCGGTTCATTTCGTTTTCTGTTCGGCTGAGCGACTTTGGGCTTCATTTAACTCAGCCGAACGATAGGTATAAAGCCAGAGCAGAAAACCCAAATCGAAGGTTACTGTCTGTAGCTCGTTGAAGATCCGATCCCTTGCTCTCTGTGTCTTTTCTCGCTGTGTTAGTGACTTTCAGAAAGACACCTATTCGCAGACATCTAGAAACGTTCTAGAGTGATATTTTTTAAGTCTATCAGATAATTAAAATTAATTTAGTAAATTATAACTACATTTCATGTCAAAGAAACAAGAACAACAGCAACACTGGCTAGCTGTAAGGGCCTTGTCTACTCATGTGATTTGTCGTCATTCGTTTAGTTTGATCAGAGATCAAGATTCTTCAGCTTTAGCTGGTATATCAATTGCTAGACATGGCTAACTGTCAAGTAAAAATGCAAAGCAAACGCTCGACACACTGCTCAGTTTAGCTCTTGAATGAGATGTACATGTGATATATAAAATCATGGATATAGTTTCAGAATTAGTCTAAAAATTCTTTCTATTGCATTAAATTTTAATTTTAATTTGCTGAAAATTAAAAAAAAAAAAGAAAGTAAAATTCCTTTCCAATTTTTGCTATTTGGTCACCCTATAAATACATATACATGCAAAATATCTAGCAAATCAAGAATAAGTAACTTTCAATAAGATGACAGCAATCACGGACTCAATGAGTTACAGCTTAAGTCGCAGTCACAGATAAAGTCACAGTCACAGTCACAGTCGCAGTCACAGACGAAGTCACTGTCACAGTCACGTTTCTTCACAGACTTTTGTGTGTGTGCCAACTGTGTTTAAAGTAGATTTCAATTCATAAAAGCAAAAGAAGAAGAAGAAACGTGCACAAAATTAAATTAAATAAAAAATAAATAAAAAACAAGTAAATAAAACACACGACATATAATTTATTTGAAAAGTAAACAAATAAAATATGTTGAAAAAGTGAAAAGCAAATGAATGTAGAGATCAGCTGTGTAAATAGACGAAACGGTAAGGCGAGAAAAACTGTCAAATATATTTCAACAAAAAATAATTTTCATTATTCAAACCCCGCCCGCGACTGGGCTCATAAATTATTTCTGTTGCCATAAGTTTCACTTGTATAATAAACAAAAAAAAAAAAAAAAAAAAGAAAAGACAGATACAAACGATATTAAATATATAAAAGAAAATATATAAGTATAAATAGTACGATATAGTATGAAAAAAAAGCAAAAACAAAAAACAAAATAAAACTTATAATGATGACGCACTGAATCAAATAGATGAAACGAGTATTTAAAATATATATAAAAAAGAAAAGAACAAACAAAAAATAAAGAACGACAATTAAAAACCAAAATGAAAACTTAAACAAGAATTTTAAAAATACCAAAAAAAAAGGAAAAAACGTTTGTTTCATTCGGAATTGCTTACAGCCATGGCTATTTCCAGGCGCTGATTGCGCTCATCCTGGCCAAAAGGCTGGCCACGACGGCGTCAAAGTTAAGGCAGCGGCCAAGGCTCCAGGCGTGGCTCTAACTGGGTTGGTTGACCCGCATGGCGCATAAACCCGGGCAGAGCGATAGCCACAGGTACGACTATTGATGCCCCGCATTCCTTTTGGCCATACCCAGTACCACCTCCTCTGCCACGCCCACGCACACACAGCTCTTGTCATCTGCTCTGGCTGTTTGCTCAACTGTGGCGCTGTTTATTGCCGCCAGCTGACTTCACTCGTCACTCGCTCTGAATCTCTCTCTGTCTCTTTCACTCTCTCTCTCTCTCTCTCTTTCATTCTCTTCCCCTCTCTCTCTCTCACTCTCTTTAGTACCCTCTGACCATCAGCTGCATCACCTGCAGACTAGGCCAAATGGCGTTGATAAGCCCAACTGCGAGAGCCGCTCATAAAATGGGTGAAATACCAAATGATCCAGGCGGCAGTAACCGACTGCCTATTACCTGCTAATACCTGGTAGTACTTAATCGGCTATAATAATTAAGTAGACTGCCCAATGCTTACTAATGCTAATAGTTTGCTCAATAATGATAAATTACTAAACTTTAGAATTTTTTTCTTAATTATTATAATTTTTTTTTTCTTAAAATTTTTTTCTGTTTTTATTTGCTTACTTTTATTTATTTATTGTATTTATTTATTTTTTTTATTTATTTTTTTTTTCCTTAATTATTATTAATATTTTTTTCTTGGTATTTTTTTCTGTTTTCATTTGTTTATTTTTATTTATTTATTTGATTTTATTTTTATCTATTTTTTATTTATTTATTTTGTTTATTTTTTCCTTATTTATTATTATTATTTTTTCTTAATATTTTTTTTCTGTTTTCATTTGTTTACTTTTATTTATTTATTTTTATTAATTTATTTTTTATTTTTATTTATTTCTTTACAAATGAAATAAACCCAAATTGATTTTGATTTTATTAAATTCTTATACAAAAGAAATTAATGAACAACTGTTGCAGCACACCTCGCAGCTGTCATGTTATGTGTCTGCTGCTGCTGCCGAGTCCACAAACATGCACAAATGTATTTGTATTTGCGCCGAGAGCCAATTGAAGTTGTTTACAATTGAGTTGCACGTTCAGCACAATTGTTAAACCAGCAACAACACTGACAACAACATTGACTACAACAACAACAACAACAAGAGAGAAAAACTTATTGCAAACTGATAAGCAAACTGTTGCCAGACACTGTGCAAAGTGGCCAACAATTTCAGTTACTTCTAAATGAGCATTATTCTGCTCAACGTCATTATCAGCACGTATGCTCATCATCAGCATGTATCATCATCATCATCATTATTATTATGATTGTGGTTAGCTTGTATGACACATCAAATTCAGTTTTCGTCCAAAAATCTTTGCAATCTGCTGCAAGAAATTTCTTTAAACAATTCATGATTGCAAATCGATTTCAATTGATGCTGCATCTGTCTTATATAATCGCGCCCTCTCGCTCGCACACACACGCGCTAGTCGCCTCACACTTATCTCAGCTAATTGTCGTTAACATAAACAACAGCAATTAATTTATGTTTGTTTTTTTTTTTATGCTATTTGTTTAACTCTTTTTTTTTTTCTTTTGTTTCTTTTGTATAATTTTTTGTTGACTTGACGTTTTTCAATTTTTTTATCAAGAAATTTACATGAATTTTCAGCTTGTTGCAAAAAGTCGAAACAATCAATTTTTTGCTGCTCGATTTATAAAAAAAGAAAAACTAAATGCAGAAAAAATAAAAATAAATGAAACAATATATATGTATATTAAAAGTAATTCGGTAAAGCGCAAACTTTTTGGCCAACAGCCGACAGACGCCAGCCCGAAAATTGAGATATCGCAACTGGACAGTGCTTGCAAAAAATATATGCACACAAATTACTATAATAAAACTTGTTTATCGAGCTAAGAAATTATTGATATAATATTAATTAATGTAATTATAATAATAATAACGGGAAATTAAAGTAAGTAATCCTAAAGAGGTGCTAAACTAATTTTCTTTACTCATGTTTTACTGTACTTTCAAAACCGAAGTTCAGCTGTTCAATTCAAGTCAAAGACTTCATGAAAAGCTAGTAAACATTTCAGTAACTCAAGTGTCAATTGTGCGTATTCTTACAGCTCTCACTGTTCTACAAATAAACATAGGGTCAATGTGCTCCAAGTGCGAGACGAACTGAAACATGTAAATATAATTAAATTCTAAAGAAATTTCAGCAAAAATATTTTCAAAGATCAAATTTGAGAGAGGTGGCAAAAGAATAAAGATTAAAAAAAAAAAAAAAAAAAAAAAAAAAAAAAAAAAAACTATTAATAAATTGCTAAACTTTGGCCGGAAAGGTCAAGTTTTGGTCCAGCGGGCGTAACAAAAGACAAACCTGTTTAGATATTTTGTATAATCATTTATATACAGGTATGTATATATTATATTTCTATACAATTCCAGAAGAAAGAAATGCTGAGCAAGCTCCACAGAAGAAACACATCTGTGCAAAGACTGACGACGAACATTAATTATTACAGGCAACTGACTATTTATTATTATTTGAGTAGTTGTATGACGACGGTTTGGTACGTTCACAATCTGTTTAAATATTAGCGACCCAAATAATGCACAAAACAAAAAAAAAAGACATCGACATTAAAACTCTAAACTGTGGACAACAATAACAAAAATGCAGACATCAAATGGCGCACAGTGACGTCCCACGATATTGTGCCACTGGCCCATGAGTTAAAGAGCGCAAACGAAGAGAGATGTTCGATCGAATGAGTGTGCAAAAGAAAATGGTAAAAGCAGCTGGCAGCTGGCAAAAGCAGTAACAGCAACAGACACAGCAACAACAAACGGTAAACGTAACTAGCGCTCAGCGCAGACGCAAACGTCGACGTTGCGTCGAAGCCGCCGCAGCTACAGCAAAGCCGATCAACATTTGAAGTTGGGCCAAAAAGGCGGCCAAACGCTCACAGGAACATTCAGTTGTGCCGCGAACGTTGTGCGCTACACACGTGACTCTCTCAGTCTCTGTCGCTGTCGTGCCGGGCAGCCACATAACCGTTAACGGTTAAACGCAAAAAAGCTTACAGCACTTACAACAACAGCAACTGCAATCTTGTCACAGTGTGAAAGAAGAGAATTAGAAAAGCTGCTCAACGCTGAGCCAAGAGTGTACTACATTTTGTCTCTGCGTATGTGTGTGTCTGTGTGCGAGTGAGTGTACGCGTGTTTGCATTTGTGTGTATTTGTGTGCTTTGTAAATGTCTCTGAACACCGATCGTTCGTACAAAATGAAGCTGCGCGATGTGGAAAATGCCTTCAAATACAGGCGCATACCTTATCCTAAGCGGTAAGTCATTAAAGATAAAATATAAAAAATTAAAAAAAAAAAAAAAGAAACTAAATAAATAATTAAGATATTCATATAATTTTATATATTTTTGAATTGTTTTTATGCTTGTCTTTTGGATCGAAATTGGTTTGATGCATGTTATGGCAAACCGGTCATAATTGCTTATTGGACTCCAATTAGACTTGACGTGCACTCAATTCTTGCTTGATTCTCAGTTGTTAACTTTCGGTTTTTCAACTCGCATCGAGCAAAAGTGAAACGTTTTTTTTTTTTCTTGAGAACCGATCTGAACCGATGCAAGTGAAAAAAATCATATAAAAACGCATTTCATGGTCAGCTGCAACTGCAAATGCAGCTGCCGCTGCCGCCGCATTAGCCATCCAATCAGAATACTCTTAACGTGCTCCAGTTTCAAATAACTTGAAGTCAACTCAAATTTTTTATTTTTTTTATTTTTTTGCTGTTTGTTGTTTTTCAATTGTTCTGCAGTCATATTTTATTTCGGGGCCAGTTTTTTTTTTCTGTTAGCCAAAAAAAAAAAAAAAAGAAAAAGAAAAACCTCGAAAACTCAAACTCAAACTAAAACTCAAATTCAAACTCAAGTAGCTACAGTGCCCACACCAGCTACCGATTCTTCTTCTTCTTTGTTGGTTTTCTTTTCATCGGTTTTTGTTTAGGTTCTGGCCTGCCTTTTAAAGCGCTCAAATGATGGCTAGCTGGCTGGCCGGCTGGCGGGCTGGCCGCTCATTAGGCGCTGCCCGGACTATAGCGGGCCGGGCCATTAGTTAAGGTGTTTTGGCCACGTTGCGCTGCGTCCGCTTATTGTGCAACTTGTGGCAAGACCCAAATGTGTTGCAATTGAGAGCGCATTAGATGTAAGCTAATGATATACCGAACAAACACTTGTTATGGCCTAATTGGTATTTGAAAAAAGCCAACGCAAAAAAAAAAGGCGTTGTTTGTTGATGTTGCGGCTTTTCTTGTAGGTGTGGGAATTTGCTTTAGCCTCAAGATGAATAAACATTAGGAAAATGTTAATGAAATAAAAACAATCAGCAGAGCGGGCATAAATTCATAACGAATCACAGCAAAGATATGGGCCATAAGTGAATTTTATTTTTATTTTATTTTATTATATTTTTATTATTAATAGTTTACTGTACCTTTACGTAAATAATTAATATGAAACAATTTAAAATGTGAATTTTAAAAAATAATTAAAAATAATTATTATTACATTCGGGTTAATTTTTTATACAAAATTTAAAAATTAAATAATAATAATTTGTTTTTATTTCGCTTTAAATTGTTTGTATTTTAAGAGTTGAATAATTTAATCCAATCACAGCTTCATACCAAATTACTTAATAATATATTTATGTCTGCTGTTGTCTAGTAGAACTACTTAAAGTTAACGTCATGTTAATCAAAATAAATTAAAAAAAAAAAAAAAAAAAAAAAAAAAAAACCAATTGCTAATGCTAAAATGAATCAATAATTAACAGAGTTTTGATAATATTATTAATATTGAAATGCGATAAAATATTTATTTAAAATGAAAGTATTTCATATTAAGTAAAATTTCAATTAAAAAAGCCACTTAAATTTAATGCTAAGAATAAAATATAATAATAAAAACAATATTATGCAATTGAAATATTACAACTTATAATGAAAGAAAATATTATTTTTATATTTGAATATATTCATCAAAAAAAGGTTTGATTTAAAAAAATTATTTATTAAATAAAATTATTGTAGTTGCTATTATTATTATGTTGTACAATTTTTTTACATCTCATATAAGTAGTTATTCCTTATAATTAATTTAATGGTAAATACGAAGAGCAGAACTGACGCAGATTTCAGTTAAAATAAATACGAGTTAATAAACACGTATTTAATTATATTTTCCAATATTGTTGTCATGTTTAAATAGTCGCCCGTCTGTTAAGAAAATAAATTACTTATTTATAAATTAATTGCATTTAACTTTTCGTCGGGGGTTTGCATTAAATTTTACGGTCATTTTGACAATTTGTACGCTTCGGTCGTTTGGCTATTTTAATTTAGTCAGTCAGTCATTCATTCAATCAATCAATTGGTAAACAGATTTTAATTGGTATTGCAATTAACCGAAAAAAGAGTGAAAAACTTTTGTTTACACCACAAAATAAAATAAATATTTGTTGCCGTATTGCCACACTGGAAAGATTTTAACAAAATCAAAATAAACTACAAATATTTATGCGGGCATTGAGCTTTTATTTGCATTACTCGTGCCCTTTTGCTGTTGTTGCTGCCGCTGCTTAATTGATATTAATTCAATTAATTAATTGCAAAATCGTTGCATCGTTTGATCATCAGAACTCGCTACAGTGGTTAACGTGAGCAGCTTTTGAGTGTCTGTTGTTTAAAAATGCATACACAAAAATGCACTTATTAATTAACTAGCCATTTTATGCACCTCTTGTTGAATTTAAACAATTAAATTACATTCATTACAGAGAATGCTAACTAGGAGAGTGCTGAACAGTGGAAAAGTATTGTAGCAGTAGCTTTTTAACAGAACTGTCAGAGAACATTATCTCTTAATCGTGTATTAACAGCAGTAGCACTGTTAAGCACTTTAGCACTTGTTATTGTCCTTGAGTTCTTTGCTGGTTCTCATCAAAGCTTTACAGATTCTCTCACACACACACAAGAATCTTTTGCTGCACACTCTTTTTATGTGTATATGTATATCTGTTAGTAAAACAATTGTTATGCCGCATGCAATGCATGCAGCTATCAATAAAATTCGCTTGTATGCATATAATTGCATATATGCATATGTATAAATCTATTACCACACAATAATGTGACGTCACACGCTACGAGCTGTGTATATTCAATTAGAACTTTTACACTTTCACGTACTTACGTCTCCCCTGTAAACCAACTCAACTCGCTCAACACTCTCCTCTACAGTCCCGCTCTCTTCTCTCATCATTCGCATTTAGCAGCTACTGTTGCTGTTGTTGTTGCTGTTATTACTGCTGTCTTCTTTGATCTTAGCGGCGCAATGCCGACGCCCGCTGCTTCTGCACTGCTTGATAGCAATTATGCCAAGCACTGCTTGATGACAATTAAATGATTTGGCTGGCAGACAGACATTCAACAGAAATCACTTGCAGCAGTTGGGCGCATTCATGCTAATTATTACGGCTTTCTTGTATTAGGTGTGACTGTTTGCCAAATGAACTTACATACGCACGCATACAGTCATACAGTTTTTCTGTTTGTACAAACAATTTATTAGCTGTTGGCCGGTAAATATTCCGTTCGTTTGTTTTGCGTCTTTGGCTGTTCCGTTTTATGCTTTTTATATTTACAACAAGAATGTGCAAGCCGCTGCCGCCGCAGACGGCAGCGAAAGCTTTAACAGTTAGCTGGCGTCTGGACTCTTTTTACATTGACCGGCGCCTGGCTAACAGGCTAGCATGTTACACATATGCTGGCGCCATAACAGTTGAGTCTTTCAACATTTACATGTATGTACATATGCCGCTGCTCTGTTACCCGCATCTGTTGGCTTGCCATGTTAACAGATCTTTTCGCACGCAATTTAATGCGAGTGAAAGCCTAAAATTGTTTACATTGCTGCCAACTATTATAGCCATTTTATAACCGCAACTGTTTAACGCCTTTTGGTCACACAAATTTTTTAGATGTTGACTAAAACGAGACACAGACACGCACGCCCACACTCCAAATCGCCAAGACTCTACTATAACAGTCCATTATGTTTATAAGAAAAGAGAAACAAGAGTTTCAAGAGAAATGGGACTAAGCGACTTTTGCATAGTCTTAGTGAGTTCCATAAACAACGCCCACCCACAAAGGGCAGCTGTTATACTGTTATATTATGTAAAACGGTCAAAAGTTCGCTATGTTTCACTGTGTAAACACTAAATTGAAAAATGCAACAACAACAACAACCAATTACAGACAATATATAGTAGAAGGTAAAAACTGATTAACACAATCATGTGAAAAATGTGCAACACAACAGTTTTGGCAGAAAAATAACAAACAACAGCAAAAAGTGGAAATGAAGTGAATAGCTTTCACTTGATATACAAATATGGACATGGCGGAGTCCGTCGACGAGTGGGCGGGGCGGACAATGCGTAATGTTAACGATAATGTACATCATAGTTGTTAAAGCGTTTGTTGTTGTTGTTGTTGTTGCTTTAGTTGGCACGCGCGACTGACTTGCAGTGCAATGCAAATGTCTTTAATATATAAGGGAAATAATAATAAAGAAAAGGTGATGTATAGGTAAATATTCACGCTAACAAAAATGGGTTAATGGCTTGATATTATTGTACATTATTTGGCACGTTACATAATACTACTAATTTATTAATAACATTTTTATTAAAACTTTTTTTAATACAATTTTATTATTTTATATTTATTGATACCATTCATAAAATTTGCTTTAAATAAATTTTGCATTATTAAATTGTGTATAAACATATTTTTTTTTTTTTCAATAACATTTTTATTGGTAATAATTTTTTGTAAATAACAATAAAAATATATTCATATTATTAATATAATATTTCAATCAAACTTAAGTAGTTAATTAGCTGAATACCAAAATTTTTTTTTTTTTAAGGTCTGTTAACACTTTACTGTTAATAACCCTTAACATTTTATAACACTTTACTGCTGCAGTCAGCTGCTACAAATCACTGTTTAATTTCTTGATTGGGGCACACTTTGACAATTCGCTAAATTTCTGACTCAGCTGGTCAACGCAAACCACTTAGCAGCTTCAGAGTGTTCGATTTATATGCACGTATATAGATATATATATAAAAAGCTAACTGGATCAAAATTCAGCTAGATGCTAATTGCTCTTTTGCAATTGAAGACGAACACTGACGCCCCTTTGCTTTCACTTTACGCCCTTTTTTGTGGCGGCGTCGGCATCTAATCGATTGTGACAGTTCTGCGGCCGCATTGCCTAATGGTCGAGGAGCCACCCAACCACCGCACCACCCAGCGCGAAGTCAGTTTTCTACGCTCGCTTAGTAAACCGAGCATGTTCCATGGTCCACGCTCTTTTGGGTGCCATAAAAAATTCTGCTCGCCAAGTAGCTGGCGCCCATAAATCTGCGCCGTGTGCTGTAGTTAAGGTGATTTACATACTCGAAAGACTCCACTCTGCGTCTACATCGCTGTCTCCATACTTTACGCCAGGTAGTTACTCACTTTCGCTCGTATATAAGTACAGCAATTGCAAAAAAAAAAAAAAAAAAAAAAAAAAAAACCTAGATAAATTAAATTGGAATTTGTTGCCGCTGTTTAAGCAAATACAAAAAGCAAAAACAATTTTTACAACTCTTGCATTAAATTGCAATATGATGAAAAAGAAAACAAACAAATTTTATGCAAACATCTGATCTGTATAAATAAGATTCAGAAGAACAGATCTGCTTTGAAATTTATTATAGTTATAACAGTATAACAGTAGTGAAAGGCTCTCATGAATCCGAACTTTGTAATCATAATAAATCTTAGTTGATATTAAAAACATATAAATGTTTTGAGATTCGCTTTGAGTATAACAGTATTATAGTTTTCTAAAAAGCAGGAAAAGGCCGTACAATGTCTGTAGAATTGTTTGAAGTATAATAGTATAACAGTTTTGCTTAAAGCGTATAGAAATGCCCTAATAAAGATTATTATTGTTATTGTATTATTTTTTAATTTCGGTGAATTAATCCCCTCTTCAAATAGAACAAATATATATAATATAATAGATTAGGTGTTGTAGTTTAAAATGAATTTTTATTTTTAATCAAGCTATGCAGAATTTAGGCATAACTGTATAATACCACTTAAATAGTCTAACTAAACTTCTGTTCACATAAGAGTTTATCTATTTAAGATTCGTTAGCTGTTAAGGGAACGTAGAAATATGTCCATTAAATTGATGCCTTTAGGCAGATTCTTGTTAATGAACCAGAGCTATGGGGGCTAAGACTCACCCGTAGCTCCGTTTGTTCATTGTTTATTGTTGTGAAAGGCTGAAATCAAAAATGGATTTTAATGATAGCAAACAGCAAGCATCGAACAGCAGCAAGCATATTGAAGTTTGAGCAACATGTTCGTAAAACATAAATCTCTTCAATCATTTTTTTCTTTTCAATATATATATATTTTTTTTAGTCTAGTCAATGTGTTACCAGCCACGTGCTGTGCGGCCCAAACTCTCGTTTCTCAGGCGTATTAAGGGCATTCCCATTTTGCCCATATTACGTCATGTTTTTGCTTCTTTTTTTGTTCATTTTGATTGACCGCCCGCTGCTGCCGGATGGGCTCAGTGCTGTGCGACTGTGTGGCAGGTGCTGTGACCCACACGTAACTTGAAGCAAATCGCAAACAGCGCACCTTTCACCAAAATTAAACAAAAATCAATAATAGATCTCAGAGTAAAGCGTACCTAGTCGAGTGCTTTGCATCTTTGCTCAGCTGCCTTTCTATGCAGCTGAGTCGCATTGCCAATCGACTAGCTCATGCGTGCAACTAGCTTAAATGAATTTCGGTTGGCAATGCGGCGTGGCAACAATTGTTCAGCTTCCTGAATGGCAAATCTATAAACTGGTTGCCAACTAGAAGAGCTTGTTTTCAGAAAAAGCTAATCAATCAATTTAGCTAGACTCAGCATAAATGTAGTATACAATTTTTTTTTTTTTAATAATTTCTAAATTGTTTTTAATGTTTATAAAAGTTATTTTAAATTCTTTACTTCATTTTAATGCATCAATAAAATTTTTTAATTTTTTTAAAACTATATTTAAACCGGATTTTTTAAATATTTTTTTAATAATTTGACAAAAATTAATTTTTATTAAAAATATAAAAATTTATTTTAACACTAAAATAATATTATTTTACATTTTTAAATGTATTTTAATGTATCCGTTCAATTTTAAAATTTATTTCAAACTCAGGCAGCTTTGTCCTTAAATATCATTAATTTTATATATTTTCCATTGGTAAGACAATGGAAAATATATTTAATAAATCTACTTAAATTGGAAATTAATAATGTTAGCGTTTAGTTAAATTGGATGGCACCACTTTACATTATCGCACACTATGCGCGCAATTTGTGAGTTCAAGCCGGATCTGCCGAGAGCACGCAGCGGCGAGAATTTAACGGGACAGATTATATTGAAGACAAGAGCTGCGGAATCTATCAAAAGTATTTACATCACATTTATTGGCCGGGCAGATGTGCATTTCGAGGAGACACTCGTTAATCGAGAAAGTGACGAAAAGACACCCGAAAGACTTGTCTCGACAGCAACCGAGACGTATATGACATATCGGACAGAAATTTTCGGCAAGGGAAAACTGCCAAAAGGCCAACATACCTTTGCATTTGCAATACCACTTCCATCGCACTGCCCCACCTCAATCTCGAGCAAATTCGGGAGGGTGTGGTATGAGCTGTCACTCGTAATAGAACGTAAGTGGAAGGTGAATAGGATACACAAAACGCCGATAGATGTGGTGCAGCCGTACGATCTAAGCTCAGATCCCAAATCTCTAGTCCCCATTGAGCATGAGGCAATTAGAAAACTTTGGCGCTGGCCCTTTCGGCCCGGCATAATCAATCTGTGCCTCAAAGTACCATCTGGTGGGTATTCGCCTGGCCAGAAAATGAACTATACCCTGGATGTCCATAATAAGTCGAAACGTATAGATGTTAAGAGTTATACAGTGACTCTAGTCCAGGAGTCCGAATACTTTGCCAATGGGTATCGACGCGTAAGCTCGCGGTCCGTCTACAGCGAAACAAAGAGTGAGGTAGTGAAGCATCTGACGAAACGAACGATAAGTGCCAGCTTCGAAATACCATCAGTGGCGCCCTCATCTCAGATGAAGAGCATAATCAAGGTATCGTATAAGCTACGGCTAACTGTAATATTCTCCGGTTGGCACCTGAAATGGTATATCGAGGTGCCTGTTACAATTGGCACAAGCCCATTGGCTTCCAGCTCAGTCGGTGGTTCCAAGAAGACGCGTAAGAGATGTAAGCCTGCTTTACCAAGACCAATGCCTAAGCAACGCAGCACCCACTCATGTTCATCGGGTGCTTCGTATGTAAGTCTACCAAAGCGGGCTATCAAGAAGAAAGATTTATCGGATGTATCGGATGGTGTATCGGATAGTGAATTGGGAACTGTAACAAACATCCCCTCAGAAGTCGTGCCGAAAGTGTGTTCAACATCTCTATCTCTCCAACTAATTTCAATCCTATACGCTGAATTCTTTTGAAAACAACAAATTTCAACACTTTGGACTGGCTGCTGACCTAAAAATTTTAATTTGTAAACTGCTTTCTAATTCTTCAATCTTAGACAGCTTTGGATTTTATTCACTTTTTTATATAATTGAGACTACATATGAATATAAGACTAAGACTTCGAAATTAACAATGGTATTTTAAATTCAATTCAATTCAATTCAATCAATTGGTGCTCTTTGCTTCCCTTTGACATGTCCACCGTTTGTGAGTTCATGTTCGATCGGCCCAATGCAGTGTTGTACAGCGGCGATAAAATCACGGGAAAGATTGTTTTGAAAACAACTTCGGCGAAAACTGTAACTGGTATCTATATCCTGTTTGTGGGCCTGGCGCGAGTTGCCTTCGATGATACGCGCAGTGCTCATACCAGTGACGAGCTGAGAAACGAAAGATTCGTCTCAACGGCAGTCGAGACGTATACGCGATATCAGCAGAATGTTGCCGAGAGAGGCCAACTATCGGAAGGCACACACACCTATACATTCTCCATTGCACTGCCGGCCCATTGCCCCACCTCGTGCCTGGGCAAGTACGGCAAAGTGTCGTATGAGCTGTCGCTCGTCATTAATCGCCTGTTGATGTTGAAGAAGGTGTTCCGCAAGCCGCTGGCCGTGCTGCAGCCCTACGATCTTAACCTGCATCCAGAGATGCTACGGCCCATTGAATTGGAGAGGACAAGAAAGTTTTGCTGCTGGCCCTTTGGCGGTGGCTCCGTCAAGCTGAAACTCCATATTCCATTCGGTGGCTATGTGCCAGGGCAAACGATCAACTATAGCCTGGATGTGGATAATATGTCGCAGAACGTTGATCTCAAGGCCTTCATGATGACCTTGATACAGACCTACACATTCAAGGTGGAAAATACGCGACGCGTAGTTCATACGTATATGCGTGGCAATCGAGAGACTCAGCGCGTGGCTCATCAAACGAAACGAAAGCTAAATGGCAGCTACGAAGTGCCTACGGTGCAGCCCTCGTCCCAGGGACCCCACATAATAGATATATCGTATAAACTAAGACTAACTGTCATATTCACCGGCTTTCATCTGAAATGGAACATTGAAACGCCGATTACTATCGGCACGATTCCATTGAAGCAGAGTGGAAATCGTGACCAGACGAAAGAATTCGTACCCGATGCCGAGAAGATCTCAAAAAGCCAAGTGGATCGGCCGGCTCTATACACTAGTACAACACTCCTCTTCCAGAGTCCAGAGAAGATACGTAGGCATTTCGTGGGCCACCATGAAGAGAGCAGGAATCGCTCAGACGATTTCATGCCGATCTACACCGTTTACGCCTACTACGCACAGCCCAGATCGTCGCTCAAAAGACGACGAGGGCTTACCCCGAACAAAGCAAAGGACTCGTCATCCGAGACTGCCTCGGAGAAAGATATGATCGTAGATCCAGATCTGACCTCAAAAAAACCAACAAATTAAGTAATGCTTGTAGTGTGAACGGCGAGCGTTTTAAATTATTATTTTCCTTTCTTTATTTATTGAAAACGTCTATTCAGAGCTTATATATAAATGGGAACTTGACTTGGTTTAGGTTAAAGAAATTCAGCTTAGGTGTTAATGGAACTAATATATATCGTATATTTATTTATAACTATATATGTTGCGATTTTCTATTTCTAATTTCTGTGCCTCTTAAAATTCCTCCCCATTTCGCTCTCACGCAGAATTTGTTCTCTCTACCTCTCTCAGTATATGTATTTCTCATTAGCTCTCAAAGGCGTAGCTCTCTCTCTCCCTCTCTCTCTCTCTCTCTCTCTCTCTCTCTCTATAAATTTTTTCATTCAGTAATTTGGCTATATATTCTATTCAAGTATATTAAATTTCCTTTCTCATATAAATATCCATATATACTCATATATAATTTGTTTAAACATTCTCTCATTGGGCCGCAAGGTTTCGCTTCGACTTCTTAAAAAAAAAAGCAAACTTCCCATATATTTTTTTGGATTTTTGTTAGTAAATCTTTAAAAAGATTATTTTAATTATAAATACCGACAATCTTATATAGTTTTGTACGTTTTTCCATTCACTTATGTTGACTTCATTTCATGTTTCGGCAACAATTTTATTGTTTTGTTAACGTAGCTTTTGTTGCTTCGGACCATTCCTCTGCGATGCTGAGATGCTGAAAAATGCAGTTTTTAAATTTTAATTATAGTAAACGCTTAAAAAAAAAATGTAGACTGGACCGGCTCTGGACCTGGCCTAGACGCAGCCACAGCCAGAGCCAGATCCAGTGCCAGAGGCTCCCCCAGCCCCAACCCCAACCCCAACCCCAACTCCGCCTTGTGGTTAGCCGCTGCCCAAAGCCAACAAACACAAATGGCAGAGCACATGACTCGAATGCGACCATTGCGTCATAAGAGTGCACTGCAATGGAAAAAAAAAAAAAAAAACAAAAAGTTGTAACCATGCACAGCAACCGCATATTTGTCGTGAGCATTTTGTTACAATTTCAATTTGTTGCTCCGAGACTTGTCTTCGAGTCTTGTGAGTGCGCGGGGTCGTTCGGGGTCTGTTCGGCGGCTTAGGCGGCATTGGCTGCGACTCGCCTTTGTTTTTTACGATCTTTTTCTTTTTTAGTTAGCTTTTGGTTTTTTTATTCGTTTTTTGTTTTGAAAATGCATTCGACTTGGTCTTGGCCAATATTTGGCAACAACAAAACCAAATGGCAAAAACTTGAACTGCTTTATTGCAGTTTTCGGATTCTTTTTAGAGCAAACTGCCGGCCTTTTATGGTCTTTTCTTCTTCTTCTTTTTTTTTTTTTTTTTGTAGTTTTCTGTGCTAGCTGACAATTTTGAAGTGTGCGAGCATTAGGCGTGGGCTTCAAGTGCAATTGATTTCAGTGGGCAGCATCAATTATTGGCACATTGAGCTGTTGCCGAGTTGGCTTTAAAGGAATGCCGCTTTAAATGGCCATTTAAGGCCGAATTTTAGATCATTTAAAAAGGGGATGTGAATGTTGAAAGAATGAATTTGTTTTGAAAATTATTTATTTTGGATGATGTATAGTTAGAATTATTATTATTATTATATATAAATATGAATCGAATATATATATACTGTACTATACTATACACTCTACTATTTTCCATTGTTATGAAGCGTAATCCATTATACATGTAACACAGAAATATTTAGTATACAGATATATGTATAATTACGTCTGCTTTGGAAAATCATAATAGTAGAATATTCTCATAAGTACAATATGTATAAATGTATAAATTAAGTATACGCCGTGTAACTCTCTGTTTGGCTAAACGAAAATTCTAATTTCGCTTCTCTTTCTACTCACTCTTTAATCCTCTCTTCTAATATAAATATAAAAAAATTATTTGCAATAAAATCTTATGATAAATAAATAAATCAATAATAAATTAATAAATTTAGAGATCTTATTTTAAAATTATAAATTAAATTATTACATAGACAATAGTCAATTCATTATATTATTAATGCGTGAATAATATTTTAAAATAAAACTATTTTTAGAAACTGAAACCTATTTAATGTGGTTAATGCTTAGCTGCCAAAAATCTATATCAAAATATTTTCTTTATAATTATTATTATTTTTTTATTATTTCTATATTTGTTTATTGCATAATTTTAATACATTTCACTTATAATTTTTATTTATTCATTTTTTTTATTTATTTATTTAACATAAGATTTTATTGCAAAGCATTTTTAATTTTATATTTATATTAGAAGAGAGGAAAAGAGCGAGTGAAAAGATTTTACAAGTAAAAGATTGTCCAACTCTGATTGGTATACAATTTTCTATGTTATACAATAGACAGAAATGCACACTGATTGTTATTCAATGTTCACCTGATTTTCTACTTTATATAACTTTTAATTGAAACCCGAAATCAACTCTAATTGGTTTATGATTTGTTGTTTCTTACATTTATTAAATAACAATTATTTGAAAATGTGATACAGATCTTCTATAGCCTTAAATCAGCCCTGATTGATCTATATACCACTTCCCGCTATAATTATTAAACAGGCTTTCACCTAAGATTAACGCCTATTCAATAATCTTTGAGTGCACACACACTTTTCCCTAGTAAATTGGCCAGCGGCAAAAGTGAGAGGAAATGAGCTCTTAGACGGAGTGTAAATTGATAATTTACTTGATTGCAGCTTGAAAAATGATTTCAATTTAATGCTCTCTATGCTCGGCAAATGCCGGCAGTTGCGCTTCAGAAAAGTCGGTTGGCATTATGCCTGCTGAAGAAAAAGGCGATTATTTGCAATAGAGTCTTAGCATAATGGCATAAAGTGCCTAAGTTGTGCGAGCGATCCAAAACTGAAAACTTGCCATTCAAATTGGTGTCAACCAGTCAACGGGACGCCGAAGAAAGTGGCGCCAGCTTCCTAGCAGCAGCGGCAGAGGCAGCGGCAGAGGCAGCTGACGCCCGCCTTGCCAGGCGAAGGCTTTAAAGTAGGTCGTCAGCGTCTGCAACTCGTTTTACTTCACACACACACACACACACACACACACAACTTGCATATAAAAATATCAAACAGAATGCGTCCCAAGGGAGTTGCTGCCCACACACTCACCAATACACAAAGACACTCACACTCACACTCACACAAATAGAGCCTGGTTAGTCGAGTCTAAGTTGCATTAAAAATTAAATTTTATTTGCAGAGCTCGCAACTCGCATGCTTTCAATTTTATGCCAATCGCTTGGAAATTAATTAAGCAATTTCCCTCGCAGATTTTCCTTTATTTTTCTATACTCTCTCCCTCACTCTCCCCCTCTCTCTCTCTCTCTCTCTCTCTCTCTCTCTCTCTGTGTAATATGCATTTATGCTAATTGTTAGGAGTCTAGATTATGGGCGGACAGCTGCAGCAGCACATGGCGAAAGTTGAAGGCATGCACGATTATGTTTCTTTTTCTTTTTTGGCAAAAATATTGAAGCTCCGCAAGTAAATTGAGTCAATGAAGAGGAAATTGCAAAAACAGAGACTGCTAAGTAATTGAAGTTCTGTTAAAGACTCATTTATGAGCAGCAAAGTGCAATTTCGATAATCAATTCAGCTCGCTTTAAGCTCGCTGCAGCTGAGCTCAATTGATAATGGTAATGTGGCATTTGCTTATCTGGGCCCAAACAGCTAACCGGGCTATAATTGGAAGCGTGTGCTGAAAGCCTCCACCTGCTCTGTAGCCTGCTTTGTATACCGCTCTGTATACCGCTCTGTATCCCTCTCAGTATCCTTGCTTGATAGCTGAACGCCATGCAGGCGTTAAATGAGTAGCGTTTGACAAGTTTCTTGTTGTTGCCAAGGCTATGGCTGAGATCAGAAATTAGTGTGTCGAGCTGCATGCCAGCATCCTGACCTAAAATCTACAACCAACACACACACACACACATACACAATCGCACACACACATACACACTGACAGAGAGCAAGCAAAAATTAATTGCAATGCCGCAAATGACAGCGTCAAGTAGTAAAAGTAAGCAGAAGATGCCTGTGTCTGGCTTTGGCTATGTGCGGGGCGTGGCACGTACGCTAGTTGCAACAAGGATGAGCTCGTTAAAGGAAGCGACGACAACAACAACAGCAACAACAACAAACGTCGAGTGCGTAAATTTCGCTTTACTGTTGCCATTGTTGTTGCCAGCAAATGTTATTAACATTCGCTGCAAGCAGCACGTGCTGCTGCCAAGTCAAAAAGTGGGCGTGACGCGCACACACACACACAGACAGGCCGACACACACACACATACACTCTAGCTGAGCTTTTTTGTGTTGAACGTTTTTCGCGCCCTTGCCACACATTGGGGCAGGAAGACGCGTAAAACTTTTGAGTAAATTGCACTCTGGCACATGGCAAAGTCTTTCGCCTAGGCGACCACAGGAAACATCCGCCTCCGCCTGCGCCTCCGCATCCGCAATCCGCAAAATCCTCTATGCTCCGCACAACCGAATTAAGCTCCACAGCAATTCCTGTAGCTGCGAAACTGGCTGCCTCTGGCCAATTCAAGAGCTGGCAAAAACAGCAGCCTACTTAGGTAAATTTTACTGCCCCGTGGGCGTGGCCGTGGCCTGAAGTGCGATTCGGATTTGCCGAGTTGCGCTGTTGCTGTTGTCAGTTAATGCTGCTGCTGTTGCTGGTGTTGCTGTTGCTGTTGTTGTTGCTGGTGTTGCTGTTGCTGTTGCTGTTTCGCATGCTGCTGACAACTTAAAGAGCAGAGATGAACAAGATCTACGCTGCAGCCAGAAGTAATGCTGCACTTGGCTATTTAATAAGAATTTTGCGTGAAGCACAAGTCGCCTTAGCATGAGGGGATAAGTCAAACAAGCAGATGTCTTTAACGGATAAAAGTGAGATTAAATTGATTTATAAAATATATACGTGTATAGATATATGTGAAAACTTTGCCGTGCGGTTGGTCTACAGGAAGGAATCTGTAAATATCACAACGTTAGACTAGCCTGAATTTAATTTCGAATTGAACAATGCCCTCATTGAGTAACAGTATTGAAGTATATAATTAAATTGAGTAATTATACATATTATCATGCTTTGTGGGATCATCTTAATGCATATACAAATAAAATTAATAATTTAAAAAAAATAAAGAAAGAAATAAATAAAAAAATATAAAACAAAAACAAGTAAGAAAGCTCTAGTCGAGACTGCTCGACTACGAGATCCCCTGAACCCTTGGAGTGCTAGCTATTTCAATAAATTTTCGCGTCTTTCAGCTTACACAAGAAACACACACACATACACAAACACATACACATACAAGCACCCACGCATAAACACGCATGGGCTGCAGTGTGCGCTTACTATGAGAACTTAATTGTTTAATAACTTTTTTTGTGGACGTACGATCTTCATGAAACTTTCAGATTATGATTATAACATGAATATGCATGTAATTGCCAAAGCACAAGTCTCTAGTATTTGAAATACGCGTTTTACAAAAGTGAGGGTGAGGGGGTGAATTTAGAGGTGGGGGGTAAATTTTAACAAAAACCGAAATTGTATAAATTGCATATAAGCATACATTCAAAATTTGGAGACTCTAGCAATAAAGGTGTAGAAGATATAATTTTATAACTGGTTTTCGATAAGGTTTTTCATCGATAAAAAAAGATCGGGATGAGTTATCGAATTTTAATGATAAACTCGATATCCGCGCTGTAATTACGAACATTTTACAAAAAATTTGAAGTCTCTAGCTCTTATATCTTCGGAAATCGACGCGTTCAAACATACGGACAGACGGACAGACGGACAGACGGACAGACGGACAGACAGACAGACGGACAGGGCCAAATCAACTCAGCTCGTCACCCTGATCAAGAATATATATACTTTGTGGGGTCTGCCACGCCTCCTTCTGCCTGTTACATACATTTCAACAAAACCATTATACCCTGATTTCCCATTTTCAATGGGTTCAGGGTATAACAATCAGAAAAAATGTATTTAAAACAATGATATAAATTAAAATTTAATATTAAAAAAAAATTAAATTAAATTAACAAGCAACAAAAAGCAGAAAAATTATATCTGTTTAAAATAATTGATAAAAGTTAAAATTGAATAAAAACCAAAAAAAATATAAAATATTATAGTACAAATTATTATTTAAAAAAATTACAGAGAATGAAAATAAATAAAAATAAAATAAAATAAAAAATAAATTAAATAATAAAAACATTAAAATGTATGAAAAAGTATTTAATTTGAACAAGAATTGCTTGAACGTTTGATAAAATATGAAACAAATTACAAAATGTTTTAATTATAAAAAAAAAACAAATTTTGTAAATGGTATATTATAGTTTCCCCGTATGTATGTTAAATTCTAAAGAAACAATTTCCATATTATAAAAATATAATTATATTTAAGTAGAAAAGGACAATGTGTCCTGTACTCTTAAATTTAAAAAAATGTTTAACACAGCACGTTTGTATGCAGTAAATTGATTAAAAAATAAAGAGTCCCATATAAATAAAAAAAATAATAAATAAAAAATATAAGCAAAATGATTAAGATTTGAAATTAAATTAAAAATTCCAATTTACGTATTCACAAACCTTACCTTACCTTTTACCTTACCTTTTTCTGACATTACAGTGATATACCATTCCATAGCTAAAGTGAAGACCAAAACCTGAAATTACTAGCCATTTTTATGGCCATTACAATTTCTCTTCCTATTTCAGCTATTTGGTCATCCTGTAGATTACATTTACTCCAATTTCTGTTTGTCCGCTTTAAAGTTTGCCTTCGCCTAGATCGCAAATATGTAGCTGACAGCCTGTGCAAACAACGAGTAGAATCGCTAATTGTTTACAATTAAGCTCAGAGTCGGCAAACAGTTTAGCACACACACACACACACATCTGATTAGAAAATTTGTAGCCCACACACACAAACAACACGCTGAGTTATGTGAACAATATTAAAATTGTTAATTGTGTCAGTTAAGAGCGCTATGAAGGCCAAAACAAAAACTAAAAAAAAATAGTGAGCGAGAAGCCAAAAACAAATGACAATTAGAGTGTGTTAATCGTTGACAAAACAAGCAGCGAGGGGCGCTGCAAACGTTTGCACGCTGCATGCACAGCAACACCTACTCTGCACAGTGGACGAGGGGCGGTGCTAGGGAAATGTTGCTCTTCATGAATTTGCAGTTAAATATTTTGACACAGGTTTTTATATATACTATGTATATTTGGTTTACACACGGCCCACTCGACACTCTCCACTTCGCCACTCTCCCCTCTCCATTCGCCCCTCACCACTTGTTGTTGTGTACTTAGGACTTTATGGGGCACACTTGAAGAAACCGCACGTACATAGATTTTACAACTTAATTACGGGAGCTGCGCACTAATCCAAACCAAATGAAGCACTACGCTTCACGTTTTCACATGAGTATAAAAACTGCGAAAATGGGTTAGACGACGTTGCTACAAATGAGGCGACCCACAGCCAAATTGCCACATCACGTGGCAGCCGGTTAACAGGTAGCTCTAAGTCTCGTGACTAGCCCTGGCTAGACGTACTCGTATAACAATTTGTTGTGAAATCCCATAAACATATTGTATGCATATCATTTGGCTTTAAATTAATTATTTATATAATTTTGTATTATTATTATTAATTTTTTTTTTATTTTTTTTTTTTTAATTTATGTGAGTGGGAATTGAGGCGGGCTAGAGGCTAATAAGATGTTTTATATCTAGCAGATTTTTAATAAATTAAATGAACAATATTTTGTAGGGCATCAAATTGGATATGCGACTGCTTTAAGTATTAATATTTTATAAATCATATTTAATTAAATATTTTATATAGCTACAAATTTGATGTAAGCAAATGCGTCTGTTCTAAATATTTACATATATACTATAAAGTATTTTTAATAAAATATTTTATCAAACATGAAAATGAATGAAATTTGCAATCGCATTATATTTGTATTTTATTAAATATTTTATCAAGTGTCAAATTGCAACTGCTTTAAATATCTATATTTTCTCAAATATATTGAATTACATATTTTAGCAAACTTCATAAACCATTAAATTTGTATTTTATAAATGGTTATATATATTTTATAAATACTTGGTGTTGTATTGTTCCTATTACGATATTGAGTATGTTTTTTTCCATTAAAATTATTTTATTTGATTAAAATATTGAAATAAACTGAATAAAAATGCATAATATAATTTCTTATTGAGAAACCTCTCTAGTAGATGCCCTATAATATAAAGTAGGCATATAGCATTTATAAAATTGGACTATATAGATATTTTATGATTGCAGATATACAAAATTCGTATACATTAAAAATATATAATATATATATTGTGAATATATAGTATATGACAGTCCATTAGGCAAGAGAAAGATTCTATACCTCTCTCTCCATCTTTCTTTCCTTTTGCACAGTCGGCGCCTAGTTACACATATACATATATATCATATATATACTTAAACAAACAAAACTGTAAAACATTTGAGTATAAATATTCATTCAACATGAGTTACTTTCCATTCATTGTGAAAGAAAAAAAAAAAAAAAAAAAAAAAAAAAAAAAAAAAAAACAGTTGAAACAATTGCGAGAATTGTCTTTAAAGACGTTCAACTTGCTGTTGGCTGATCATAATGATGGCCATGATGATAATGATGCTGGCAGTGTGACAGCTAATGATGATGTTGGCCAGATTGACACTTTTATTCAATGACCATGACTCTGACTGTGACTATGACTGTGACTGTGATTCCGAGTGGAGCTGTGACTGTGAGTGTCGCTACGATTGTGATTGAGTGAATGAAAGCAGTTGGAAAAAACAATTTGTCGCTAATCTGAATCGGGGGCCTCAACGGACTGCTGCATATTGCAACGTTGCAACGCATGTTGCACGCGTCTCGCTGCCGTTGCAAGTTGCTGTCGAACAGATTGGCGATTGAAAGTCGCAGCATGGAACAAAAAACCGCAGCTATTGATCGATTTTTGTTGTTTTTGCATTTCGCCTTTCGAATCGCAGACTTTCCCAAAATGAGCCCGAATCTGAAATCATGGATTCATGAAATCATCAAATAGAGAGCATGCAACAAGCATATTATGCTAGACGCTCTGGCCCGTTGCCGTTTTTATGAGATCACGTTCTATTAGATACGTGAAATATTTCAACAGCATCTGATGGATATGCAACTGTCATGCCATGAACAAGACGAGAGAGAGAGAGAGAGCGAGAGAGAGAGAGAGAGAGAGGGCGAGAGCAGTGTAGCATGCTTCACTAACTAGCTGGCACGTTCAACTTGAACCAAGTGCGTGTTTAACGCTACTTTGGTTAACAGCGCCTGCACCGCTACACATGTAATACGTATACAAATTGTAACTGTTGTTGCACAGGCGCCAAGAGCATTCCAAAATCCGTTTGCTGTCGTTCGCCCCGCCATGTCATGTCCAACTCGGGGGAGACTCGCAGCTCATTACAATAATCGCATTCATAAACTGATTAGACATTATGTTTTGATTATACATTTGGCCATTTTGGCTTAACGCTTCAATGCCGCAAAGTCATTAGCTTTTGTGTTTTATGTTAATGCTCGTCTAATGAACATTTCTCCATTGTTATTTTAATTTTAGTATTGTAATTATTATTGTAAAATTATGAATGAGCGGCGAGTGCTCCTGCGATGTAAACCAAATCAAGTTATTGCTAGATTTCTTTTAGAAAGGTCAATTAGAAATGTGGAGGTGGATGAGACCTTGAATGTATGTATAAAGAGTATTTTGGGGAAATTGGGCAAATGCCCAGCTAGGAAATACCCTGAGATGTGCCAAGAGCTGCTATTACAATAATTCCATGACTCTATTCTGTTTACACTTTAAACATATAGGAATAGATTTTTGAAATATAAACCGCTAAAGCGCTTCACAAGCTAGATTAGCTTTGATGATGCACGGCTAGAGTCGCAGACGGACGGACGGCTCAAATGACGGACAGATGGACAGACGGAAGGAAAACAGACAAATAAATAGACAAACAGACAGACAAACAGATAGACAAACAGACAAACGGAAAGACAGAAAGACAGACAAACAGACAGGCAAAAGATAAACAAATAAAGAGACAGATAGACATGGATATAGCAACTTCTGCCCTAATAAAAAATATTTATGCTTTGTTTAGTCTGCTAAGCTTCCTTCTGCCTTCTTCTGTTACCTGCATATTCCCAAAAACAGTGTACCCCATTTTCCCCATATTCAATTAGTTCAGGTTATACAGTTAACTGCAATTAACTCAGATCAACTCTACTCCCAATCTGCAGTCCTCAATTTCAGAATCAACTAAACAACTTCTGCTTGTCTCTCAGCTGCTCTCATGCAACTTTTCATACAATAACAATGCTTATCAGTTCCTAGAAGCTATTCAGCAACTCAAACATTTAGCTGACAGCCAGACAAGAGAAAGTTTTCTAAATTCTCCAGAAATATGCCATCTTTTCATATACAAATTTTGAACTATTTGGAAAAGTAGAGAACGTTTCATAGGATTTATTTCAATGGGCCTGACTTGGTCTCGAAATTCTTGGGAGCCTACAATTAAATGGCTGGCCGCAGTACATGTAGCAATTCCCCAATGTGCCTTTGGGCAAGTTTCTATGGCAATTAAACTATTAACTCGGATCTGATAGCAGCATCGACTCCGCTCAGCTGTACACGAAAAATCTCTGTGCAGCAAAAGTGGGCCAATTGTAATTAAAACGTTCTACGTGCCAGCTTGCTCTCTCGCTCACACTTACACATTCTCTGTGGCTACAGAAAAAAAACAACAACTTGACCGACTTTGGGCCGAAAGTGCGTAAGAAACCGGTAAGATATCTGAAATTCAGAGAGAGAGAGAGAGGGAGAGGAAAATCTGACAAAACGCGATGCAGCTCAAATTGAATCAATTGAGTTGGCATCGAGAAATCAAAACGAGCAGCCAGAAAATAAATAAATACATACTGCAGACTATAAATAGTGGGTATAGAGTAAGAAATAACAAATTAAAAATAATACAAATAATAATAATGTAATGCTTGTTTTGATTAGAAAGTTGTATAATCTCAGAGAGCAGCGATTCGAGGCATGTGAATTTTTTACGCAATTGTTTTTTTTTTTTTTTTAGGTTTTGTTATGGTTTTTCGTCGTCTTCACTCTTCACTCAACTCTGCTGCTGGCTGTTTGCTTTATTTTGCACTAGGCCGAGACTTAGTTATTGTATAAGTAGCTACACAACAACAACAACAACAACAGCTTCGACTAACAACAATGACAAATACAACAATTTTATGCTGCATGAAGACAACAGCACTTGGCATATGATTTAATTGAAGTCTGCAGAGAGAAACAGAAACAGAAACTGAAAAAAAAAAACTGAAATAAATAAACAACGCCTGAGAGGCCAGAAATCTTCGGGTCTGAGCTGAGAAACTGTTGCAATTTTGTTTATTTTAATTTCATTTCATTTCATAAAATCCAATGCCACACTTGAGCTATATATACACGTACATCCAAATATATATTTCGAGTGTTTATTTTAATAACAAAACACTGACGGCATTTAAAAACAAATCAACATCTCAAATCTAACCACAATTACCGCAACAAAGTAATTGCCATAAATGTGAGCGTAGGGCAAAAAAAAAAAAAAAAAAAAAAAAAAAAAAAAAAAAAAAAAAAAAAACAGCCAAAAATCAACAAAACACAGGGAAATTTTCAGTGCCCGCTGAAGTAAAAGAAATAGCAAAAGTGTTTTCCATTGTTTGGCTTGCCTTGAGTAAATTTACTGGGGCCAAGTTCGTTTTCTTTCAGTGGGTCAAATAACCCTAGTCCAATTACTAAGAAAATATAACCCCATTCAGTTCTATAAATTATCTTAGCTAGAAATTGAAGAACATAAAAGAAAGAAAAAATAAGAATTTCCTTTTCTTTACAATTTCATTCTTATCAAATAAATTGTTTGCGTCTTTGCTTTTCTCAGCTTCGTCTTTGAGTCTGAGTTATCTCTGAGTTGTTTCCAGTCCGCAATATTCTCACAGCTTGCATGGATCTATCGCAAGACCCTAGACTGACCTCGACACCTGGTGCAGTTACTAGATAACGGTTTCAGCTTTATGCACTTCTCCCCGCGTGACCTTAGCGACCCGCCTTTCACACAGACATTGCGAAACAGCAGACCGTAGGCCTCATTAAACTGAAGCCAGTTGACAATAGCCAATGGCCATTGGCTAATGAGCTAGCCATAATTATATGAAGCCAAGCGAAAGGTTTGCAGCCAAGCAAGCAGAAAAAAACAAATGCCAAAATTAAAAGTCGTAAAGTTTATTGAACTTCTGCTGTTGAACAAAGGTTAATTTTCTTATATATTTTCTATATATATTTTATTTTTATCTTTTTCACTTTGCGCATATCAAATAAGCCAAATCATCCTCCTGACCCGGAGGCCAAACTAGTTATAAAAAGACGCAGCTCAAGCCGCTGCCATTCGCTGATTATGTCATGGCCAAGTGTTTGGTTCTTTGGCTGACTGCGCCGTATGCTAATGGCCAAATAGAATCAACGGTCAAAGTCAGGGCCGTGTGCAAATACTCAATATTCATAATTCTTTTTTGACCACGCCGAGTTCTTTCAACCTGATCTACAGCTGCCGCCGCCACTCGAAGCACGCAACAGCCAGCGGGCCAATAAATTTAACTATCGAAGCCGGGTTCAAACACCTTTCGAAACTTGTCTAATGAGTTCGAGTATCTATTGACTGCTTCAGGCGCTGAAGTTGCGGCTGCGGCTGCGGCTGAGGCTGCGGCTGAGGCGGCAGCTGATGCTATAGCTGAAGCGAATGCTGAAGCTGAAGCAGAAGCTGACGTGGATGCTGAAGCTGAGGATGGGGTGTATGAGAAAACTGATGTAAGCTAACCGATGATGCTAAAACTTAAAGTTACTTAATATGAAAATGAAGTTGATAGCAAAACTAAAGCTTAAGATTAAGCAGTTGCAAGAATAGAAGCTGATATAAATCTAAAAACAAAAGTTGAAGTCGAAGTTGAACTGAGGTTGAATTGGAAACTGAATAAATGCTGAAGTAAAAGATGAATCTATGGTATGAATGATATCTATATTATAGTTAAAGCTACAAGTGCAAGTTACTGAAAATGTCTAGAATTTGGCAAACTAAACTAATGTCAAGGCTAAAACTGAACCCTGATGTCTACGCTGAAACTGAAGTTAAAGTTGTGGCAGCAATTGGAGCGGAAACTGAAGCAGCAGCTAATGTCAGTACTGAGGCTTTAGCCTTAGTTTTAGCTAAGGCTGATGACACAGCAGAAGCTGAAACTAATGCCAATACCAAAGCTAATGCAGAGCTGCTTCAACTGAAATCGAAGCTAATGTGAATGCTAAAGCTAAAGCCGAAGGCGATGTTAAAGGTGAAGCTGAAGCGAATGCCAACAGGGAAACTGAAACTTAGAGCGATGCTGAGTCTGAAATTAAAGACAATGCTAGAGTTAGAGCTACAGCTGCAGCACTTGAGGAATACTGAATCTAAAGCCAACAGAAACTGAATCAAAGAAGCAGCTGAGGAAGCTAAAACTAAAGCTGATCTCAATACTGAATCTAAAGCTAAAGCTGATATCAATATTGAATTTCAAGTAAAACCAAATTCAACTGAATCAAAGCTGAAGTTAAGCTTCAGCAGCTGAAGAAGCTAAAGCTAAAGCTGATCTCAATACTGAGTATAAAGCTAAAACCAACAGAAACTGATGTCTAAGCTGAAGTTTAGCTATAGCTAAAATCGATGCTGTATTAAAAACGTAAAGTGATGACAAGCCAAAGCTAAATCCAGAAACTGTTGTCAATGCATAAACTCTAAATAAACCTAAATGAAACAGATGCTAAAGCAAAAGCTAAAGCCAAACTGAAAAGTCGAAACAGAAACTAAAGCCGTGGCTAATGTCAATATTTATTGATGCTACAGTTGAAATCGAAGCTGAAGCTGAAGCTGATGCAAGTGCAGAGGCGATGCAGCAGATTCAGCAGAGGCTTAAGTCGATGCTGAAAGTAAAGCCACACGCTGCGTGTGGCATCTCCATTTGGGTCAATAAAGATTGCGCAAAATGCTTGAGCAAATGCTCAAATCAAGAAATGACTTATAAATTTTTGTCAATTTACGGGAATTATCGTTGCGCCGGGCTGCACACATGAACTGCAACAAACTAGTTGAGTTGTATGTGTGTATGTGTGTGTGTGTGTGTGTGTATCGTTTCTAATGGCCAACGTGCCACAATTTGTTGACTGCCGTTTGTGCAGTTTTGCAGTTTGATTAGTTGGAAAATTTACCATCATTTAATTAAATTACTTATGATGCAGTTGTGCTTACGTATAAACGACAATGAACGGAAATGGCGAGCAATTTGCATGCGGCAACTGTTGCTGCTGCTGCTGCTGCTGCTGCTGCTGTTGCTGTTGCCATTTGCTTAGTTTTTTCTTTTTCTCGATTTTTTTTCTATTATTTCTTTCGTTCACTTAGGCAACACTGGAAGTGAAAGGCGTGCGCCATTTCAGTGTTGTATGCAGCGCAATCAGTGCGAGGGGGTGGGGAGGGTAGGAGATGAGGGGAACTGATTTGCAAGCTATCGACTCACGAGCTGGTTCTTGGCATGATTTCTAAATAAATTTGCCATTCGATTCACTTAAATTGATTGCGGATCACTTAAGGAAACTGTTTCAGTTACAGTTACAATCATTTGATAGGAAACATTTTTAATTGAGTTCATTTTGTTAGAAGTTGGCGATACGGAGCCATAGAAATATTTAAAAAAATTTAAATAAATAAAAAAAAAATGAAATTGTTTTATACATATTAGCAAAATACAATTTTGTTCGAATAATGTAAGACAATAGTAATAAAATAAATTAATATAATTTTAACAAATTTAATTCTATATAAAATCTTTAAAAATATATATTGTTAAATTTTATAATTATAATTATATTTTTATTTTTGTTTAAGAAAAATTGTTTAAAATATAATTTTAAAAAACTTTGAACTTTCGAAATGTTTGATATTTCGTAAATTTTTGTTCATGCTTATTTTGAATGCAAATTCATTCAAATATTTCTTTTAAAAACTACTAAGAGTGATTGAATATAATATTAATTAAAAAACAAGTAAGAAAGCTCTAGTCGAGACTGCTCGACTACGAGATCCCCTGAACCCTTGGAGCAATAGATATTTCAATAATTTTTCGCGTCTTTCAGCTTACACAAGAAACACGCACACACACACACACAGGCATACATATACACACACGCATACAGACACACATACACACACACACATACGCATACATACACAAACGCATACACACACACATACACATACACACACACATACACAAACACATACACACACACATACACAAACACATACACACACAAGCACCCACGCATAAACACGCATGGGCTGCAGTGTGCGCTTACTATGAGAACTTAATTGTTTAATAACTTTTTTTATGGACGTACGATCTTCATGAAACTTTCAGATTATGATTATAACATGGATATGCATGTAATTGCCAAAGCACAAGTCTCTAGTATTTGAAATACGCTTTTTACAAAAGTGAGGGTGAGGGGGTGAATTTAAGGGTGGGGGGTAAATTTTAACAAAAACCGAAATTGTATAAATTGCATATAAGCATACATTAAAAATTTGGAGACTCTAGCAATAAAGGTGTAGAAGATATAATTTTATAACTGGTTTTCGATAAGGTTTTTTATCGATAAAAAAAGATCGGGATGAGTTATCGAATTTTAATGATAAACTTGATATGCGCGCTGTAATTACGGACATTTTAAAAAAAATTTGAAGTCTCTAGCTCTTATATCTTCTGAAATCGACGCGTTCATACATACGGACAGACGGACAGACGGACAGACGGACAGACAGACGGACAGGGCCAAATCAACTCAGCTCGTCACCCTGATCAAGAATATATATACTTTGTGGGGTCTGCCACGCCTCCTTCTCCCTGTTACATACATTTCAACAAAACCATTATACCCTGATTTCCCATTGAAAATGGGTTCAGGGTATAAAAAATTAAATTTGCGCAAATAATGCCTACAAATATTGAGTAATTAGTAAAAATATATATATTTTATTTTTGATTCTTTTAATATTTTTAACTAAAAGTATTTATATTTAAAAGCCACCTTAGACCCAGCAGAATATTAAAGAAAATATTTTTGATTTATAATTATTATACATATTGTTATTTATTTCTTTAGATTTTTGTCTGATATTAACGCATAATTATTGTCCTACGTTTCGCCTCGAGTTGTGCATTTAGTTTTTCGCAGTGGTATAGTTAACAACGCCATGCCCTGCTCCCACGATCCCTAACACACACAAATGCACAGAAAATGGAAAGAGAAGTAGGAATAGAAATAGAAATAGAAACAGAAATAGAGCTCGTCTCGCAGGCATACACAAAAAACGCTAACGAACCAAGTGTAGGTCCCTAATGGCAGGCACATGTGGTACGTGGCAGCAAACGAACTGCAGTCACCAGTTGGCCGTCACCAGTTGGCCAGTTGGCCCGTTGGCCGGTTGGCCGGTTGGCAGTTGGCAGTTGGAAACTCAAACTGAAACTGGAATCCACACAGAATCCGAAAATTCGAGTTGGAGTCGGCACAATGTGTTGACTGCGATGTCCGAAAATGAAATCGACGCAGTCACGTAAAATTATTTTAATAATCACATAACTTTCGGCATTTACACGCCATGCGGCCCTTTGGGGGCGCGAAGCAAAAACAAAATGTCAATAAATTTCTGAACAAACGAGGGAGAAGAAAAAAGAACAGAAGAACAAAAATGCTGAACAGAACAAGTTAAAGTTGCTGCGGGCGGTTGGGAGGCGTGCGGGCGTGGCTGACATCTGAGAAGCAGCTCTTAAGTGGGATTTGCGGCGCACTTTAGTGTCAACTTTAACTATAAGTTGGCGCAGAGAGAGAGAGAGAGAGAGAGCGAGTGTGGGAGAGAGAGGGAGAGAGGGAGTGAATTGGTGGCTTGCATTGTCGTCAAACAAAACATTCACTCAGTGGCATACATAAGTAAAATGTTTTTTGGTACGCAAAGTTTCGGCATCGACTGTAGTATGCTCGGCTAATGAAATAAACACCCACGACCAGAACTAAAGCTAAGTGCGCACAGCAGGTGGCCAAAAAGTTAAAACGCCTTTTGGCCATGTCGGTGACGGTGTATCCGTCAGATACATTTCATTTGACTGCCTTGCTGAATGCCAGACTGCCAGACTGCCAGACTGTCCGACTGTCGTCTGGCCACATGAAAGTCAGCCTTTCGCTTCTAGCTCTGTGATTTGGAGCAGGCGTTCGGCTTCGGCTCTACACTTACCACTTACCAAAGCTGCTCCAAGCTGTGTGCTGGCTCCACTTTCAACCTCGGCTCAGTGGCGGCCAGTGCAGTCATTTGAAATAAATTACTTTTTGCACCTGATGAAAACTAAGTCAGCAACTGCCCCAACAACAACAATAACAACAACAATAGTCGGTAGACAAAACTTCACAAAACTCTGCCTAGCATTTTCTTTTCTTTCTATTTTTTTCCCCTCCATTTTCCTTTTTCCTATAGCCGCATTTATTGTCATTATTATTTTGATACTAGTTGTTCCAGCGTTTTTCTTTACCTTTGCTTATTTTATTTTCTGTTGCTGCTGTTCCTACTCCTGCTGCTGCTGCTGCTGCTGCTGCTGCTGCTGCTGCTATCTGCCGGTAGATTTATGCCAACAAAAGCAAACAGTAAAAAATATTTTGCTTTTAATTTTTTCTATTTTTTGTTTCTTTTGTGATTCCTCGACAGCTGCATTAAAAAAGTTGCCCAAAGAAAACAGTTTGCATTGCAATTTCGACTTGGTTTATTTTCGCTCTTGCTTTGTTAGCTTTGTTTTGTTATCAACCCAACAGAATGGAGAATATATAAAATAGCAAAACAAAATAAGCAGCGAAAAATGTTTCAAAAAAGTATACAGACGTAATACAAAATAAAGAAAAAAAAATTTGTAAAACAAAAAAAAAAAAAAAAAGAAATAATATAGAGGCCAACTAGAAGCTTCTTCCGGTCTGCGGCGACCAGTTTAGCCCCTATGGCATGAGCCGCAACCAACCATTTGGTTCATTGCCTTAAAAGTTTTTTTTTTTCAAGTACTTTGAATAAAAAAAAAAAAGAAGCATAGAAATATATAATATATAAAGATGGATTCAGCAAGAGATAAAATATTTGCAAGAGGTTTTCCATAAATAAAAATTATTTCTATAAATGAAACTGATTATTAATAATTCTTAAGTAATTTCATTACGCATAAATATGATATATTATAAACATATATAAATATCACTAAAAGTAAATAATAAATATAATAAATATATTTGATATTATATATCAGTTTTTACATCTCATATGTATACATAAATATCATACGTAAATAATCAAATACACATATATTTTATTATAATTCATTTTATTTATATATGCATCCCTCCTTATATACTCAGTTGATCCACATCAATCGCGAGTTTTACTTATGGCGTGTTAGCTTTTACATGATATATTAAATATGCCTTATAAAGATTCACCAAATATGCGTAATAGGCAAACAAAATTCGCATCAAACCAAAACAACTTGAGAGATTACGTTATTTCTGGGCTTCAGTTCAGAGCTACGTGCTGCCAATTTATAAAGCTAATCATACAGAAAGTCTTACGTAAGGTTTCATTCAGTAAACTTACGACGATGCCTAATCGAATATCAAATATTTTCTTATCTCAATGTTATCAACGGCAGTTGATGTATTTCTAGTGCTACCAATCATATAGCGACTGCCTCTATAGCCAATCTTTTGGCAGCCACTGTACAGTGGCGTCTCTGCTGTTGTGCACCGTCTCCTTCCATTTTGTTTGTTAATTTCTTGTATAATTTTTATAGTTGCTTTCTTTTGCTGCAGTGCTCCCCTTGTTTTGCCTTTCTGTTTGGTTTTGTTGGGTTTTGTTTTGTTCTGCTTTGTTTTGGCTTGTCAGAACTTAATTAAATGTTGTCACAGCGCATACTTTGTAGTTTTCGCTATGGGGGCGGGGGTGGGCGCGACGTTGGGTCATTCAAAAGGCCAAGAGCGCACACTTGGAGAGGAGCCGGAGTCGGAGTTGGAGTTTCAGTTGTGTGAGTATCGCCGGTCTGTGTGTGACGGCGATTCGAAGTGTAAATGAAATAATAGCTGCTAAAAACCAATTTAGCGTAAATTACAAAAGCTTAACGTTTCTATAAATAGAATGCTTTAGGCTAACCTTTTGGCTAACAATGTTTCAATCATCAATTTGTTTCCCTCTCTCTCTCTCTCTCTCTGTGCTTTTGCAGGTCCGTGGAGCTGATTGCATTGCTGGCCATATCGTGCACCTTCTTTCTGTTCATGCACACAAACAAGTTAAACAGTCGTCTGAAGGAGATGGAGGTGAAGCTGCAACCATCGGAATTCTCGGCCCTGGGACTAACTGGCAATCACATAAGCGGCCATGATGCGGGCAGTAAGTAGCCAAATAGATACGAATCTAAATACAAAACGCATCGGGGCTGTTGTTAGAGACAAGGCCGGCCAAAGGCTTCAAGTGTGTCAAAGTTTTCGCTCGATTGTACATGCGTAGATACAGTTACAGATGCCGACTATCAGATGCAGCTACAACTGCAGCTATCGGATATGAGCCCTTCCAGCACAGGAAGCTCAAAGCGAACGCAAACGCAGCGCTGCGGCTACGCCCAATTGATTTTTAATGACCACATTGACCCAGGCCATAAACAAAGCGGCAAAATGCCTTTTTGTTAACACTTTCCATGCTGCAATGTATTTCGCTGGCAAACCATAAATTAGTTGAATGTTTTAAGCCAAATTAGAGCGCAATTCTTTATACATGCATAAATTATGACAAAACCCAAATACAAACACACAGACAGATGAGCTCAATTAAAATAAGCATAATAAATATATCGGAGCACATAGACATAGCAGCACTTCACCAATTTACAATAATCCATATATACATCTATTTTTCATATTCCAGTATATTTATGAATTATTTAGCTTATGCCAGCGCACAGTTTTTCCCAAAAGGGGTCTAGTTCATGGCTTTCCAAATGGCAGTTTAACCTTTTGACATGCGTTAAGCATGCGAACATGTTTATTTTATTTTCAAACTAAATACATAAACGAATACACATATATAGTTGGATAAATGATGCAGCTTTTTAAAACATTTATAAGTACCTACATATATATTTTTATATTTATTAATTCAATTAGTAAATATTCATAAGCTAGAGCGCTTTTAGTTTTTAAGCTACGGAAATTGTGAATTATGCCATGCCATAGAATATGCTGCAGCTAAATACATATTGAATATGCTTAAAGCCAGATGAATAAATTAATTTGTTTGTATTATTTTAATATTTTAAATAATTTGCTTTCAATTTTAAATTTTATTTCTATTATTAGGCAGAAATTTGTATAGAAGAGCTTAAATTTGACTGCAAATAAATAAGCAATAATTAGATAACAGCTATTGTTTAGCATTATTAAACAAAATAAAAATAATTAATATATATATATTGCTATTAAAAATAGTAATTCAAATAACTGTGAGCAAAGTATTTTATATTTATATATAGCATAAACAAGCTAGACTGTTTCAGCCACAGTGATCTATCGAACGAAGGGTCATTTGATTGATCTCTTCTGTAGTGCGATGTCTGAGTTGCAACATTTTCTATTTTACTGATCATGGTGGCTTTAAGTACTTCTCTTATAGTTATGTAGTTCATGTCTCTTATCGTGGTTTCCCTCCCTACCTAATAGGAGTAAAGAGCACAACTGTTTCATATTTCATATTCCATTGTCGACATCTCATATCCCATATCCCATATTCCATATACCGTATTCCATATTCCATATCCCATATTCCATATTTCATAACCCATATTCCATATTCCATATTCCATATTCCATATTCCAAATTCCATATTCCATATTCCATATTCCATATTCCATATTCCATATTCCATATTCCATATTCCATATCCCATATCCCATATTCCATATTCCATATTCCATATTCCATATTCCATATTCCATATTCCATATTCCATATTCCATATTCCATTTTCCATATTCCATATTCCATATCCCATATTTATGAGCACATATAGCTAATTCTATATTTTGATGAATGGTTTTCATTTATTTTCCTCCTAAAACTTTTAAAAAATTGCATTTCATCCAAGTTCAACATTAAAAGTCTCTAAAGTCTAAAGTCTAAAGTCTCCGCTACAATTACAAATAAAATTTTTAATATTTCAGTGGTTACTTAAGATAACAAAAATAATAAACACACTATTCTATAATACTTATCATAATGCATTATATACTAGCTATAAATAATAATAAGGGATATAAAATGATATTGATTGCAGCTCAGTTGCTCAGTTTCTAGTATGACTTAAGTCGAGCAGAGCAAGGTTCTGCCTCGATTTGTCGACTTGACTCTGCTCTCTTTGCAATGAGAGCTCCTCAATTAAGCGCCGCGGTCGTTCCATTTGACATTGTTCCATAATTTATTCTAAGGCAATGTCAATTCGTTCAAATTTTCAAGAGCTCAGACCAATGTGCGAGCTATTATGTTATTATAGATATCACTTATTTAAGCGAGTCATGAAAATTCAATAAAGTGCTGTCGGAAAAGTTGACGCAATCATTTGAATATTATATTCTTTCATAATAATAAAAAATAATAATTGGTAATATTTTCCAAATTAAAAAAATAATACTATATAACTTATCGACTCTTTTTTTTATTCAAATTTCTTACTCAATTGCTGGCATTTGGTCAGCCCATATCAGAAACATACAACTAGATCAAATTTCACATGCCAATTGAAACTACACAAAGTAATTTGAGTGCCACTTGACACTGTTCTTTGCACTCGGTGCCCGAAAGTGTTAGCTTGAGGCGTCACGAACGCCACTTGAACAGCGTGGCCCAGTTGAGCCGGGCACCATGTCGCTGTTTGTATACCTTAAAGAGTTGCTGGTGCTATAGCACAATTGGGCCTATCATTAGAATCTTGGCAGTAAAGGCCCATACTTAAGTCCAATCAGCTCACTAGCTAATAACTCTATTATTACTGCGAGCTGTTGCTACTGCGAGTGCAGCTGCAGCGGAATACGTTCATTTGAAATCAAATCAAACTTTCCGCATGCAAAACCCTAATTCCAATGCCGGAAGCGCGAGTTCGTCTAGGCCTGCAATTCCACTTGCAAATTAGTCAGAGCTGCTTACCGCGGCAGCTGCCACTGGCGAAATCCGAGAGTCGAGACGATAGTATGCCAAAAACCTAGCGGACAAATTCATACGTGGATAGATGCACTGGCAGGAAGGGGGATTGATGGCGGGGATAATGCGACACGGCTGCTTCACGGCAAAGTGCGCTGATGGCTAGCCATAAAAGCCAAGTGAATTAAGCACAGTGGAGTGAGAGATGGCAGAGATTATTGAAAATATATCCGAATTATTATTTATTAATTTAAAAATAATAATTTTCATTTCTTTTATTTATAAAAAGATGACTTATCAATCATTCGATTTTTACTTATCAAATAATTAAGAAATAAATAAATTTGTATAACTACTTATATATTATTTTGACTTAAATAATTTATCATTCATTAATTTTTTTATTGTTTATTTATTTTATTTGGTTTATAATTTATTTTTGCCTTGATTAATTAGTGTATTTTTAAATTATTATTATTCATTTTTCTATTGCTCTATTGTTAATATATTTCTTTAGTCATGTATCAATATTTCCCTCATTTAGTTTTATTTTATATATTTTTTCAATAATATTTTTAATTTATTTTTTTAAATTTTTTTGTATGTTTTTATTAATTATTAATTTATTTTTTATTTTTTAATTTATTTATAAAAGTATTTTTTTTTTTAATTATTTATTTATATAAGTTCTGTTTATTTAATTATGTTGTGTTATTTATTCATTTTATTTTATTTTTTTTTTTAACTTTTTTTATTACATAATTTATTAAGTATTTAATAATTATTACTTATTGATTATAAAATGATTTCAAATTTATGAATTCCATTTTGCTAGTTTCAAGCAGTTAAAATTCATGAATATATGCCTAAATTTGTAGCAAGTATGCACCATGCTAGTACCACTGTGCAGCAGTCATGTGATCACAATGATGACTCTGACGTCGCTTTGTCTGCAGATGCGCTCCAATACGAAGATATTCAGCCAGTTGTGGGTTGCCGCTGCGCAGCTGCTGTGGAGTCCACGGTTATGCTTGTGACTCGCTAGCAGTTATTGTTATTGCTTTTGTGGTTGTTGTTGTTGTTGTCTGCGACTGCGCACGCGTCAATTGTGAGCTCAGACGACAGTTACAAATTGTCTGTTTAGGCCCAAAGCCAATGAGAAATGGCTAATGGCCAAAACAAGAGAGAAAAACCTTCGCTTGACGTGGATAACATATTTTGTTATCTTCAGCAATTGCAGCCTCTTAGCCTAAGCCAAGCATTCGTTTATTCATTCATAAATATTTCATATAATTGACTCGCACGACTTTGAAAAACAAATGCGAGTGCACTCGAAATACTCACACGAGTCAAGCCGATGACACCTTCAGGTGTTCAGCTGTTGTTTTTTTTTTTTTTTATATATACAGTCTTAATCTTTTTCTTCTTATATATGTATTTTATGGCATCCGCATTGAACTTGACTTGGGCTAATTAACAAACAAGGTAAAACGTTATGTTGTGTGTGTGTGTGTGTATTCCTTATCTTGTTGACTTGCGGCTTATTTCAGCTCTGATGAGCATGTTAACACAGTTAGCAGGTAGCTGGCAGCTCGTTCTTAAAGCTGAAAAATGGCGCTAAAGTGTGAGATTTGATTGAAGAGATTACTGCCGTTAATATATAAACATATATTTTATATGGTTGATAACAATTCTTTGTAGTCAAAATCTAGATAATATAGAGTGAGTAGGCGAGAGTGTTAATATAAACAATTGCTTCCTTTTAACAGCTGATTAAGCTATTGATTAGATTTAGACGTTAAAAATTTTATAGAAAAATGTTGAAAAGAACGGCGTAATTTCAGCATTTTTTTAAATAAAAGAGATCAATCTTTACTAGTACAAACATAAAGAAAAAATCTAGTTAAAAAAAACTACAAACACTTTCATAACTCAAACAGTTTTATTATATTATAATGAAATACTATTATTTTTAATTTTATTTATTTATTTATTTTGTTATTTTTCTTGCTATTTCAACTTTTACCATGTAAATAAGTTTTCCTTACATTTCAATTCTTCAAGTGCTTACAAACACTTCCCACTGCAAACTTTGTTATTTAATTAATTTAATAAGCAAATATTACAAGCAAACTACCCATAGCAGCTACCAAATAAAATTGCATGCAAAAACCAGTTAAATGCGGTTTGGCCTAAGCCGCCAGAAACTTTATTTCCAATTGGAGCACACGATAGACACTTAACCAGCCAGTTGGCCTTTGGGCTAGGCAAGACTATAGTTAAAAGCTGTTCAAACTGAAAAGACCAAAACAACAAATAATAGCTGCAAACAAGGGGCTGAGCCAAGTAGCTGCTACTACACTGAGTTAGGCTGAAATGAAAGCAAAAAGACTTGAATTGTATGGAAAAGGAAAATTATTGTTATTTAATTTGTATTTTTGTACAGATTATTAGATATTCTATGTTTAAAATTGATCAACTTTATGTAAAAGTGGGAATAAAAAATATAAAAAATAAATTTGCTGAACCTTAAGAAAAGTTTTTATAAATATTTAGATTTTTTATATATGCAATATCGTTTAATTAGTTTAATAGTTTCTAAAAACGGGAAAAAAATAAAAACAAATTTTAAAAGAACTTTGTAGCAATTTAAATGGAGCTAGACTTTAATTTCAAAAAAAAAAAAAATTTTAAAAAAAATATATATATATATATTATTTAATTTAAATTTTTCAAAAACTATTTAGCTTAAATATATGCAAAATTTTAGCAATTTAGTTCATTTTTTTATTTTTTATTTAGTTTTTGTATTATTATTATTATTTTTTTATTTTCCTTAAACGTTTACCCATTTGGTCAAAGAAAAGTGCAAAATAAAAATCTAAATATAGATTAGAAAAACTTTAAAACACTTCAATTGCAATCGACTTTAATTGTTTCGTCATTTGTGATTCTACGGTGCCAATCTATACATATATAATATATATATTGTGTCTAGCTATTGAGTGGGCAAATAATCTCATTACATGTCTCTTTCTGTGCCTTCTCGCTCCTAACACTTGTAATGTGGTTCACCTTCAATGAATGCGCAAATGGCCAATAGCCGGAGCTAACTGCAATAACAGCCAGAACAGAAGAAGAAGTAGGAAAAAAAAAAATAAACTGGATTTGAGCAATTGTCGAGTAACTGAGAGGGTGTAGCTAATGCAAACTGCAAGCTGCAAGCTGCAACTGCAACTGCATACGGCTATGTGCACATGCACATGCATGTAACCCAATTTCAAGACCGCACAAAAAGTGCCAGAAAAATAAAATGAGAAGTAAAACAACGCGCGAAGCAAAAAGGCTTCACTGTGGCCTGGCCAGACCACAAAATGTATTTCACTTTGGTTCAGTGACTTGGCTGGGCTTGGCTGCAAACACGTTATGTACCGCCTGGGGACTTTCATTGAGATCATTCAGTGAAACTGACCAGACCAAAAACCAATGACCAAAACCAGACCAGGCAAACACACATATCGAATCTGGTTTATGGGCATTGTTGGACATGTGTTCGACTCGAACGGGAGGCCAGCTTCCTTGTTCATCCAGGCCAAATTATGAAATGCTGTGCGCGCAAAACGAAAGTGGTGCGAGCTACCCACACCACTGAAAACCACTTCCCGCAGGCACTTCTCTTACGAGCTGAAGTAAAAACTATATAAATAATCAAGATGTTTTCCGCCTGTCCAAATGCTGAATTGCCGTCGTTTAGTGTGCGATTGCAAGCGCTTAACACACAAAGAGTGTCTCTGTCTGCCTCTCTGACTATGTCTCTTGAATGCCTCTACCCACGCCCCTCGTCCAACGCCTGACATATGCGTGGCCATTAAAATTTTAATTGCCCTTGCAACACTCGGCGTAGCTCGCAGCAATGTGCAATGGCTAATAAGGCTTTTCACTAGACGGGATCTGATATGCCCCGATAGGGTAGATCATCCTGCCAACTGCAGTTCGTTGCGAAAGTGAAAGGAATCTTCATGAGTTTGCATATTTAACTGCACTCACTTCGCTTAATATTTCTGGCCGTCTCTTCAGCCAGCTCCACTTGCCAATCGAGTGCTCTTCCCATCGCAAATATTGCATAAACACTTTTGAGGAGCAAATAAAAAAAGTAAAAGTATTGGCGGACATCTCGCAAGGGGCGGAGCTAGGCTCTGCCCTCGGTGAGCGTTTGAGGTCAATGCAGAAATATGAGCTAATAATTGTAATAAATTGACAGTGAGTGTTGAAAGTTAATTGATGTGTGCTGAGGAAATTGAAAGGTCTGCGGTTTGATCAATAGCAATTGCTGATAGTTATATGTATGTAGTTTAATTTAGCTTGACACGATTGGAACAGTCTTTAACTTTATGTTACTTAATTAAAGTTGATAAAAATAAATAAAATAATTTATGATATATTATTAAGTAATAAATATGTAAATATAATAAATATAAAAATAGCCAAAAATTAGGAGCATTTTGTTATTTATATAATAAGTTAATTTCTTATATTCGATATATTCCATATATTTATCTAAAAATTTTTACAATTTTTTTTTTTTTTTTTTTTTTTTTTTTTTTTTTTTTGTGCTTGCTCTTCTGACTATAAAATTTTAGTATTCGCTTATTTATTTTTTGTACATTTATTTATTTTGAGTACATTTTAAAAATATTTGCTGAGCTATATACAGTTAAATTTTATTTTAAGAAAAAAATGAAGACTCCAGTGGTAAAATATATATAGCTCAACTAATATAGAAAACATTTTACTTTAGCAATAATTATAAAGTAACTAGCGGCAGATCAAAGAGTAGAGATCTGGTTTCAATTTCCCTATTAAAAGCGATCTTATTACAATATGCAAGAAGAGCCTGATGAGAGTTCACTAACATGAATGCCATGGCACTGTTTCACTCTCTCTCTCTCTCTTTAACTCTCACTCTGACTCTCCCTCTCTCCATTCTCACTCCTCCTGCAGCACTATAAATGCCTTCAAGATATGCTCCTCTAATTTATTCTTCTTTCTCTTGCAGAACACGATGATATCAATACGCTCCATGGCACCTATCAATATCTGAAGAGCACCGGTCAGGTAAGCTATCAATTTTTTCTATATGCATATATATACCCATACATATATATATGTGTTTTATGATTCGCATTGCCATACATTTGTCGTCAACATATTTGCATTTTGGTTGGCCATAAAAATAAATCGAAATCGACTTCAGCGAAACCATCCAAAACATTCTCAAAAGGTAGCTCTGCTCTGGCTCCTTGGTGTTTGATATTTATTACAATGTGCGTACTTTTGCCTGCTGTTTGCCTCTCACTCTCGCGCGCTCTCTTGCCGTCTCGCTCATCGTATGGGTTGCTCATCGTATGCCATAGCAATCGCTCTCGTTCGCCTGCTCTCGCTCTCTCTCTCCCACTCTCTCTCTCTCTCTGTCTTTGTCATACACGCATACACATACCACACATACACTTGCACCCACACATACATATACACATATATACAATAAATTAGAACTTTAGTTAGTCCTTAGCGCTCGCTCTCCTGCTCAGGCTGTGACTCTTACTCTGCTCTATCTCTTTCTCTCTCTCCCTGTCTGTCTCTCTCCTCCTTACACTAACACAACAACAACACTTTGACTCAGTCTTGGAATTTTTGTTAGCGCAGTTATTTTAGTCGTTTTTTTTTTTGCAATTAAATTTTGATTGAGTTAGTGCCAGATGCGCCAGTTGCATCATAGAAATGATAGAAATTCGATTAATAATTATGAAACGTAAACGCGTAAAAGGTAAGTCCACGACTAGGATTTTCATTTAGCCAAGTGTCAGTTGCGCAAATTGCGTCGCTGACGCCGATGGGTTTATAGGCAAATAAAAAGATACAAAAATAAAACAGAGAGTGTGCCCAGATGCCTGTTGCGTGTTGCCCCGAGTCTGATGCATAATACAGGTTGCCTATTGCCCCACAGCCCAACTGTGCCTGTTGCTTCAATTGAAATCCGCTTATAGCCTCCATCTCTGCCTAAATATGTATGTGTGTTCCATTTACTTATGTACTTGTTGTGCTACCCACTCGTCTCTCCTGTGTCCCGTATTCGTTTGTGTGTGATTGTGACAACAACAACAACAACACTTGGACCACTGCATTGCCATTTTTCGCAATCCGGCAGCTACAACACCTGACCAGCTCTGCCCAGGTGAACAACACGCCGCGAGCTCAACTGGATACACTATTCTTCAATCGAGTGCCAAAGGCGGGCAGCCAGAAGCTGATGGCGCTGCTGAAGCTGTTGGCCCAGCGCAACAATTTCCAGGCGCGTCGCGATCCGAAACAGCTATACGAAACGATACTCATGGATACCGGCTTTGCACGCCATCTATTAGAGGCCGAGATACTCAATTGCAGCACTGCCAATTCGTATACCAAGCACATGGCCTTTCTCAACTTCACCGAGTTCGGACACCCCTGGCCCATCTATATAAATCTTGTGCGGGATCCGATCGAGAGGCTGGTCAGCTGGTTCTACTACGCGCGCGCGCCCTGGTATCTGGCCGATCGTGTCAACACCTTTGGCAGCAAGTTCAAAGTGCCATCATTGCAGTGGCTCAAAAAGGATTTCAATCGCTGTCTTCTCACACACGATCCGGAGTGTGTGTACGAGCAGCTGGATATGGAGCACTTGGACGATCATAGAAGACAAACCCTGTTCTTCTGTGGCCAACAGGCGAAGCTCTGCATGTGAGTAGATGAGCGAATATTGGCAGGAGGCATGCTCGATCAGTTTTGGGTGACAAAAGTCTGATTGATATAAGGAATGTGAAATTGCACTTGGGTTGATTAGAGAAACTTGATATAAGGAATGTGAAATTGCACTTGGGTTGATTAGAGAAAACTTTGTAAATGACACTCTTTGATCTTGATATACAAGCTTTGGATAATTGATATTTTAGATGATCAATATTATCATATTAGAATATTAGAATTTTTTTATATTTAGTTGTGTAGAGAAAATGATATGTATGTTAGTTGAGAAATCTTTGATCTTACTGAATAAGCTATGGATGATACCAATTGTATAATTATAATTATTACTTGAGAAAATTTTAATATAGTACTTGTGAAATTAATATATAATACATATACATATGTTATAATGTATATATTATTATATATATTGTCATAACGGGTTTTAAAGATTTTTTGTGAAATATAAATCAATGTTAAATATTAAAAGACTAAATAATTGAGAAAAAAAAAAAGAAATTTAGTTTTTAAACATTTTTCTTTTTTTATTTATTTATTTTTTTTTTTAAGATTTAGTGTATTTATCAAGGTATTTACCTTGAAGATTTTTTAGATAATTTAGGTAACAAATTATACTAAAAAATTATTGTTTTAATCATATAAACTGAAAAAAATAAGGAGTAGATGAAATAGATTACTCACATGTTGTCATATGAATATAAGAAATATCAAAATATTTACTCGATTCGGAAAAGGAGAATAGTGCTAAATTCCATTCCTTAAACATCATACGGCTTCGAGTCACTCCCAACTCGTCGAGCAGCTCTCGCAGCGCAGCCATGCTCACCTCAACCCCCCCGTTCGCAGGCCCTTCAACTCCCGGTCGGCCATGCAGCAGGCCAAGCGGAATGTGGAGCAGCACTACGCCGTGGTGGGCACCTGGGAGGATACGAATACAACGCTCCGTGTGCTGGAGGCATATATACCTAGATATTTCGCCGGCGCCACAGACCTCTACTATGCCATGCCGAGCAATATGGAAAATGTGAATCGGAACGCCTTCAGACCCGCCCTCAGCGAGCAGGCGCGCGCCCTGCTCAGTCGCAATCTGACGCAGGAAATCGAGTTCTATCAGTTTGTCAGGCAGCGTCTGAATAAGCAGTTTATAGCAGTGCAGCAAATGGCGCAGAGTTCGAACAATTAGCGCATAAGATTTCAAGAATAAAATCTACTCTAACTTTCGGCCAGCCTGGGCCCTTTCAAAACTCTCAAAACTCTTCTAACTGTTTAGTGTGTTGCTTGAAACTGGAACTGGGCATGGGATCTACATACAGCTTAGATCTTTAACAAAAAAAAAAAAAACAAAACCTACTCCAGCTACATGGCCGCAATGGCCACTCGCGCGAGATGATGCACGATGAACTGGACAATCATCGCATAGCGCATACATCGCATAATCATCTGCACAAGGCCGGGCACGACAGGCAGCTGGCGATGCCAAGGAATGACGATGACGATGATTTATACGATGATGAAGCTAATGATGATGATGATGAGGCTGGATTTAATTTGGCAGCAGATGCGCTGAACAACACCAAAAAGGCGGAGGCGGACTTTGTCTTCTTCAATCGCGTGCCCAAAGTGGGCAGCCAGTCGCTAATGGAGCTGATGCGTCGCCTGGGCAAGATCAACGGCTTTGTGCACGCGCGCAACAAGGGCAGCGTCAGGGAGACCATTATGCTGCCCAAGGAGGGCCAGAAGACTCTGATCGGCGATCTGCTGACACGGCCCAAGCCGCACGTCTACAGCCAGCACATAGCCTACATCAATTTCACCCGCTTCCAGATGCCACGCCCCATCTATATAAATCTGGTGCGAGATCCCATCGAGCGCATCATCAGCTGGCATTACTATGTCCGGGCGCGCTGGTACTACAACGACATGAAGGCCAAGCTGGGCGAAGATGCGATCAAAATGCCATCGGACGAGTTCCTCAACCTGGACCTGGACACCTGTGTGCGCAATCACGATCCGCACTGCACCTTCGAGCAGATGCAGGTGAAGAATCCCGCGGGTGATCATCGCCGACAGACACTGTTCTTCTGCGGCATGAACAGGAAGCTGTGCATGTAAGTAGTCAAGGCAGGGCAGGGCTCGGAGCTACAGCTCTCACTGAATCTCTCCATTCCCGAGTCAGGCCCTTCAATTCGCCCGTGGCCATGCAGAAGGCCAAGCACACTGTGGAGTCGGAGTACGCCGTGGTGGGCACCTGGGAGGATACAAACATCACACTGACCGTGCTGGAGCACTATATACCGCGTTATTTTCGGCACGCCAAGGTGGCCTATTATCGTAAGCTCCATTTGAGTTATATTTTGAATGCTGAGATCGGATTCCTAAACTTTGCGTCGCTTTTGCAGTGGGTGAGGAGCGTTTGTCCCGCATCAATCGCAACAATGTCACGCGCATCGTGAGCGACGAGACGCGCCAGATTCTGCGCAAGAATCTGACAAACGAAATCGAGTTCTATGAGTTCTGCAAACAGCGTCTCTATCTGCAGTATGCAGCGCTTGGGAATGGCAAACGCTTTGGCGACGATGACTATTTGCTGATGCCGGAGATGCACGGCGACGATGCTAAAGACGACTCTGAGTATTAAACAGACGTGCATATATATATGTGTATACATATTTTGTAAATATATGCTCGCATAAACTAAGCTTCAATAAATTCCTAAATACCTTAACATATATGTTGACTCTCGGAATCTTACCAACGCAATCTGTTTATAAAGTTTTTTGTATGACTCTATCTCTCTCACTCTCTCTCTCTCTCTCTCTCTCTCTCTCTCTCTCTCTCTCTCTCAATGTTTGTTATACCCTCGGCCAAGTGAAGTATATCACCTAATATATATTTCAGGGTATATTAGTTCTTTATATAATAAGTAGTGGGAGCCGTGGCACAGCCCTCAGTACTATAAATGGAGTGAATCTGTCTGACCGTCCATAAGAGACCTGAAAGACTTCGAATTGTAAAAGTTTATAATTTTTTGCTTTCTTATATTTTACCATCGATAATTTGACTTCACTTTTTCAAGCATAACTTAAATATCGTTAGATATTCAGATATTCGATTTTTTTTCAATGTTCATTCCCTTTTCTTGCTCTCGATAAAATTGAAAATGGGATTTTGTTTTTGAAGCGTGGCTTGTTCACCATTAAATTTATTTGTTAAAATTAGATAATTTTTAAATTTAAAATATCACCACACAAACAAATTTACAAAAGTATATGTATTTAAAAAATACTAGATATTTTACAAAGTACATATATATAAATGTCATTATTATGTTCCGAAAGTTTGTTTAAAAAAGTTCATTTACAAAACAACAAATATTTTATTAATGTATAAAACTCAAGCGCAGTTGCTGCACAGTGAGCAGCGCATGTGAGTGAATTTGAGTGTGTGTATGAATATATTCTTCATTATGAATGTATTAAGGAAACTTGACAAATCGTCTGTTCGCTGGCTATAGGGCGTCAAAATAAATCTATTGTAAGCTACGCGGAATAGTATTAGGATATTAAATATCTGCTTTAATAGCTATGATATCAAATTAGATCTAAGCTATGCCCATATAAGATCTGAGACCATCGCGCCGAGCTCAGATTAGAAGTAATATTGTATGTGAGATTAGAGCTGTGATCTTTGATTTGATATGAAGCCTCTATATAGGATATCTGAGAAAAATTCTAAAAACTCTGAGCGAATATCTCATCTCTTCTTTGATATAAAATTGTTGTAATGCAAATCAGAGATTTGCTTTTAATCTAATACGACTGCAAAGCTCTTCATGTAGAATGCTGATCTCTGATCTCTTTCAAAAGTAGTTTTGATACCTGCCAGATTACTTCACTTGGGATCACAACTTCTTCAACTCTTCCACTAACTCGCTTCGCTTAGCCCGGCCCATGCCACAGCGCGCATGATTCGCATGACTAGCAATTCTTTTGTCTTCCGTTCAAGCTGGGTACTCTGACAGCGGCTCAACTGAACAATACACCGAAAGCTGAACGCGAATTCATATTGTTCAATCGCCTAGAGAAGGTGGGCAGTCAGAGTATGACAAAGCTGTTGGGTCATTTGGGAGAATTACACGGTTATGTTACCTATCGCAACGAGATACCGCCCGCCAAGAAGATTGTGTACAACTACGAAGAGGAGAAGGCCTTTGCCGAGGAGCTGCTAGAGCTGGAGGAGCCATCGGCCTATGTAGAGCATACGAATTGGATCAATTTCACGGAGCACGATATGCCCAGACCAATTTACATAAATCTGGTGAGGCATCCCATTCAGAAGGTGATCAGTGCGTATTACTATCATCGCCATCCCATGATCTATGCCAATAGCCTGTTGCGTAATCCGAATAAGCCCACTGAGAAAAGGGAGTTCTTCGAGCGGTCCTTCAACGATTGCGTTCGACAGCGCATTGCCCCCGAATGTGTGTTCGATCCACATTTGCCCTACAACGGCGATTGGCGGCGATTCACACTGCATTTGTGTGGCAATCAGAATGTTTGCACGTAGGTAATTGGCCACTTAGTGGACGGGCTATTGGTTTAATTGCTGCCATTCTCTAGGCACTTCAACTCGGAGATGGCCACCCAAATCGCCAAGTTGCATGTGGAAAAGGAATATGCCGTGGTGGGCAGCTGGGAGGACACGAATATCACGTTGGCCGTGCTGGAGGCATATATACCTCGTTTCTTTGCCGATGCCACAAATCAGTATTATTGTAGGTCCATTCGCACTCTCTCTTGACTTCTCCTAATGTCCTTTTTTCCATGTTGTTTGTGTGTGTGTGTGTATGTGTGTGTGTACAGCGCATCAGGAGAAATTTATGATAAACTCCACGCCGCACGACAGCCATCTAGATGAGGATGTGGAGGCCTATCTGAAGCAACAGTTTGCCTACGAAATTGAGCTCTATCACTTTTGCAAGCAACGTCTCTATAAGCAGTATATAGCCATCAGGAAGCAAGCAGAACAAGGGCAGGAGCATAGCTCGGCTGAAAATAAACAGAAGTAATACTCAAGCGATTTAGAATTTATACTCATGAAATCGATAACTTTAAAGTAAACAGTCAATGAAAAAAAAACAAAAAAAATTAACAAATTTAGTATTATTCTTATTTTTATTCATTTCAAAAAATTCTGAATTGATTCATCTTAATTTCGAAATCTAGTATTATAATATAATTATTATAATTATATAAACAAAATGTGAAGAAAATTTCAAGCGAGTCTTTTCCATTTTCCGCTACTAATCTGAAGTTGGGTTTCGGCTAGTCGCTTGCTGCTTGCACTCACTGTGATGCGATGCGTATTTAAGGGCTCTCGAACGGTACTTGCAGATCCTGCAGCTGAATGCGAATGAATTGAATAATACCAAGAACGCAGAGATCGATGTGCTCTTCTATAATCGTGTGCCCAAAACGGGCAGCATCCAGCTGATTGAGCTGATGCGTGCGCTGGGCAAGGTGCACGACTATGATGTGGAGAAAGATCCACAAAATGGCGGCATTCGAGCGTTGCTCGACAGCGCCGAGGAGGCTGACTGGATAGATAATATCGTGAGTCTCGAGGATGGCACCGTCTTTGCCAGCCACGTTAACTATCTGAACTTCACCAAGTACGAACAGCCGCGACCCATTTACATCAATATGGTGCGCGATCCGGTGGATCGTGTCATCAGTTGGTATTATTATATACGCGCCCCGTGGATCTTTGTGCCCGGCCGGCGGCGCAACAATCGCCAAATGCCCAATCCCCAGTGGGTGAACACCGAGTTCGATCAGTGTGTGCTGAGCGGCGAGAAGGCCTGCACCTACATTGAGGGCTCGCTGCTGGAGCGTGTGGGCGACCATCGCCGGCAGACCCTCTTCTTCTGCGGCCACAATGAGTTCAAGTGCACGTGAGTGTGATGAAATGTCTTAGTTGTCGTTCAGTTTCCACTTCCACGTTCCGTACCCCTAACCGCAGACCCTTCAATTCGCGCCTGGCCCTGCAGCTGGCCAAGCAGAATGTGGAACGCGAATATGCGGTCGTGGGCACCTGGGAGCACACCAACGAAACCCTCGCCGTCCTGGAGGCCTATGTGCCGCGCTACTTTGCGGACGCCTCCAAAATGTACTACTGTAAGTCCAGAGACGATTGCGATCGAAATTATGGCCTGCCTAATGATTACATGATTTACAGCGGGTCTTCACGCGACCAAAGCGAATGACAATCCAATGAAGCCTCACATTAGTGAGGACATCTTGAATATGGTGCGACGCAATTTTACGCGCGAAATCGAATTCTATCAATTCTGTCGCCAGCGACTGCACAAACAATATCTGGCACTAAAACTCAATGATTTGATGCGTGTGGATAATAGTTTAGCGGAGCTGAAGGCGGGCAACGAACTGGCCATCAGGGATTAGCTAGTGCAGCACTTAGTCTAGATATAGCATCAAATTTTCGCAATTTATTTTAATAAAAAATTGAAAAAGAAACTGATAATTTATAATTAAAATTATTTTAAAAGGATTACTCATTGAACTTTAGTATTTCTTAAAGCACAACAGCTGAGAGGATCAAAATGTTGAAATCGATTTAGCAACATTTAGTACCCCTCGTTTAATTCCTGGTCTCAAATTTAGTCGACTTCATATATAAAGGCTATAATTTTTGCATATTATAATAAAAATGAAGGAAATACTCCTTTTTTTTTTTTTGCTCATGTACTCTAAAATATTTTAAAGTGTTTTTTTTTTTTTTTTTTTTTTTTTTTGTAACGAGGCTGAACAACTTTTTAAGCTATAATTACTCAAATTATTATTATAAATAATTTTTTTTTTTTTATTATTTTAATTAAATTTTTTTTTTTTTTTTTTAATAAATCATTATTATAATTGAGTGTTAAATTCTTGCCAATTAAATTTTGAAAGAGAAATGTTTTAAGGAATTATATATTTTAAAACCTTTAGTTGAATTCCTAGTCTTAGAGACAGTCGACTTCATTTGTTCAGACTTATGCCAGTATTTAAATAAAAAATTAAACAGTTCCATTTTTTATTTAAAATATTCGCAATTAGTAATATAACTTTAATTTTTTTGTTCGAACTTTTCATTTATGAAACAGAGCTATATATTTGCTAAGCTATTAGAAAAGATATTGATGTAGGAATTTCTCTAAAGTCTTGGTCTCAAAGTCCCTTCATTTTATGAACTAAAAAATCTATGCTGTCACTTTATTTGCTCTCGCTGAACTGCTTCGAACGTGTTATGGGCTCTGCCTCTGCCATTAACTTGGCTCTTACTCCGGGACTACCAGAGTTGAAAGTTAATATAAAACCGATCTGCAGCTGCAACGTCTCAGTGCCGACCGCCTGAACAATACAAAAAACGCTGAAGTCGAGGTGTTGTTCTTCAATCGTGCCGCCAAGGTGGGCAGCGAGGCAATGCTGGAGCTGTTCATAGCATTGGTGGACTATAACGATGACCTGGAACTGGAGCGCAGCGGCTTGCGTGAGCCGACCGTGAGGCAAATGACCAAACGGGAGCAACGCGAGGCAGCGGAGCTGGTGGCTGGACTGGACGAGGGCACCTTTTACATACGGCACATCAATTGGCTGGACTTTAGCGAGTTCGATTTGCCGCTGCCGATCTACATAAACATGGTGAGGGATCCGGTGGAGCGTGTGATCAGCTGGTTCTACTATGCGCGCAGCTCGTACAAGAATGCCATCGAGTATCGCAAGTCGCCGAATAAGAAAATCAAGCCCGAGTCCTGGTACAAGAAGAACTTCAATGACTGTGTGCGCAGTGGCGATCCCGAGTGCCAGTACGTGCCGCATACGGTCAAGGACTTCATACCGAACTTCAAGCGGCAATCCCTGTTCTATTGCGGCCATCACGACGATTGTCTGTAAGTAGCCGGAAGGGTTTCCCCACTCTGAGCGAATCGCCTTCAAACGTCCGTCCACTTTGCAGTCCCTTCAACTCGCCCACCGCCGTGCAAATGGCCAAGGAGCATGTGGAGCGGGATTACGCCGTGGTGGGCAGCTGGGAGGATACAAACATAACGCTGACAGTCTTGGAGCGCTACATACCACGATTCTTTCGCGGCGCGAAGCTGATGTATGAAAGTAGGTTGACGGCATTTCACTAGCCAAAAAAAAAAACGCTGACTCTAATGGTTTCTTCTTCTTCATTCCTTCCCTCTCCCCTTCCCCCTTCCCTCCTCCCCCTTCCCCTACCAATTAGTGCACACTAACAAGATCACGAATCGGAATAAGAACAAGCGTAAGCCCTACATTGAGCCCGAGGTCAAGGAAATGATTAGACGTAATTTCACACACGAATACGAGTTCTATCATTTCTGCAAGCAGCGTTTGTACAAGCAATATTTGGCCCTCAATCTGCATGAGTTGGAGAAGCATGGACTGTTGAATTAGTTGGGTCTAGCGGGCTGCAACTGTGTAGTAAATGATTAAATCAAAGCCAGATAATTACATTTATTAGTAGAATAAAAACAAAAACAAACTAAATATCCGAATTCTCATTTTGTGTCTAATCCTAAATGTTTCTGTGTGTGTGTGTCAGCTGCACTTCCTCTAATCCTTATCCCTCTATCCCCACTCCCCACTCCTGCCAGCTGCAAGATCTGACACCGTCATACCTTAACAACACGCCCAAAGCCGAAATGGATCGCATTTTCTTCACACGCTGCGCCAAAGTGGGCAGCGAATCGCTGCTGGAATTCATGGAGGACCTACAGGACGTCAATAACTTTGAAGTCGATTATTTGGGCCTGAAGAAAAGCGGTCCCCGTATTCTCACGCCCAAGCAACAATCTAAACGTGCTAGACACATTTTCAATCAAGCACCAGGCACCGTTTACATTGAGCACACCTCGTGGATCGATTTCCACCACTACAACCTGCCCAAGCCCATCTTTATAAACCTAGTGCGTGACCCAGTAGAGCGCATGATCAGCTGGTATTACTATGTGCGCAATTCCTACCTCAATGCCATATTCTATCGCAAACATCCGACGGCCACCATCAAACCCGTTGATTGGTACAAGAAGAGCTTCAACGACTGCGTCCGCAATGGCGACGCCGAATGCCAATACGTGCCGGAGACGGTGAAGGACTATGTGGGCAACTATAAGCGACAGTCGCTGTTCTTCTGCGGTCATGATCGGGACTGTCTGTGAGTAGTCTGCTGGGGTAGCTATTCTGGTAGTTCTCAGAGGTAGTCCTCTGACATAGCTTTCGGAAGTAGCGCTTCAGGGTAATCCTTCAGGGTAGTCCTTCGAGGTAATCCTTCAGAGTAATCCCTTGGGGTAATCCTTCGGGGTAATCCCTCGGGGTAATTCCTTGGGGTAATCCCTCAGGGATAGCCCTCAGCGATAGCCCTCTGAGATAGCCCTCAGGGATAGCCCTCTGGGGTAGCCCTCTGGGATAGCCCTCTGGGATAGCCCTCTGGGATAGCCCTCTGGGATAGCCCTCTGGGATAGCCCTCTAAGGTAGCCCTCTGAGGTAGCCCTGTGGGATAGCCCTCTGAGTCCTTCAACCCAAAATATACCTCACTTGTGTTACCAATTGTTAATGGTTTAAGCCAACACAACATTTCTCTAAAGCCACATGCCTAATGCTTGCAGACCCTTCGACTCGCCGCTGGCCATACAAATAGCCAAACGCAGGGTTGAGGAGGAGTATGCGGTTGTGGGCACCTGGGAGGAGACAAACATAACCCTAACCGTGCTGGAACACTATATACCCCGATACTTTGCGCGTGCCACAAAGCTATATCCATGTAAGAGATTCCACACAAGTAAAGCCGAACGAGCTGAAGTCAAACATTTTACTTTTTGCAGTGTATCAGAATTCGCTACAGAATCGCAATCGTAACAATCGAAAGCCAAAAGTCGATGCAGACGTTAAGGCTATGGTCAGGCGTAATTTTACCCACGAATATGATTTCTACTATTTCTGCAAGCAGCGTCTCTTTAAGCAGTACATAGCTCTAAAGCGAGCTGAGCTGGAGCGACTCAATTTTGGTTAGATCCGAAGGAGTAATCGAATAGCAAGCAATTACAGCGTTTATCTCAGCAAATCCAAAGTTACCTATAAATACATACGCATATTTTGATCTACAAATAAAAGACTTTTGATTGTTAACACAAAATATTTTAGATATTAAGTTTTCTATACCCTGAATCTATTGAATGTGGAAAATCAGTGCATTGTTTCTTAAATATATTTATATATTATATATAATATATAAGTATTATCGCTGTGTCAGTTAGCGGAGCTCGCGCCTATGCTTATCTGTGTTTGTGTGTGTGCAAGTATTTTTTGTTATATATGCAGAATAGCAGCTGAAAAGAAATGCAATTTCAGCTCTTCGCAAAGTTCAGGTTATCTCTTAGTCCAACAGTCCCACATAGAGTCTAATTTCATTGCACATTTTATTTGTGACTCACCCTATGCTTAATCGCAATTATCTGTGTCGTGTTGGGCCTACAATTATCGAAAACAATATCTAGCAACCGAATTCTCTCTTAGCTAGTCAATGTTACGACGCTCCGGCTGAACAATACACGATGTGCTCGACGTCGCGTCGTCTTCTTCAATCGTCCGACTCGGGTGGGCACAGAGGTAATGCTTCCACTGCTGAGCCTGCTCTCCAAGCATAACGATGTGAATCTGGTGCTCAAGGGACCGGTGCGAAAGAAGAGTCTCATGCGCACGGCCAAGCAGGAGAGGATTGAGACGCGTTTCGTCAGTCGACTGGAGACTGATTCGCTCTATGTGGCGCATGGGAATTGGATCGACTTTGCGGAATATAATCGACGCAAACCCATTTACATATCCCTAGTGCGGGATCCCGTGGAGCGCATGATCGATAATTATTATCAGCAGCGCACGCTGAAGAAGCAGATCATAAGTCGCAACATCTATCCGGCCTACCCGCAGCACC